>NW_016107854.1:536699-593081 GCF_001604975.1 Cebus imitator
AATCACACTGCCAGGTGTGTACCTATGCAACAATTTTGCATGTTCTTCACATGTACCCCAAAACCTAAAATGCAATAAAATAAATAAATGGGGGGAAAAAAGATATAAGGCAGAAACTCTTATTTCTGATATAAATAACGAATAAGAAAAACAGTATCTTTAAAGCATTTAATGAGCACTTATAATGTATCAGATCCTCTGTTAAACCACTTTAATATTTTATTTGATCCTTAGGTAAACTATATAAGGTAGATATCATTACTTTGTTACTTTGCAGATGAGGAAATTGAGGATTAGAAAGGTGAAGTTTCTTGAAGTCATTCAGCTAATTAAAGACATATGCTTTTCCTGAGGGACTACCATAACAGACAGTCCTAAACAAAGTATAAAGAAATGAATAACACACACTCCCTGCCCTCAGGACCACTTTATAGCAATGATAACAGCAGACAGACAGCCACCTGCAACATTAGGCAGAATGCCCTCCACCTTCTTCTGTCATCGTTTGCTTATTCCCCACCAGCATGGGGTAGGGAGTGTATGTAGGAGGTCCATAAAGCTTTAAAATCCCAGACACCCAGATTACACAGCAGACAAATTAAATCAGAATCTTGAGGAATGGGACAGAGTTACTCCCAGCATCAGTAATTGTTAACACTCCGCAGGTGACTTCAGTGAGCATCCAGGATTGAGAATCACTGTGCTAGGATGGATAAAATACAATTTGGAAGTGACTTCCATAGAGTGTAATATGAGGTTAATTTCAAACTCTATCTGGACTCTCTGTTTTAGCATATATCACAGCCAGATCTTGTGTGCTTGATCTGACGTGCTGAAATTATGCCTTTCCAGGAGATAAATGTGCAGCCAAGGGTGAGAACCACTATCCTAGCGTTGCAGGAAAGTGTTCTGGGATTTCTTGGAGGAAAGCAAGGAAGGCGAGGTCTGAGCAGGCCAGGCTCAGAGCCACATAGCCCAACTTAAACCTGGGCATCTCTGCTTTTGCCTTGTTTATATCGTGGGCCTCCACCTCAAGTTTCCAGAAAAGAAAAGGCTGTGTTGCTGCAGAAATAAGTGTGGAAACCACTGTCTTAAAGCTCCTAAATGTCAGGTGTCCACAGGGTTATTTCTCAGCATCATCTTCAAGGTTACCTGCTGGCACTTTGGTTACTGGGGTTTTTATGTGCAATTGCTAAAAAGTAAAGAATTGCTCGAATTAGAAAAATACTATAACTTAATGAAAGTGTCAATGAATACCATAAATTTAGAGTTTATGGTAGCCTTCACATATTCATTCACTGCATATTTATTGTCTACTATGTTTTAGATGCTGAGGATACACCTTGAAGTTCAGAGACAAGGCCTGGCTTTCAGGAAGCTTCTATTCTATTAAAATAAAATTTGGTCAGACACAGTGGTTCACATCTGTAATCTCAACACTGAGAGGCTGAGGTGGGAGGATCACTTGAGTTCAGGAGTTCAAGACCACCCTGGGCAATATAGTGAGACCTCCATCTCTAAAAACAAATAAAAATAATAAAAATAAAATTTGTAGGATGCCATTGATTTGTGTTGACCTCCTAGTCCCCCAGACCAAACCAATATGTGGTAATTCATGCTAAATGAAACAAAGTAAGTCAGCGGTATACTCATGTAACAAAGAGCTGAACTTCAGTCACTAGCAGGCAGCCAGCTGATTCAAGTAAGACAAAATGCTGAGCTATAACTAAGTCGTTCTTTTTACCCCACTTCCCTTTTCTGTTCGTAAATGCCGTCTGATCATGCAGCACACAGGAGCTCTTTGACCCTGTTCTGGGTCTGGGGGCTGCCAGATTCACTTCACTAATCATTTTTCTTGTTGTTTTTTGTTTTGGTTTTTGGTTTTTTTGTTCATGCAAACTCTAATGAATTTAAACATAAGATTTTTTCCTTTTTAACAATTTCAAATGGGGAAGACAAGCAAGGGACAAATATATAAATGAGATAATATGTGTAATACACATCTTTCATTCCCAGGCCTGTCTACATGGAGCCCTGTAGAGGAGGGGCTCTGCCAGGTGGTGCTCCTGCTCAGTCCTCCCTGCTTCAGAAGAGTCACTTTCCTTTCTAGCAAGGCCAGTGGCAGTGAGGGCGGGGTGAGGTGTCCTCTGCAGCTCAGTCCATGGGGATCAGCTGGCATGTGCCACCACTGCTGCTGCTGTGGCCCCATCCTCAGAAGCTTATCTGAGATCTGATGGAGTCTGAGAACCAGCTTGCCTTTGAGGGGTGCCCAAAGGTCTTGGTTTCTCTACATCAGAAGGGTTCTTTGCTAATAAGGAGTCTACTCTTAAGAGGTCTTTACCTCCCCAAGGCTACTTGGCTTCTGTACATTTCTGAAGTGTCCAGAAGCCCATCCTGTGAGAGATGATCACTTAAACAGATCTTGTTGCTTCACTTCTGCAATCTTAGGTATCTAAGCCATTGGAGGTCTTCTGGGATTCAGCCTAGAAAGATGATTCCTGAATATGTCATTTCCATATGTGTCTGAATAAACAGTCACAAACAATTAGAGCTCACTGGGTATACTAATATATCCCACAGTCTGATTTTAAAGCTACAGATAGGTGCCAATATAGAGAGACACCATCTATAATCTGACGAATGAATATATAAGAAGAATGTATAATAAGCACATCAGTGCTAGCACATACATAAGAATGTCGAAGGTAGTTCAGACTCCATGGAAACAATCTGTTCTCCTAAACACTGCCTCAGTTAAAAAAAAAATGCTCCCATCTCCTATGGATATAATCACAAATATCAAATGAATAAGCTGAAAATTAATGAGTTTTCTTTTTATTTAAATGGCTATACAAAAGCTTCAAACAATGTTCCCTTGTCTAATCATCAGGAATTTCAGGCACATAACTTTCATTCTGCTGGGTTCATCTCCCAGAATAAAAGATGTGTTTATAAAACAGCCTTATTTTCTTCTCTACTGAAAAATGTGTGCACACTTCAAAGGTAAAAACAAAAATTTCTTAAAGCACAAAGACACAACTTAAAATCACTCTGAAATTCTTAGCTAAAATACAAAGATTAATAATTTTGAGTCTTTCCTTCCAGTCTTACATGTTATATAATATTTTAAAAGGAATAACAATTTTTGCTAAGAACCTGAACTACCACACATCAGGACGGGGCTGCATAATTAGTGGCTTGGACAAAGATAGCAGTCACTCTCCGGCTACCAAATTGGCAAGATCAGAAATGAATGGCACCATAAAGATCTCATGTCTTTCGTTAATGCTTAAAGCTGAGACTTTATTTATAAGGAGATTCTAAATTCCAGGCCAGTTTCACCCAGCTGTCCTTGATAGAGGTAGCCTGTTTGTCATGTTAATGAAGAGAAAAGTTCCAAGTTCCACGAAGACTTTTCTCCCCCACCTACAGCTAAACAGGGAGAAAAATGTAAGCAGGTAAGAAGCAGAATTGGAGTGAACCCTAACCACTTCCTTACCTTTGGGGCTAGCTGGCCTAATGTCAAGGTCAAGGGTGGGGCAGTTCCAGCTCCATCAGTGGTGCACCACGACGGCAATGCTCATAGGCAAAGCCACAGCACAGCATTTGACAGGCTGGAATATTACCTATACCAGTGCTTCTCAAACTGGAGCAGCATTAGAATCTTGGCAGAGGGCTTTTAAAAACACAGACTGGGGCCAGGCAGGGTGGTTCATATCTATAATCACAGCATTTTCAGAGGCTGAGGTGGATCGCTTCAAGTCAGGAGTTGGAAACTAGCCTGGGCAACAAAGCAAGACCCTGTCTCTATTTTAAAAACTACATTTTAAATTAAAACACACACACACAGAGAAAGAGAGAGAGAGAGAGAGAGACTGCTAAGCCCCACCCCAGGGTTTCTGATTCAGCAGGTTTGGGGCAAACCCTGAGAATTTTCATTTCTTTAAATTATCATTATTTTTTAAAGACAGAGTCTCATTCTATCATTCAGGCTGGAATTCAGTTGCACAATCTTGGCTCACTGCAACCTCTGCCTCCTGGGTTCAAGCAATTCTCCTGCTTCAACCTCCTGAGTAGCTGGTACTACAGGCACATACCACCATGCCCAGCTAATTTTTGTATTTTTAGTAGAGACATGGTTTTGCCATATTGGCCAGGCTGGTCTGAAACTCCTGACCTCAAGTGATCTGCCTGCCTCAGCCTCCCAGAATGCTGGAATTACAGATGTGAGCCACCGTGCCCGCCCACGAATGTGCATTTTAACAAGTCACCACATGATGCCAATCCCAGGGGGTTCAGGACCACATTTTGAGAACCACGAGTCTATCATGACACTTGCACTGTTTAACATAGAGTTTCAGAACTCAGGGTCTAATGTCTGTCAGACCTGGTTTTTATTTCTAATTCCATCAATTAATAGCCATGTGAACTCGAGCCAGTAACTTAATTAATCTGAGTCCTATTTTCTCACAAGTAGAATAGTGGTAATCGCAAGGTTGTTCCAAGAAATGCATCATGTAATGTATAAGTGCTAAGCACATTGCCTGCCTCATAATAAACATTTAATACATGATTATTAGTCTTTCAAGTCCTATGTCAACACTCTCCTGGAATCTTTCAGCACCTGTTCCTATTGATCTCCCAATCCTCTAAAATGTTGGCTCACTTGCTTTCCAACCTGCCGGGCTGTAAGGAAACTCCATCTCTCTACCCCCATTAAGAGCTGCCCAACTCCACTAGCAAGTGGGTAATCCTCTGCTGCCACCTTGTGGCCCTCATTCGCCTAACACATTGCAGGCTAACCTTGTCAAGGTGGTGTTTCTGGGACTGCAATCCATTAGCTGAGCATAAGCAAAACAGCCAGATGTGGTGCCCACTCAGGCTGCTCAGTGGATGTGAGGACTACGGGGAAGGGTTCCCAACAGGACAGTCCAAACGACAACCCAAATCCTGAGGGCTACAGAATGACAGAAAGGACCTGGGATCAGCACCAGGAGAGCAGGAGAGTGACCTGATTGCTGAGCTTACACAGGGCCTGGCCAGTGCCCTTCTAAGCAGGAACCCAAGACACCTGCCTGCAGACGTTTCTGATGACTCCTGGGATCGCGAGCATATTCCTTCAGATGCCTCTTGCTGCCGAGGTGGCCAAAGTCATGTTTGTCAAGGACAAGGCTATTAGAGGGTCCCCAACAGTCCCATGTTGAGACCAGAGTCCCGATTCCTGATGGAGACTGCTCATTGTAGCTGGTTTGAAACAGAAATCCAATACTTCAGTGAGGAAAGAGGCAGGACAGAGAGATGTGAGTAATGAAATAAAAACTCAAATTGCTCTTGTCTTTTATTCCCATTACTCCTTTTTCCTGGTACAAGTGTCTTACTGAAGGGGGTTGGCAGCTCAACCTTTGGGGGTGGATACAAATGCAAACTGTATTTTTTTTTCAGGGATGGCAGGAAACTAGCACCTTACACCTCAGGTTCATGATAGTGATGACTCTCTCGCCTCTTCGTGTTCTTATCCCTTAGAATGATGAACAATGAACCAGAAGGTAGAGTGGAGAGAGATGGTGACACCTGGGATGGCAGCCACAAACCAGGAAGACCAAGCTGGAAAATAGGTGCATTTTTTGGCTTCTCTCTTTAGAACATGGGTTATTTGGGGCCTTTTCATCCTGATGTCTGGGCCCCCAGGCACTAACGCTGGGAAACAGGAAAAGGTGCACTCAGCATCTCCTCCCTAGACCATCCAATCCAGCACACACTCAGACCCCTGAAAGGAATAAAAGGGAAAGCATTCCGATCCTTCTCCAGGGCTGGCATTTGTTCCCCTTCTGCAGAGGCTCATTTTAGACTTGTCTCAATGTGAGATGCATGAGAGGTTAAGTCACCAGAGTTAAAGCAAGACAAGGAAGGGGTTAAACCAAGGAGTAGCGCAAAACAGACATAGGCAGAGACATGTAAGTCCTGCAGGTGAATCTGGGGGTGGGAGGTTATCTATCAACAATGATCTGCCCCTTAACCAGACATAAGCCTTGAAAATGGACTTCTTTAAACTAAGGCATTTAATCATGCTCTCTCACTTTTTATACAGCATGCAACAGTTTGACCAAGGTCTTTTTACATTCATTAATTCACATGGGTTTCAAATCTTGCAACAATCCTCTTGCATTAGTAGAGCAAACATCACTTATTCACTGATAAGAAAATGGAAACTCCAAGATATTAAATGGCTGGTCCAAAATCGCAGAGCATTAGTCTCTCTCCTAGGGCAAAGCATTTATATCTGAAGCTATAAACTTGTACAGCATCTAGCTACTTAACCAGCCACAAGAACTTCAAGCAAGGCCTTGAAGAAGTAAGTGGTTAGGGAATGTGTGAACATGTGGCCTATAAGTGTGGGTGAAAGAAGCAACGTTCCAGAATGAGAACTGATACGCAGGAGAGTGGCTTGATTTGGTAGCAGTGGGCAGTCAGAGAGGAATATGAGTCCTGGGTGCTGGGGCAGAAGGCAAGTGGAAGCTTTGTAGATTATCAACCAACAGAAGGCAAATTCCGTGTTTACCTTATACTTTTACTTTTCCTCCTCATATAGATCCAAGTATGCCCAGGTGCACAGTGGGAAAATCATTTCTCAAAGCCAAAACTATCGGGGGGAGTGGGGGGGGGGATCCTAAGACACTTTTAACCATTTTTGCATGGTTCTAACTTGTCCAAGCAGCAAAGAAACTTTCCTTTGTTAACTCGGGGGCTTCAAAGCCAGCTTTGTTATGCCAAGTATTGATTTGGATTCTCCAGGAGGTCTCTTGACATCTCTCCACACCTTGTCTGATGAAGCCAGCAAGTCCGATAGGCTCCTCAACTCACTGACAGAGACATTCAGAGCCCCTGTCTGGCATTAAAAAAACCTCTCTGAGCAGAGTGAGCAGCTGAATGCCAAATCTCTGCACAGGGCTTGTGAGCTTCTTCGGACATTACAGTTTTTCTAGCCTGAAGAAAGGACTGATGAAGAGACTCCAGAATTTTTGTGTTCTCTGTTCCTAACAGACATAAACTCTTGAGAGGCAGCCCTTCGCCATGCACTCCCTGAGAGAGCCTAGGCTAGACCAGCCGTCAGCCATCCTAGTTCCCAGACTGACTCTGCCCCCCACAAGCTGGGTTACTCTGCCACTTCCTGTCTGGCCTCAGTTTCTATCTCTTCTTAACAAAGGCTAGATGGAAGGTTTCTAAAGCCCTCCTCCACTGTCTTTTCTCTTTGGTGCTGTGACTGGTTACTACATTCCTCATTTCTTTCATGCCTGCCTTTGACACAGTATTTAGGTCTTCAGCCATTAAACCCTGGCATGTCTGAAGGAGCAGCCAGGAGACATCAGCCAGCCAAAGGGTTTCAGCAAAGATGCCTCACATGCTTGACAAATATTTATCAGCCAAAATGGTATCAACTTATGCCACACACAAAGTCTGATGTTTTCACAATTTGGTCCTCAAAAGTGGTTTTCAGTGTTGGATACAGACACCTGGCAACTGGAGCTCAGAAGAAATGTGTACTCTTGGGGTGCTCTGCTGGGCTTGGGGGCTAGGGATTCTGGTCCATTATCTGATAAATTAGAGGAAAATGTTGCTTTATCTGAGAAACATGTTTGCAGCCAGCCTCAGACACACTAAGTCACAAAAGAAAGAAGAATCAAAATAAAGAGAATTCTGTTGTCAGCTGTTTCCCTCCTGCTTTACCTAAAAAAGCAGCCATCTGTGCCCTGTGTGAGGCAGACATGTGGTAGGATGTGCTTACTCAACATCTGACCCCCGACTCCTGACCCCTCAAAACACACACTGGGAGCTTAGGGCCTGCTCCAGGCGGCCTCTCTCATCCCTTACTCCTCAAAGTACATACAGAGGGGGAAGGCGGGTGCTTGCAGTGGGTGTTTGCAGTATGTCCAAACTGCTTTTCTTGGGCTAAGATACATTTACCTGGGGGTGTCCACAGAGTGGAGTGGAGAGAGAAGGGAGGTCCTGTGGCCTTGCAGAGGACAGAACTACAACCCCCTGGCTAGCGACCTGGATTTTAAGACTGAATGAAGCAAGGCATTTATATTTTGAAATTTTTAATTGCCAAATACTAATTTTATGTCTTTATGGGGTACAATGTGATGTCACAATATAGGTATGCACTGTGGAATGATTAAGTCCAGCTACTCCGCACACACATCATCTCACATGCTTACCATTTATTTGCGGTGCAGGCAAGGCATTTAACCTCAGCTTTGTCATCCGTTAAACAGGAACAAAAATAGCTATTGCATGGGACTGTAGGGCTTCTCTTCCTTTCCCCACACTCCAGGCAGTGCCCGGTAGAGGGAAATAATTCGATCCATATTTAGTGATTAAACTTCACATTTTGTCCACAGCCAGCTCTGAGTCCATAGACAAAACCTCGTTATCTTCCCCTAGAGGATCTCTCTAAAGCTGGAAGATTAATCCAGGGTGCATCAGTTGGAGTTTTACCTAGGTCTCGAGCTCCTGCCTCATTCTTTTCTCTTTTGTAGATCTCAGACCTCCCAGCAGAAGCCTGTGTTTTCCAAAACAGAAGACAGATGAAAAGACCCGCTGGCTGTGAAGAGGGCAGATGCTGCCCACCTGAGAGAACAGTCTCCTCTCGCACCTGCAGAGCCCACAGTCCTCATGGTTCTGGATTTGGGGTAGAAGATCCCCATGTGGTATAAATGTGCCACCTCACATCAGTCACAGGATAAATGTGGGCTCTCAAGTGCCAGATTTCATCCAAGGGACAAAAATGAGAGGGAGAGAGAAGGAGGGAGAGAAGTTTCCAGCCTCCTCCCTGCCAAAGCCTCAGGAATCAGCAATTTTTGCCTTTTGCCATTTGATTATAAGTCACCATTTAGAAGAGAAAACAGGATGTTGACAAACAAACCCTGAACCCTTCCTCCGGAGCTGGAAATGAATTTTATTTCACTCTCTCACAGCGGCCTGCAGGTAGAAGCAAGGCCTCTACTTCAAAGGGACTGAAGGAAAGGCTAGGTGATTCTTCAGAAAGGCTCACACAGCCAGGCAGGACTCCATTCAGTAATATTACTGCAGGAAGAGATATACTCTTGTTCTCTGGCTGGACTTCAGTGGTGAGATGGTTGTTAGTAATGAAAAAGCAATAGTCCGATTCATCTCCTTTAATTCGACTCATCTGCTTTCCTAGTCACTAAGGCCACAGAGAATTCTCTCCTCCACATTTTTCTTTGCTTCAAAAGCTCCTATTGCCCCTTCACCCTCCTTTGACGCCTTCCCTGACTCTGTGGTTCCACTGTGCTCCCGATGGAGTAATGGAGCCCTGCTCAATAGAAATATAATGCTAGCCACAAGTAATTTTGAATTTTCTTGTAACTACATTTTTAAAAGTACAAAGAATCAGATGGACTTAATTTTAATACTACATTTTATTTAACTCATTATATCCAAATATATTAAGTATCAATGTAATATGTAATCAACATTTTTAAATGTTAAGATTTTAGGTCAGGTGTGGTGGCTCGTGCCTGTAATCCTAGTGCTTTGGAGGCCAAGGCAGGAGGATTACTTGAGTCCTAGAGTTGGAGACCAGCCTAGGCAACATAGCAAGAGCTCATCACTACCAAAAAAATTGAAAAATAAATTAGCTGGGCATGGTGGCATTCATCTGTGGTCCCAGCTAGTCAAGAGGCTAAGCCAGAGGACCTTGAGCCCAGGAATTCAAGACTATAGTGAGCTATAGTCGTGCCACTGCACTGCAGCCTGAAGGACAGAGTGAGACTTTGTCTTTTAATATGTATTTTACATTCTTTTCTTCATTCTAGGTCTTCAGAGTACAGTGTATGTTTTACACTTGGAGCACATCTTATTGGGGTCACCACATGTGGGGGCCTGTCCTGCAGACCCTGACTCAGCAATGGATGAATAAAGTACACTGATATACAGATATTATGCTTTGCCAGTTCAGCTGAGGGTCTGTGGCTGCTTACAGACTCCCTGGAGAGTGCTGTAAAGAGATAGCAACTGCCCAGCCCCCACCAGCCAGTGAAACTTACATTTATTTAGTAAAGTTTAATTGATAAAGGCTGAGTCAACACCACTAGGGTGGAGATTAAAAGACAGGTTCCTATGCACAAAGCAAACATCATTAGAGGATAATCTTCCTGATCAACCTCACCCCAAGAGGGTCATCTGGCTCAAAGTTTTAAGACCACATGAGTAAACAAGTTAGTTAAGTAAACTCCCCCACATACCCTAGCTATTTGCTTTACTTATTAACTAAATGTAAAGGGTATTTAGGCTGCTTTCAGCCAAGAATGATAGAAAAAACCCTTAGAGCTTCCAAAAGGGTTTGAGACTATATTCTGTAACTTTCTTTAATATGTTTCCCTTATTAGTTTTTGCCACCACCCTGAGTGAATTCCCACAACATTTCAGTTCAGACTATTTCCAGCACTCAGTAGCCACATGTGGCTAGAGGCTGCCTAATGACAGCGCTGCCCTAATAGAACACTTAGCACATTTTTTCTGAAATTGTGTGTTTGCAAGTTCATCTGCCCTGTTAGAGTAGAGCTCCTTAAGAACAGGGCCATTAAAAGTGATCAATTCCTAGCAATTGCATCATAACTATGTAGAATGATAGGCCAAATTAATTCATAAATCAGTGTCACTATTGACCACAGATAGAAAAAGAGGAGAGAAAGAGAATGTGTTTGGCATTAGGGATTTTAAATTAGAAGCACTATGAGACCCTTGGAGTATGATGTTCAGAAATATGTCAGAGATAGAGATGGGAGATCAGAAAAGGAACAGGATGAAAAATAAAGGTTAGGGAGGCATGGTTCAGGAAGGTTACCTTTACCATAGAAAGCAGAAACACACATCCACGCATTTCACATAAAAATGCTGTGGGCCACCTCTAAGGAAAATCACATGCATCATGAGAAATTAATCCCAGCATGCAGATGCACTGACTACCTCCCTCCTGTGGTTAGTTACATGTCCTTCCTGGGGGCAGGTCCTGGACAAACCTGGGATATGAGTGAGATTCATATGCAATGTCCTACTATACAGCAGGGTTCTCACCCTCCGCATAGAAGTCCTCCATATTCCTCTCACTCCACTCCCCCAATGGTCAATACCCTCAACAGAAAAAGAAGCCTCTGGCAGACTCTCATATTAGGAGAGTGCTTCTCAAACATTAATGTGCATATGTACCTGGGGATCTTGTTCAAATGTAGATTCTGACTGAGTAAGTCTGGGGTAGAGACTAATATTCTGCTTTTTAAGACATTCCAGGAGATGCTGATGCTGCTCGGCATGGGCCACACTTTGAGTAGCAGGGCACTAGGGGTTAAAGACCTATGTAAAGCTTTATCCAGCCTTAGGTTTTAAGAAGAGAATCCCAGAAAGACACCTTAGCACACAGGAATATAAGAAATGATAGCATTTAAGTGATCAGATGGGACTCATGAGACATAAAATGTCCCCTGAATACTGCAAAAAAAATAATAATAATAATAGTAATAATAATACAGAAGCCTTTTCTGTTTACAGGTAAGGCCATCTCATTAGTAGGTAGTACTTGTGAGATATTACAAATCATGCTGAAATTGAGGTTGAATTTGAATTCCCATCTGTTATACTTACTAGCCATTACTCGCCATGTGATGTTATGATTATCACTTCACTTCTATAAATCCAAATTTCCTTATCTATAAAATAGGTATAATATCACAGAGGTTCTTTGAGTCTCAAATGACTAGCCATTACTAGCCATGTGATGTTATCATTATCACTACTATAAATCTAAATTTCCTTATCTATAATATAGGTATAATATCACAGAGGTTATTTGAGTCTCAAATGAAACAGCATATGTGACATTACCTGGTTCAGGACATGACATATGCTTGAGGCTCAACAAATGCTTATTAAATCATAACCAAAATATTTCCCAGTTACCTCTGTGAAGATAGCACTGGAATAAAATTGGTGGAATGTGAAAATGGTTTTTACGATGATACATAACTGCTTTTAAGTTGATCCAACCTCAGAGTTAGGATGTTTGTCTTGAACTAAATGTATCCCCCTGTATAAAAGCAATGCAAATACATTTCAAGCAAATGCCTCAGGGAGCAGGCATAATTTCATCTTTACCTATTTTTATATTTCTTTACTGTTGCCATGAGAGCATTTTAATAACCTCCATGGAGTTGAAAGTGATGCAGGTAATTGCCATAAGTAATTTAAGGGCTATTAAAACTAACAAACCTCTTCTGTGGAATACCTTGTTAAGCAGTGATCAGCAGAAAACACATAAAGATCATGCACACTGTAAATTCAAGCCCCTTTTCCAGTTAAACTGAAGGGAGACTGTAGCTGCATTACACATAAGAAGAGTGCAGATATTAAAGCCCTTCCTGTTCAGGTATTGGGGTAGCTCAAGCTACAGATGCCCTGGCAATCTAATAAGACCCATGCCCTTCAGAAAAGGCAACCCCATCTCTGCTATAACTTCCCATCACCTAAACTGGCTGCTAATTTTTCCATGCATGCTTCTTAACAAATAAATCGGATCATGTTTTAGCAAAAGCCCCAAGGACCTGGGTTCTAGCCTTGGATCAGTGACGCTAGCTGTGTGACCTACAGCAATTCTTTTCACCTCTCTAGGCATGAATTGCTGCAGCTATAAAATGAAAAAGATTTATTGTGTGCCCTCAAAGATCTCTTTCAGCTCTAAAATTCTTTGATCCTAAACAAATTCTATACTTAGAAGCCCCTTTTCTGACTAGTTTAACTATCAAAAATATAACCAGGAATCAAAAATAGGGTGCAAAAAAAGGAAAGAGAAAAGATCCACAAAAATCATAAGTTAATATTACAAACTCCATGCATGTTAAGCATCCCAGATCCTCCTAGGTCCATACTCAACATGAGGTTATTCTTCCTTCATATGCTGGCCTAATGAATTTGATTTCCTTATCCACTAGGCTCATACACACCAGAAGAGGCAAATTGAAAAAAAAAAAAAAAAAAAAGACAGGCAAGAACACTGACAATAACTAGTAAAAGGCCATACGAAAAAACAGACAGAAAACTTTAAAAGGGAGGACGACCCAAGATGGCCACATAAAAACAGCTCTGGAATGCAGTTCCCAGTGAGAACACAGAAGGGTGAGTAATCACTGCATTTCCAAATGAATTTTTACTGCCAACAGACCAGGAGATTCCCTGGCGGAAAAGTGCCAAGAGTCTCCAGCATGGCTGTTTCAGCCTGTGCAGTGGATCTCCACGCAAAAACTATCACAAATCTTGGTGCCATTTCAACTGGCAACTGGGAGACAGAGTCACCCATTCAACTGAAAAAAAGGGACTGAAACAGGGAGCCAGTGATCTGGCTCAGCAGGTCCCACCCTCACAAAGACCAGCAACCTGAAATGCTCTGAATTGAGAATTTCACAGCAAGCACAGCTGGACCCAGGACGGTCTAGCTCTGTGGGGGGGAAGGGCATCTGCCATTACCGAGGCAGTCCACCATTACTGAGGCAGACTGCCATTACTGAGTCAGTTCTAACTATACCTCTATAAACAAAACTGCAAGGAAGTTCACACAGAAGCTGGGAAAAGCCCATGGCAGCTGAGCAATGCCTCTGCTGGCAGACTGTGACTAGGCTAACTCCTCACTGGGCAGGGCATCTCTGAAAAAAGGCAGCAGCACATCAGGAATTTATCAATAAAGCCCCATCTTCCCCAGACAGAGCACCTAGGGAAACATGGCACTTATGAGCTCCACTGCAGCAGACTTAAATGTACCTGCCCAGCAGCTCTGATGGAAAAATGGAGCTCACAGCTCAGCACTTGAGCTCCTATAAGGGACAGACTGTCTCCTCAAGCAGCTCCTGACCCCCGTATATCCAAAGAGACACCTCATAAAGGAGAGCTCAGGCTGACATCTGGCGGGTATCCTTCTGGGACAGAGATAAAAGAAGAAGAAACTGGCAGCAAACCTTACTATTCTGCAGCCCCTACAGGTGATCCCCAGGAAAGTAGGATCTGGAGTGGACCTCCAGCAGTCCTAAAGCATAGGAGCCTGATTGTTAGAAGGAAAACTACAAAACAGAAAGAAATAACTTCATTATCAACAAAAAGGATGTCCATTTAGAGACCCCATCCAAAAGTCACCAACTACAAAGACCACAGGTAGATAAATCCACAAAGATGGGAAGAAACCAGAGCAAAAAGGATGCAAACACCCAAAACCAGAATGCCTCTCCTCCTCCAAGGGATCACAACTCCTCACCAGCAAGGGAACAAGGCTGGATGGAGAATGAGTCTGATGAACTGACAGAAACAGCCTTCAGAGACTGGGTAATAACAAACTTCTCTGAGCTAAAAGAACATGTTCTAACCCAATGCAAAGAAACTAAGAACCTTAAAAAAGGTTTGACAAAATGCTAATGAGAATAAACAGCTTAGAAGAGAATACAGATGAAATGATGGAGCTGAAAAACATAACATGAGAACTTTGTGAAACATACACAAGTTTCAATAGCTGAAATGACCAAGCAGAAGAAAGGATATCAGTGATTGAAGATCAACTCAATGAAATAAAATGAGAAGGCAAGATTAGAGAAAAAAAGAGTGAAATAAAATGAACAAAGCCTTCAAGAAATATGGGATTACATGAAATAACCTAATCTACCTTTAATAGGTGTACCTGAATGTGACAGAGAGAATGAATCCAAGCTGGAAAACACTCTTCAGGATATTTTCCAGGAGAACTTCCCCAACCTAGCAAGGCAGGTTAATATTCACGTCCAGGGAATACAGAGAACACCAAAAAGACATTCCTCAAGAAGAGCAACCCCAAAGCACATAATCATCAGATTCACCAGGGTTGAAATGAAGGAACAAATGCTAAGGGCAGCCAGAGAGAATGGTTGGATTACCCAAAAAAGGAAGCCCATCAGATTCACAGTGAATTTCTTCACAAAAACCCTACAAATCAGAAGACAGTGGGGACCAATATTCAACATCCATAAAGAAAAGAACTTTCAACCTAGAATTTCATATCTAGCCAAACTAAGCTTCATAAGTGAATGAGAAATAAAATGCTTTACAAAGAAGAAATTGCTGAGAAATTTTGTCATCACCAGGCCTGCCTTACAAGAGCTCCTGAAAGAAGCACTAAACATAGAGAGGAACAACCAATACCAGCCACTCCAAAAACGTACCAAATGGTAAACAGCATCAACATAATGAAGAAACTGTGTCAACTAATGGGCAAACAACCAGCTAGCATCAAAATGGCAGGATCAAATTCACACATAACAATATTAACCTTAAATGTAAATAGGCTAAATGCTCCAATCCAAAGACAAAGACTGGCAAATTGGATAAAAAGTCAAAACCCATGTGCTGTATCCAGAAAAACCATCTCACATACAATGATACACATAGGCTCAAAATAAAAGGATGGAGGAAGATTTACCAAGCAAATGGAGAGGAAAAAAAAAAAAGCAGAAGCTGCAATCCTAGTCTCTGATAAAATGGACTTTAAACTAGCAAATATCAAAAGAGACAAAGAAGGGCATTACATATTGATAAAAGGATTAATGCAACAAGAAGAGCTAGTGATCCTAAATTTCTATGCACCCAATACAGGAGCACCCAGATACATACAGCAAGTTCTTAATGACCTACAAAGAGACTTAGACTCCCACGCAATAACCATGGGAAACTTTAACACTCCACTGTCAATATTAGACAGATCGATGAAACAGAAAATTAATGAGGATATTCAAGACTTGAACTCAGATCTGGACCAAGCAAACCTAATAGATATTTACAGAACTCTCCACCCCAAATACACAGAATATACATTCCTCTCAGCACCACATCACACCTACTCTAAAATTGACTACATAATTGGAAGTAAATCACTCCTCAGCAAATGCAAATTAACGGAAATCATGACAATCTCTGAGACTACAGGGCAAATTAAATTAGAACTCAGGATTAAGAAACTAACTCAGAACCACACAACTTCTTGGAGAATAAACAACTGGATCTTGAATGTTGACTGGATAAACAATGAAATGAAGGCAGAAATAAAGATGTTCTTCAAAACCAACAAGAACAAAGACACAACATGCGAGAATATCTGGGACACATTTAAAGCAGTGTCTAGAGGAAAATTAATAGCAATAAATGCACACATGAGAAGCAAGGTAAGATCGAAAATTGACACCCTATCATCAAAATTGAAAGAGCTATAGGAGCAAGATTAAAAAAACGCAAATGCTAGCAGAATACAAGAAACAATTAAGATCAGAGCAGAACTGAATGAGATAGAGACACAAAAAACCCTTCAAAAAATTAATAAATCCAGGAACTGGTTTTCTGAAAAGATCCACAAAATAGACCACTAGACAGATTAATAAAAAAGAAAAGAGAGGAGAATAAAATAGATGCAATAGAAAATGATAAAGGGGATATCACCACAGATTCCACAGAAATACAAATTACCATTAGAGTTTACTACAAAAAACTCGATGCACATAAACCAATAAACCTCGAAGAAAGGTACAAATTCCTGGACACTTACACCCTCCCAAGCCTAAACCAGGAAGAAGTCAAAACCCTGAATAGACAAATAACAAGGGCTGAAGTTGAGGCAGCAATTAATAGCCTACCCACCAAAAAAGCCCAGGTCCAGAAGGGTTCATAGCCCAATTCTACCAGACACACAAAGAGGAGCTTGTACCACTCCTTCTGAAACTATTCCAAACAATACAAAAAGAGGGGATTCTTCTCAAATCATTTTATGAGACCAACATCATCCTGATACCAAAACCCGGCAGAGACTCAACAAGAAAAGAAAACTTCAGGCCAATATCCATGATGAACATAGATGCAAAAATCTTCAATAAAATACGAGCAAATCAATTGCAACAACACATCAAAAAGCTTATCCATCACGAACAAGTAGGCTTCATCCTGGGGATGCAAAATTGGTTCAACATATGCAAGTCTATAAACATAATTCACCACATGAACACCAAAGACAAAAACCACATGATTATCTCAATAGACGCAGAGAAGGCCTTCGACAAAATTCAACAGCCCTTTATGCTAAAAACTCTCAAGAAACTAGGTAATGATGGAACTTGTCTCAAAATAATAAAAGATATTTATGACAAACCACAGCCAATATTATACTGAATGGGCAAAAACTGGAAGCATTCCCTTTGAAATCTGGCACTAGACAAGGATGCCTTCTCTCAGCACTCCCATTCAATATAGTATTGGAATTTCGAGCCAGAGCAATCAGGCAAGAAAAAGAAATAAAGCGTATTCAATTACAAAAGGAAGAAGTCAAATTGTCTCTATTTGCAGATGACATGATTGTATATTTAGAAGACCCCATTATCTCAGCCCAAAATCTCCTGAAACTGATAAACAACTTCAGCAAAGTCTCAGGATACAAACTCAATGTGCAGAAATCAAAAGCATTCCTATACAACAATAACAGACATAAGAGAGTCAAATCAAGAATGAATTGCCATTCACAATTGCTACAAAAGGAATAAGATACCTAGGAATATAACTAACAAAGGATGTAAACGACCTCTTCAAGGAGAACTAAAAACTCCTGATCAAGGACATAAGAGAGAACACAAACAGATGGAGAAACACTCCATGCTCATGGTTATGAAGAATCAATATTGTGAAAATGGCCATACTGCCCAAAGTAATTTATAGATTCAATGCTACCCCCATCAAGCTACCTATGACTGTCTTCACAGAACTGGAAAAAAACCACCTTAGACTTCATATGGAACTGAAATAGAACCTGCATAGCCAAGTCAATTCTAAGCAAAAAGAACAAACCTGGAGGCATCATGCTACCTGACAAGGCTACAGTAATCAAAACAGCATGGTACTGGTACCAAAACAGAGATATAGACCAATGGAACAGAACAGAGGCCTCGGAGGCAATGCCACACATCTACATCCATCTGATCTTTGACAAAGCTGGCAAAAACAAGCAATGGGGAAAGGATTCCCTGTTTAATAAATGGTGTTGGGAAAACTGGCTAGTCATGTGCAGAAAGCAGAAACTGGACCCCTTCCTGACAACACTAAAATTAACTCCAGAAGGATTAAATACTTAAACATAAGACCTAACACCATAATAAACCCTAGAAGAAAACCTAGGCCAAACCATTCAGGACACAGGCATAGGCAAGGACTTCATGACTGAAACCCCAAAAGCAGTGGAAACAAAAGCCAAAATAGACAAATGTGATCTAATTAAACTCCAGAGCTTCTGCACAGCAAAAGAAACAATCATTAGAGTGAACCGGCAACCAACAGAATGGGAAAAATTTTTTGCAATCTACTCATGTGACAAAGGGCTAATATCCAGAATCTACAAAGAACTAAAACAGATTTACAAGAAAAAAAAAACAAGCCCATTCAAAAGTGGGCAAAGGGTATGAACAGACACTTTCAAAAGAAGACATATATGAGGCCAACAAACATATGAAAAAATGCTCATAATCACTGGTTATTAGAGAAATGCAAATCAAAACCACATTTAGATACCATCTCATGCCAGTTAGAATGGTGATCATTAAAAAATCTGAAAACAACAGATGCTGGAGAGGATGTGGAGAAACAGGAACACTTTTACACTATTAGTGGGGGTGTAAACTAGTTCAACCATTGTAGAAGACAGTGTGGCGATTCCTCAATGACCTAGAAATAGAAATGTCATTTGATGCAGCAATCCCATTACTGGATATACATCCAAAGTATTATAAATCATTCTATTATAAAGACACATGCACACATACGTTCATTGCAGCACTGTTTACAATAGCAAAGACTTGGAACCAACCCAAATGCCCATCAATGATAGACTGGACAGGGAAAATGTGGCACATATACACTGTGGAATACTATGCAGCCATAAAAAGGCAATGATTTTGTGTCCCCTGTAGGGATATGGATGAACCTGGGAACCATCATTCTCAGCAAACTGACACAACAACAAAAAATCAAACACCACATGTTCTCACTCGTAGGTGGGTGTTGAACAATGAGAATACATGGACACAGGGAGGGGAGCATCACACACTGGTGTCTGTTGGGGATGACTAGGGGAGGGACAGCAGTGGGTAGGGAGTTGGGGAGGGGTAACATGGGAAGAAATGCCAGGTATTGGTGATGGGGATGGAGGCAGCAAACCACATTGCCCTGTATGTATCTATGCAACAACGCTGTATGTTCTTCACATGTACTCTAGACCTAAAGTGCAATAAAATATATATATTTAAAAAAAAAGAAAGAAAAGAAACTGGAGATACTGAAATAAAAAAAAAAAAAAGAAAAAAAAGAAAACTTTAAAAGGCAGGGACTTTGGTTCACTGCTACACACCCAGTGTCAGGCACATACCATGTTGGATGAATGAATGAATGAAAACAATACTTACAAAAAGCAGATACAATTTCTTTATGTACAATGGTCTGGGAGAGTCTCTAATGATTGTTTCACATGCTGCAATTAATATTCATGTGGGTGGCTAATTAAGCTATGCTCTGCAAGTTCTCATTTAGATGGAAAATTACTACTTCTGGTTAAACATGGTATATTGGGCACATGTTTATCTCTGTTCCCTGCAAATACTCTACTAAAAATCAAAAGAGAGAGAGAGAGAGAGAGTATGTGTGTGTGTGATCTCCACAAGGAAAAAGAGAGAAAAAAGGATCTACAGTGGACAAGAAACAGGACTAGAACACACCAAATAAAACTGTCAGAGCTGATAAAGCTCAACAGCAAGGGCCTGCAGAAAGGATCAAATGAAAAACCTGCCATGTAGGCCTTAGACCTCTGGAAAACTCAGAAATGAAAGCCAGCCACACAAGAGGCATGAGGAACTGGACTGCATCAGGAGAAGTTGTTTAAAGTCTGTTAAGAAAGTAGTTAAATTCTCAAGTTTCTTTTTCTACCTTGATAGTAAACTAGAGATTTATTTCACAAAGAAAAGGATAAAGAAAAGGTTTAGCCCAGGATTGGAGCAGATGGTAGGCACATCTGAAAACAAGGGTTTGAATGAGTCTCCCTACAGAACAAGGAGGCTCCAGATTCCCTCACTCTCCGGGCTTAAAAATACTGGCAGTTTAGGGACATGCCTCTCTCACTACTGCCTTCCTAGGCAGGAAACTGGAGGATTTTTATCTGGGGAAATGGAATGGACCCAGAATCTCTTGATTCTGACACTCAAGAGTTCTCCCACAAACAGCTGGATCCCTGATTAGCCACATTATAATTGAGAAGCTCTGCCTCTACCTAAAAAGAGTGACTAGTCAGCTCCAATGTAATATTCTCAAGTATCAACAAACAAAAAATACTAAAAATTAAGCCTCCAGTAAGAAAAAACAAGACTAAAACAAATTAACAGAAAAAACTCAGAGGAAATCAGGACAATGGACAGAGAAGGAAACTTTATACAGAAAAAGTATCTTTAGAGAAATAGAAATATTCATCCTTGGCAAAAGAACAAGACATCATTTTTAAGGAATAGAAAATAAATTAGAACTCTTAAAATTGGAAAATATTACACTTGAAATAAAAAATTCAACAGGAAAAAATTCAATAGAAAGTTTGGAATACAAAGTCAAGAGAATCTCTCAAACAAAAAGACAGAGATTAAACAGCAGTAGATGAGAGGAAATTTGAGTATCAATAAGTCCAAGAAGCCTAACCACAGTATAGCACAGTTCCAAAAAAAGAGAATAGAATAAAATAAAGAGGCTGAAATTACCAAAATATAGATGCCCAAAATATTCCTTTAACTGAGAAACATGGGTTTTTAAATTAAGAGTCTATTGGCTCTTTATGACATCTGAAGGTATAGCACAATTAATAAAGAGTTTGCCCATACCATGTCATACTAATGTAAATTTTCAGAACATCTGGGATAAAAAGAAGATACTAAAATCTTCAAGTCATAAATATCTCTTCATAAATACATAGTTCATAGAAAAAAAAAAGACTGGAAATATGAATTTCACCAGACTTCTCAACAACATGCTCAAAGTGGGAAGTCAGTGCAGCAACAGCTTCAAATTTGGAATGAAACCTTGCATCCTGGTATTCTACATTTAGCCAAATTACCAATTAAAGTATGAAGAGAGAATAATGTATATTAAGACTTTCAGGGTGTCAAAAAGCATTGCTCACACATGCTTTCTCAAGAAGGTACTGAAGGAGATGCTCTTCTGAAATCAGGATATAACCAAAGAAGAGAAAGAGATGGGGAAGCAGGAAATAAGAGACACATCCCAGGAGACCAGTGAAGAGAAGGGCCAGGGGACCAGCTGTACAGAATGCCCAGAGCACAGCCTCGAAGAGGAGAGAGAACTCCTGAAGCAACTGTGGCTGCAAACTCAGATTACAATTTCCACAGTGGCAGGGACTACACATGCACACCCAGGTTCACAGTCATTGGTTCTGAGCCTGCACAGGGTTAGGTCTGCAGATGGCAGACAATACCAGACACAGAAAATGGAGCTGGTGCAGGAAGTGGCCTCCAGAAGATAAATGTTTAACACAGGCTAAAAAGAGTTCCTTCAAAATGGTTAAGTTTTATGCTAAGCTTTAGTACTTAAAGCTTCCATTATATGAAATATTCACTTATGTAGAACAGCTCATTCCCCAGTAATATGAGATTAATGAGGCATCACTGTGCATTAAAGCTACTGAACTGGCTCAGATCAATGGTGTGTCTTGTCCAGTATTTTGCCTTTTAAAGGGCATAAAAGAATATGCAATCTGGAGACAGAAGTATCTGGATTTGGAGCTTGTTTCTACCACTCTGAGCTGCATGACCAAGTTATATATCTACTCCCAGCCTCAATGTAGTCATCTGTAAAACAACACTAATAATACCTTCTTTTTGGTGACATTGTGAAAATTCAATGGGATGCTATTTTTAAAAGTACTTTATAGACTGTTCTGTAGTCTAAGTATGTGAATTAAAGTAGTTGGTTGATGTGTGAAAGCTTGCTTTTCCTATGTATCCTGAAGATCATTCATTTCTTTTAAGAAATTCAATTGTTGACTTTTCTAGGGGTATATCTTTGAAAAAATCCCAAAGCTGTGAAAAATTTGGGGTCTCAGTTTCAGAGGAAATCTTAGCATATCCAACTTTTAAAAAAATTAATAGGGAAGTTTACCAAAATCTCGTAGTGACCAAAGTAGATCACAAAATCAAAGCCTTCCTGCATCATCTCACCTTCTCACCCTATATCTGACTTTTCCACAGACCTAAGCTGTCTGCTCACTTGTGCTCTTAGCAAAGATCTCATGAACTGGGGTATTAAGCATGGGTCAGACGCTTAATGGGGGCTGGAAGGAATTGTTGGGGTAAGTTAAATGGTTCTTCCTCATTACACATTCAGTGAAACACTTTGCCTAATGAAGTCTAAGGCTTCTGACATGTCTCCAGGAGATGGTCTGCCCTAAAGGATTAAGCCAGTCAATCGGGCAGCTGGCTGAGGTTTTCTTGTTTGGGGCTTGCCACAGAATGGGGAGTCTGAAGGTACAGGTTAGAAAGTGGGGAGCATTCAGAAATGTTTTGGTTAACAGTCTAATTTAAATTTTCACTTATTTCTGCCTCTGTGAAAACACTATGGTAAAGTGGAAAAGACACCCTGGTAGAAGCAGAGTTGGGTAAAGAGTCTGTCCTAGCTCTGCCTTTGTTACCAACCATGAGACATTGGACAAACTACTTTTCCTCTGTGGGCCTCAGTTTGTACAAATGAGAAGTTTGGACTAGATTGCAATTTTTACACATGCTTTGCAGATTTTGGATTCCCCAGTGATATGTTGGGTTACATCTGGAAAGGTGGAGAAGAGAATGGTAGGGGCATGGAGGCAAATGAGTGTGAGTCCCTCCTCCAGATCCTATGTAAGAAGAACAAATTTATCACTCTCTCTTTTATCTATTTCACACTAAGATTTTTGAAGGCAACACTCCCTGGATAAGAAGACATTTGAAAACCACTGGATCATAGGTCCCCAATATCCCTTCCAATCCAATAGTTCTCTGATGAGCTAATATTCTCTGGCACTGGAGACATGAAATAGATCACACAAGAAGATAAAGTCTGTTCTTGGAAGATGTGTCAAAACTAGCCCACCTAGGGTAGCAATCCTGGCTGGAACAATCTCATGCATCGCCAAGAAAATAAATCTGTACTCAATAAGTATTAACTGTTGCATAAACCATCATAATGTGCTCACAGAAGTAGGAAAAGACAGTCTGCCCTTGTAGGTTTTCCACTACTGAAGAAGTGAGATTGAAACACACAGAACAATATCAGATCAAATTGCCTCTCTCCCAAAAAAAGAATAAAAGTAACCAATACTACCATACACAAACTCCGAATGCATTTGCATGTAACAGTAGCGGAAAACATAGGAGAAAATGGTTCAAGCAGTGAGAAGTCTTTCTGGAAGAGGAAACCGTTGAGCTAGCCCTTAAAGACAACATCTGAAGTCCAAGAACTAACCACTAGTTCTTGGACCTTTAAAGGTTTCTAACTCTGTAAACTTCAGTTTAGAAATAAGATCAATGTTAACTAATCTTGCTGACCTGAAAAGCACATATTTTACAGCAGAGTTTTCTTTTCCCTGAAAAGCCTACATCCTTTAAACTTTATTCCTAAAAAGTTTTGAAAATGAGTCTATTACCAAGACCAGCTTGGTCGTGGAGACCCCACCCCAGGCAGTGCTGAAGGAATGAAGAAACAAACACAAAGACAGAGCAGCAAAATGGGATACGACAGCAGCCTTTCGAGCTGAGAGCCTCAAGAGGCTAATAGCCTTCTTTGCTCAGAGCCTCAAGCAGACGCTGACCCACGTATTTATTCTCTCTGAACAGGTGATTAGTATCAACAGTCAGGTGTTCTGTGTTTTCTTATAGAACCAAGATAAACTAGGCAGGCAGCTGGTGCCTGCTCACCACTGATACAGCATTCTCCACAAGGGAGTCATGGGGGTAGGGTCACATATCCCATGTTTAAAGAACTAGTTCAACTGGTGTATGATATACATATAGTTTACTACTTTAGAATGCCCAAGCAGGTTTCCACTTGGGGGACCGGCTCAGTTTTCCTTGCCATCATTCTCAGCAAACAACGTACTCCATCACATATGTTAGGTCTTGTTCCAGCAATCTATAGCGAAGAAACATAAGCTTTATTAACCAATTATTGGCTACAGGGGTGCTTACATCACCACAACCCCCAGTTCCAGATGGTTTCACAGAGAGAGAGAAACTGTTTGGGAGAAAGTAAGGAAAAAGATAAAAATTCCTGGCTGGTAATCCAGATAATTCTTTCAGATCTTACCAATGATTCATGTAAGTTATGCAAGAAGAGGTTTAAATATTAGCAAAAGGAAGGTGTGTCTTATATTTTCTTACTGAGGAATCTGAAAGACCTGATTTTTGTACAGCATAAAACTGTGATTTTATATAGAACCTTCATCCACACCAAAAACAGCATATAAGGGTTAACCTCACTCACAAACACCATGAATAGAACAGGGAAGAGGTAAAACACATGGAACAATTATGGCACAACACAAGAACAGCTGAAGGGCTGAAGCCATGAATAAATTGGGCTTGGGAGAGATAATGGTCCCCAAAGATGTTGGTACATCAAAGCCAGGACCCTGGAGTAAAACTGGACCTGGAGTTGGCATCTCCCTCTGTTACCTGGAGGGATAACAGGGCTGTGGCCAGTTCTGCATCCATGGCTATAACATAATGCTCTCTGTGAAGGCCAGAAGCAGAGGCAGCTACCAGTGAACTCATAAACCTGCAATGCTCCTAAAAGAGAGCTCTAAGCCACCAGTATAACACTGGTTCTGGAGCTTTGAGAAGAGTGGATGAAGGAACAGGGATGAGCACAAGAAAAAGGTCATATACATAAACATCCACCCCCTTAAACTCACAAACTAAAATTTCAAATCTCGTGAGCAAAATTAATGTCAGAAAAGATAGCCAAAAACTGAACAAATAACAGAGTTCCCTTTTATAAGATTGTAAGTAATAATTCATTCTGTAAAAGATGACTTTAAAATAGCATAAATCCTCAATGAGATAAAGAAATGACTAATATCCACATACCAAGAAAACTAAATTCTGCAACAAAAACAAGCAATTACGAATCAAGAACAGTTTAAGATTTTTAGAAGAACTCATCAGAAATGCCAAAAATTAAACCATAATTACTGAAGTAAATCTTAGTAGGAAAGGATAAGTTAATGCAAGAAAGTATTAAGTATTTTCTATAGATCAATGTGGAAAACAGTTTTTTTAAATAGTTTTTAAATATATATATATATATATATATATATATATATATATATGACGATAAGCTGCCAACTACCCACATACGGCCAAAACATGTTGCAGGAAAAGAAGCCAGAAGGAAGAGGTGGAGAGTCAAGATTTATAGAGTTAATGAGGGAGAAGGAGCAAAGCAAGATGGAAGAATAGAAGCCTACAACATTTGTCACCCCTCCATGCTGGAACACCAAATTTAAACAACTATCCACATACAGAAAATCACCATCTCAAAAATCAGACAGCATCACTGGACACACCTGGGGCCTGGGGAAACTCACTTCCCTGAAAAGAAGGGCCTTAGGCAAGTCCCAGTGCCGTGCTGGTTTCAGGTCTGACCAAGGACAGTCCCACTGGTGGTGGCCACAGGGATGCTTACATCATGATATTTTAAAAGATCATTCAATACAATTGACTCTGGGGACTCAGGAGTTGGAGGGGAGTGAGGGATAAAAGACTACACATTGGGTACAGTGTACACCGCTTGGGTGAGGGGTGCACCAAAATCTCATAAATCACCACTGAAGAACTTATTCATGTAACCAAACACCTGTTACCAAAACTACTGATAAAAAAAAGAGAGAGAGAGAGAGAGAGAGAGATCATTCATCATGAGCAAGTGGGCTTTATCCTAGGGATTCATGGATGGTTCAACATCTGCAAATCAATTAATGTGATACATCATATCAACAGAATGAAGGACAAAACCCTTCATTTCAATTGATATGATAATTTCAATTGATGCTGAAAAAGCATTTGATAAAGTTCAACATCCCTTCATGATTTAAAAAAAAAAAACCCGAAAAAACTAGGTATAAAATGAACATACCTCAATACAATGAAAGCCGTAGATGGCAGACCACAGCTGGTATCATACTGAATGGGAAAAAAAAGTGAAAGGTTTTTGTCTAAGATCTGAAACACAAGAAGGATGCCCACCTTCACGACTGTTATTCCACATAGTACTGAAAGTCCTAGCTAGAGCAGTCAGACAAGCGAAAGAAAGGGCATTCAAATTGGAAAGGAAGAAGTCAAATTATCCTTGTTTACAGATGTTATGATCTTGTATTTGGGCAAACCTAAAGACTCCACCAAAAAACTATTATAACTGATAAATTTAGTAAAGTTGAAGGATACAAAATTAACATACAAAAATCAGTAGCATTTCTATATGCCAACAATGAAAAATCTGAAAAAGAAATGAGAAAAGTCATCCCATTTACAATAGCCACAAATAAAATGGAATACTTTGGAGCTAACCAAAGAAGTGAGAGATCTCTACAATGAAAACTATGAAACACTGAAGAAAGAAATTGTAGAGAACACCAAAAAGTGGAAAGCTAATTCATGTTCATAGATTGGAAGAATTAATATTGTTAAAATGTCTATACTACCCAATCTGTAGATTCAATGCAATCCTTATCAAAATGCCAATCACAATCATCACAGAAATAGAAAGCAATCCTAAAATTTATATGAAACCACAAGACACAGAATTGCCAAAGCTATCCTAAGCAAAAAAGAGAAAACTGGAAGAATCACATTACCTTATTTTAAATTACACTATAGAACTATAGTAACCATAACACTATAGTACTAGCATAAAAACAAATACATAGACCAATGGAACAGAAGAGAGAACCCAGAAACAAATCCTACAGTGGACTCATTTTGGACAAATGTGCCAAGAACACAGTCTGGGGAAAAGACAGTCTCTTCAGTAAATGATGCTGGAAAAACTACATATCCAATTGCAGAATAATAAGACTAAACCCCATCTCTCATAATATACAAAAATCAAATCAAAATGGATTAAAGAATTACATCTAAGACCTCAGACTATGAAACTACCAAAAGAAAACTTTGGGGAAAATCTCCAGGATACTGGTCTGGGGAAAAAAATTTGAGTAATATCGCACACGCACAGACAGCCAAAGCAAAAATGGACAAATGGGATGATATCAAGTTAAAAAGCTTCTGCACAGCAAAGGATACAATCAACAAAGTGAAGAGACAACCCACAGAATGGGAGAAAATATTTGCTAACTACCCATCTGACAAGGGATTACTAACCAGAATATATGTGGAGCTCAAACAACTCTGTAGGAAAAAAACCTAATAACCAAAAGAGACAAAAAGTTTGAATAGACATTTCTCAAAAGAAGACTTACAAGCGACAAACAGGCATATGAAAAAGTGCTCAACATCATTGATCAGAGGAATGTAAATCAAAACTACAATGAGATATCATCTAGCCCCAGTTAAAATGGCTTATATCCAAAAGACAGGCAATAACAAACACTGGTGAGGATGCATAGAAAAGGGAATCCTGGTACACTGATGGTGGAAATGTAAATTAGTGCTATCACTATGGAGAACAATTTGGAGGCTCCTCAAAAATGTAAAACTAGAGATATCATACAATTCAACAATCTCACTGCTGGGTATGTACCCAAAAGTAAGGAAATCAGTATATCAAAGAGACATCTGCACTCCAATGTTTGCTGTAGCACTGTTCACAACAGCCAAGATTTGGAGACAACTTAAGTGTCCATCAACAGATGAATGGATAAAGAAAAATGTCTGTTGTGTTACATATACACAATAAACTACTATTCAGCCAAAAAAGAGAGAGAGAGATTGATTCTGTCATTTGCAGCAACATGGATGGAACTGAAGGTCATTATGCTAAGTGAAATAAGCCAGGCACAAAAAGACATGTATATTTTCACTTATTTATGGAATCTGAAAATCAAAACGAACTCATGGAGATGAATAATAGAGAAGGATGGTTACCAGAAGCTGAGAAGGATAGTAGGGAGATGGCAGGAGAAGGTTAATTGGTACAAAAAATATATTTAGGATGAGTAAACCTAGTATGTGTTAGCACAACAGGGAGATCATAGTCAATAATAATTTAATCGTACATTTTAAAATAACTGAAAGAGTAATTGGATTGTTCATAACACAAAGAATAAATGCTTGAGTTTATCACTCAATTTTCCATAATGTAATTATTCTGCATTCATACCTGTACCAAAATATATCAGCGCCCCATAAATATATATGCTTACTACATACCACAAAAAATAAAATGAGTCAATGATGGCTTCTGCTTAAAGAAGCCCTTTTGCCCCTCTCAAAATGCTACTAAAATAATCATGAATGGACATGTAAAAGCGCAACCTCACAAAATGGAAGGAGTGACTAAATACATACACTACGTACATATGTGCATACATACATACACTACGTACATATGTGCATACATACATACACTACATACATATGTGAATACCTACATATAAAAGCTGAGAAGCAGATAGAAATGTGGAAACCAACTGACCCAAGAATGCTGAAATAGGAAAAGGCAAACTCATTTATACTGAAGAACCCCAAATGACTCAGGAATTTGAGAGCACCAAGTAGTTCTGAAAGAGGAGGTCAAGGTAGCGCTGAAAACGGGGACTGGCTGAAAATCAGTTTAATATGCAGTCAGAGCTCCCAACTAATGGAAGGCTGGTGAGGTTTCACCCATCAGGACCAAGTGCTCCTCTGTGTCCTTAGAACCACTAGAATGGAGGGAAGGGTCAGCAAGTGAGGCCCAACTTCAACTGTGCCACTAGGATGTCTTCTATAAATGGAAGCATCATGTAAAATATTGTTTGAAGAAAGGTACTGTCGTTGAGGAAAAACATTACTGTAAGCCATGATCTTACACCATCACAGATGGGGGGTATTGGGTAGGCCTGCCATCTGGCACTAAAATATCTTACTGAGTATCAGGCAAATATGTGAGGGTTCTGGCCTTAATTAAAAACATCAGAAAGATGTTAAAATAAGAGCATGAGTCTGGGAATGCCAGCCAAAAACCTAAAGATAAAAATTCTGCATTTGTCTTAAAGTTAAAAATAAGAGTTAATTTTAGAGGCAAATCTACCTAGGGTTATTCTTTTTCCACCCCATGTTCTGGCTCATTCTGTTGACTAATGATCCTTTCTGGGTGCTTATGACACAGGAAGGGAAGTTTAAAAATGCCTAGAAGGAAGGAGAGGATTTCAAGTTTAATCATAGTCCTAACCTGAGATTTTACACATTATTCACAGTATTTAACTGCCTGGAATCAGAAGCCAGAGTTTGAGCCTCAATGCTGACATTTACAATCCAGGTAAAATTGGGCAATTTTACCTCCCAGGGCCTTAGTTTTCTTGACTATAAGATGATGAGAATAACAATACCCACATCAAAGCTAGGATTAAAGTTAATTTGTTGAAGTTAGTGTTGAAGTTAAGATTTAATACGATAATAAGTATAAAAGGGTTTAACATGACATCTGGGATGTAGTAAACACTAGTTATATTTATTATTTTTCAAGAAGCCACAAACTTTAGAGGGAAAACAAGCTATTAGAGTTAAAAAGCATCAGTAGTTAGGGTACCTAAAGGAATAGCAAGGAATGAGTTGGACATTTAAGATAGAGTTGATTTTTGTCTGCACTTTAAATGAAAATTGCCCCAAGTATATTGTTTTGTCTTAAGCAAATCTACAGACCTATACCTTATGGACTAAATCAACATGGCTCAGTCCGCACCAGACATTTTATTTTATTCTGGACCCAATTCTTCTGTAAGGGTGGGTCCTTTTATCTGAGTAGACAGCTGGAGGTAGGAGGCTGATACTCTAGGGAAGGTTTAACCCCATTATTTTTCTACCAAGATCAGCTCTTGGAAGAGACAATGTAGTCTCCTCATTAATCAATAAAAGTAGTGCTGGTCCAGGAGTGGGGGCTCATACCTGTAATTCCAGCACTTTGGGAGGCCAAGGCAGGCGGATCACGAGGTTAGGAGTTCAAGACCAGCCTGGCCAATATGGTGAAACCCTGTATCTACTAAAAATAAAAAAAAAAAAAAAATTAGATGGGCCTGGTGGTGCATGCCTGTAATTCCAGCTACTTGGGAGGCTGAGGTAGGGGAATTCTCCGAACCTGGGAGGCGGAGATTGCAGTGACACTGCGCTCCAGTCTGGGTGACAGAGCAAGACTCCATCTCAAAAAAAGAAAAAACAAACCAACAATCAACGACAACAACAACAACAAAAAAAAAACAGTGAACTCCACCATGGTTAGACCTCCAGCTCAAAAGTATTGTTCTAGCATCATCACAAAGACCCCAGGAAATCCAAACATCTCGACTCCTACTCTGTGGGTACCCCCATCCCAAATACCTTCCAGTATTCTTTTTCCACCTGTTGTTATATAAAAAATTCCCATGAACTGGAGCTGGACCTAACATTATCTAGTGAGTGTAGGAAGGCTAGCATTAAAGAAGACAAGAATATTCCATGTCATTAGGAATCAGAGCTGGCAAAACAGTTCTTAAAATATGGTTTCTAGTATCACCTGGCAACTTGCTAAAAATGCAAATTCTGGGGCCTCACTCAAGACTTGTTGAATCAGGATCTCAACTGGAGGTCAGTAATCTGGTTTTTTGTTTTTGCTTTTTATTTTGTCTGTGCCTTGACAAATAAAAATTGTACATATATTTCCAACATTATGTTTTGAAATATGTATACATTATGGAATGGCTAAATTGGCCTCAGATATCATTTTTTTGTGCTGAGAACACTTAAAACTCTACTCTCGGTGATTTTCACACATATAATACATTGTTATTAACTGTAGTCACCATGTTGTATATTAGATTTCTTTGACTTATTCCTCCAAACTGAAATTTTATGTTCTTTCACAAACATCTCTCAGTCTGTATCCTCCCAGCCCCTGATCCTGGTAACCACCATTCTACGCTGATTCATCTTTTCTTGGATTCTACATATAAGTGAGATTGTAAAGTATTTGTCTTTCTGGGCCTGGCTTATTTCACTTAACATAATATCATCCAAGTTCATCCATGTTGTTGCAAATGAGAGGGCTTTTTTAGGCTGAATATTTCATTGTGTATACCACATTTTCTTTATCCACTCAATGCTAAACACAATATGATTCTGTAACTTGGCTATTGTAAATAATGCTTATGCGAACATGGGATTGCAGCTATCCCTTCCCATACTGCTTTCATTACCTTTGGATGTATACCTAGTAATGGAATTGCTGCATTATATGGTAGTTCTATGTTTAATTTTTTGAGAAACTGCCATACTGTTTTCCATAATGGCTATACGAATTTACATTTCCACCCACAGTGTAACAAGGGTTTCCTTTTCTCCACAACTTTGCCAATACTTGTGAAAACTTTTACTGTCAGTTAATTTTTGGCAAAGATATCAAGAACACAACAGGGAGGCAAGGGTCTCTGAAATAAATGGTGTTAGAAAAACTGGATATCCTCATGCAGAAGAATGAAATTAGACCCTTATCTCACATCATATACAAAAGCCAACTCAAAATGCGTTACAGATTTAAACATAAGACCCAAAACTGTAAAACTATTAGAAGGAAACACAGGAGAAAGTTAAGTTCCATAACATTGGTCATGGAAAATGTACTCCCAAAAACACAAGCAAAAAAAGTGAAAATAAGCAAATGTATTATATCAAACTAAAAAGCTTCTCCACATGGGGGAAAAAAAGCAGAGTGAAGAGACAACCTACAGAATGGGAGAAAATATTTCCAAATCATACCTCTGATAAGGAATTAATGCCCAAAATATATAAAAAGCTCAAACAATTCAATACCATGAAAACAACCTGATTAGAACACGGACAAAGGACCTCAATAGACAGTTTTCAAAAGAAGACATCCAAATAAAAAACAGATGTATAAAAAGATGCTCAACATCACTAACATCAAGGAAATGCTAGTTAAAACCATGATGAGCTCTCACTTCACACCTATTAGAATGGCTATTATACTTTTTCACAACGGATTTGCTGCCAGAGCACAGGTGTCATGAAAACTACCCCTAAAATTCAAAATGGGAAAGGAAAAGACTCATATCAACATTGTCATCATTGGACATGTAGATTTGGGCAAGTATACCACTACTGACCATCTAATCTACAAATGTGGTGACATCAACAAAAGAACCATTGAAAATTTTGAGAAAAAGGCTACTGAGATGGGAAAGGGCTCCTTCATGTATGCCTGTGTCTTGGATAAACTGAAAGCTGAGCGTGAACATGGTATCACCATTGATATCTCCTTGTGGAAATTTGAGACCAGCAAGTACTATGTGACTATCACTGATGCCCAGGGCACAGAGACTTCATCAAAAACATGATTACAGGGACATCTCAGGCTGACTGTGCTGTCCTGATTATTGCTGCTTGTGTTGGTGAGCTTGAAGCTGGTATTTCCAAGAATGGGCAGACCCGAGAGCATGCCCTTCTGGCTTACACGCTGGGTGTGAAACAACTAATTGTTGGTGTTAACAAAATGGATTCCACCGAGCCACCCTACAGCCAGAAGAGATATGAGGAAATCATTAAGTCAGCATTTATATTATGAAAATTAGCTACAACCCCAACACAGTAGCATTTGTGCCAATTTCTGGTTTGAATGGTGACAACATGCTGGAGCCATCTGCTAACATGCCTTGGTTCAAGGGATGGAAAGTCACCCATAAGGATGGCAATGCTCATGGAACCATGCTGCTTGAGGCTCTGGACTTCATCCTACCACCAACTCCTCCAACTGACAAGCCCTTGCGCCTGCCTCTCCAGGATGTCTATAAAATTGGTGATATTGGTATTGTTCCTGTTGGCCAAGTGGTGACTGGTGTTCTCAAACATGGTATGGTGGTCACCTTTGCTCCAGTCAATGTTACAACGGAAGTAAAATCTGCCTAAATGCACCATGAAGCTTTGAGTAAAGCTATTCCTGGCGACAATATGGGCTTCAATGTCAAGAATGTGTCTGTCAAGGATGTTTGTCAGGGCGATGCTGTTGGTGACAGCAAGTACAACCCACCAATGGAAGCAGCTGGCTTCACTACTCAGGTGATTATCCTGAACCATCCAGGCAAGTCAGTGCTGGCTATGCCCCTGTACTGGAATTGCCACACAGCTCACATTGCATGAAAGTTTGCTGAGCTGAAGGAAAAGATTGATCACCATTCTGGTAAAAAGCTGGAAGATGGCCATAAATTCTTGAAGTCTGGTGATGCTACCATCATTGATATGGTTCCTGGCAAGCCCAAGTGTGTTGAGAGCCTCTCAGACTACCCACCTCTGGGTCACTTTGCTGTTCGTGATATCAGAGAGACAGTTGCGATGAGTGTCATCAAAGCAATGGACAAGAAGGCTGCTGGAGCTGGCAAGGTCACCAAGTCTGCCCAGAAATCTCAGAAGGCTAAATGAATATGATCCCTAATACCTGCCGCCTCGGTCTTAATCAGTGGTGGAGGAAGAACAGTCTCAGAACTATTGTTTCAATTGGCCATTTAAGTTTAGTGGTAAAAGACTGTTTAATGATAACTATGCATCATAAAACCTTCAGACGGAAAGGCGAATGTTTTGTGGACCACTTTGGTTTTATTTTTGCATGTGGCAGTTTTAAGTTATTAGTTTTTAAAAGCAGTGATTTTTAATGGAAACAACTTGACCAAAAATTTGTCACAGAAATTTGAAGCCGATTTAAAAAGTTTAATGAGAAAAGGTAATAATAATAATTTAAAAAAAGAATGGCTATTATCAAAATTTCTAAGAGTAGGTTTTAAATATTCTTACTATAAAGAAATGATAAGTCTGTAAGGAGATGAACATGTTAGTTTGCTTGATTTAATCATTCCACAGTGTATACATATATCATAACATCACATTGCACTCTATAAATATACAAAATTATTGTGAGTTAAAAATACAATTAAAAAAAAACTGTTTCAACAAGCCCTTCAAGTGATTTTAATGAATGCTTCCACTTGAAAGCAACTGAAATAAAACAAATGTTTTTAAAGGACTTAGGTGAGATAAAAGGGAAGCTTTTGTCAAAGAGCTAATAGCATTTGACAGTGTTAAACGCCAAATTGTTAAGACATAAGAGCTACTAAAGAAAAGCCTTCTGTAATTACATTCCAGTGTTTATCTCGCCATTCAGCTACGAACTCTAAGGGGTCAAGAACTACATCTGTCTTGTTCTTTGAGTTAAAAAAAAAAAAAAAAGATACTTGCGCAGGATGTGCAGGTTTGTTACATAGGTACACGTGTGCCATGGTGATTTGCTGCATCTATTGGCCCAACCTCTAAGTTTCCCCCCCCTCACCCCCAACTCCCAACAGGCCCTGGTGTGTGTTGTTCCCTCTCTGTGTCAATGTATTATTGTTCAACTCCCACTTAGATGTGAGAACATGCAGTGTTTGATTTTCTGTTCCTTTATTAGTTTGTCGAGAATGGCTCCCAGCTTTATCCACGTCCCTGCAAAAAACATGATCTTATTCCTTTTTATGGCTGCATAGTATTCCATGGTGTATATGTACCACATTTTCTTTATCCAGTCTATTTTTGATGGACATTTGGGATGGTTCCCTTTCTTTGATATTGTAAAAAGCTCTGCAATAAATATACATGTGTATGTGTCTTTATAGCAGAGTGATTTATATTTTTGGGGGTGTATACCCAGTAATGAGATTGCTGGGTCAAATGGCATTTCTGGTTTTAGATCCTTGAGGAATCACCATACTGTCTTCCACAATGGTTGAACTAATTTACATTCCCAGCAACATTGTAAAAGCATTCCTAATTCTCCACAGCCTCACCAGCATCTATTGTTTCTTGACTTTTTAATAATTGCCATTCCAACTGGCATGTGATATCTCATTGTGGTTTTGATTTGCATTTCTCCATTTCTCTGATGATCAGTGATATTAAGCTTTTTTTCATATGTTTGTTGGCTATGTAAATGTCTTCTTTTGAGAAATGTATGTTCATATCCTTTGCCCACTTTATGATAGAGTTGTTTTTTTCTTGTAAATTTGTTTAAGTTTCTTTTAAATTCTGGATATTAGACCTTCGTCAGATGGGTAGATTGGAAAAACTTTCTCTCATTCTGTAGGTTGCCTGTTCACCCTGATGATATTTTGTTTTGCTTTGCAGAAGCTCTTTAATTAGATCCCATTTGTCAATTTTGGTTTTCATTGCAATTTCTTTTGGCATTTTTGTCATGAAGTTTTTCCCCATGCCAATGTCCTGAATGGTATTGCCTAGGTTTTCTTCTAGGGTTTTTATGGTTTGGGATTTTACATTTAAGTTTTTAATCCATCTTGAGTTAATTTTTGTATAAGGTGTAAAGACAGGGGCCAGTTTCAGTTTTCTGTGTATGGCTAGGCCACTTTCCGAGCACCATTTATTGAATAAGAGATCATTTATACATTGCTAGTATTTGTCAGGTTTGTCGAAGGTCAGGTGTGTGGTGTTATTTCTGAGCTTTTTATTCTGTTCCACTGGTCTATATGCCTGTTTTGCTACCAGTATCATGCTGTTTTGGTTATTGTAGCCTTGTAGTGCAGTTTGAAGTCAGGTAGTATGATGCCTCCAACTTTGTTCTTTTTACTTAGGATTGTCTTGGCTATACACAGTATTCTTTGATTCCATATGAAATTTAAAGTTTTTCTAATTTAAAGAATTAGGATTTTTTCTAATTCTGTGAAGAATGTCAATGGTAGTTTGATGGAAATATCACTGAATCTATAAATTACTTTGGGCAGTATGGCTATTTTTATATTGATTTTCCTATCCATGAGCATGGAATGTTTTTCCACTTGTTTGTGTCCTCTCTTATTTCCTTGAGGGGTGGTTTGTAGTTCTTTTTGAAGAGGTCCTTCACATCTCTTATAGGTTGTATTCCTAGGTATTTTATTCTCTTTGTAGCAATTGTGAATGGGAATTCACTCATGATTTAACTCTCTGTCTATTGTTGGGGTGAAGGAATGCTTGTGATTTTGTACATTGATTTTGTATCTTGAGATTTTGCTGAAATTGCTTATTGGTTTAAGTTTTGGGGCTGAGATGATGGGGTTTCCTAAATATAAATTCATGTTGTCTACAAGGAGAAACAATTGACTTTCTCTCTTCCTAGTTGAATACCCTTTATTTCTTTCTCTTTCCTGATTGCCCTGGCCAGAACTTGCATAAGATGGTAAGAGAGGGCATCCTTGTCTTCTACCAGTTTTCAAAGGAATGCTTCCAGCTTTCACTTATTCAATATGATATTGACTGTGGGTTTGTCATAAATAGCTCTTATTATTTTAAGATATGTTCTATCAATACCTAGTTTTTTGAGAACTTTTAACATGAAAGGTTGTGGAATTTTATCAAAGGCCTTTTCTGCATCTATTGAGAGAATCATGTGGTTTTCTTTGGTTCTATTTATGTGCCAGATTATGTTATTGATTTACATATGTTGAACCAGCTTTGCATTCCAGGGATGAAGCTGACTTGATTGTGATGGATAAGTTTTTTGATGTGCTGCTGGATTTAGTTTGCCAGTATTTTATTGAGAATTTTCTCATTGATGTTCATCAGGAATATTGGCCTAAAGTTTTCTTTTTTTTTAAGTCTCCAAGATAATTTTTTAAATTGTACTTTAGGTTCTGAGATACACATGCAGATTGTTGCATAGGTATATACATGGCAAGGTGGTTTGCTGCCTCCATCCCCCCCTCACCTATATCTGGCCATGTTCTCTCTCCTCAATCTCCCCAACCCCCGCTGTCCCACCCCTAGCCCCCACAACAGACCCCAGTGTGTTATGCTCCCCTCCCTGTGTCCAAGTGCTCTCATTGTTCAACATCTGCCTATGAGAACATGTGGTGTTTGATTTTCTGTTCTTGTGTCCATTTACTGAGAATGATGGTTTCCAGATTCATCCATGTCCCTACAAAGTTTTCTTTTTTGCGTGTGTCTTTTCCTGGTTTGGGCATCAGGATGATTCCGGCTTCATAAAATGAGTTAGGGAGGAGTCCTTTCTTTTCAGTTGTTTGGAATAGTTTCAGAAAGAATGGTGCCAGCTCCTCTTTGTACTTCTGGTATAATCTGGCTATGAATCCATCTGGTCCTGAGGCTTTTTTTGTTGGTAGGCTATATGGTTTGTCACCACCCACATCTCACCTTGACTTGTATCTACCAGGATTCCCATGTGTTGTACGAGGAACCCAGGGGGAGGTAATTGAATCACTGAGGTCAGCCTTTCCCATGCTATTCTTGTGATAGTGCATAAGTCTCACAATATCTGATGATTTTATTAGGGGTTTCTGCTTTTGCTTCTTCATTTTTTCCTTGCTGCTGCCATGTAAGTAGTGCCTTTCACCTCCTGCCATTCCGAGGCCTCCCAATTAAACCTCTTTTCCTTCCCAGCCTCAGGTCTGTTTTTATTAACAGTGTGAAAACAGAATAATAAAGTAAATTGGTACCAATAGAGTGGGGCGTTGCTGAAAAGATACCCAAAAATGTGGAAGTGACTTTGGAACTGGATAACAGGTAGAGGTTGGAACAGTTTGGAGGTCTTAGAAGAAAACAGAAAAATGTGGGAGTTTGGAACCTCCTTGAGACGTGTTTAATGGCATTAACTAAAATGCTGATACTGATATGAATAATAAAGTCCAGGCTGAGGTAGTCTCAGATGGAGGTGAAGAATTTGCGAACTGGAGCAAAGGTGAATATTGTTATATTTTAGCAAAGAGACTGGTGGTATTTTTCCCCTGCTCTAGAGATTTGTGGAACTTTGAACTTGAGTGATGATTTAGGGTATCTGGTGGAATAAATTAGGGTATCTGGTGGAATAAATTTCTAAGCAGCAAAGCATTCAAAATGTGACTTGGGTGCTGTTAAAAGCATTACATTTTAAAAGGAAAACAGAGCATAAACATTCAGAAAATTTGCAGCCTGATGATGTACTAGAAAAGAAAAAAATATCTATTTTTAAGGAGACATCCAAGCTAGCTGCAGAAATTTGCATAAATAGCAAGTAACCTAATGTTAATCCCCAAGACCACGGATAAAATGTTTCCAGGAAACGTTAGAGACCTTCATGGCAGCCCTTCCCATCACAGGCCTGAAGGCCCAGGAGGAAAAAGTGGTTTCATGGGACAGGCCCAGGGTTCCCATGCTATGTGCAGCCTAGGGACTTGATGTCCTGTGTCCCAGCCACTCTAGCCATGACTTAAATTAGGCCATCGTAGATCTCAGCCTGTGGCTTCAGAGAGTGGAAGCCCCAAGCCTTGGCAGCTTCCATGTGGTGCTGACCCTGTGGGTGCACAGAAGTCAACAATTGAGGTTTGGGAACCTTTGCCTAGATTTTAGAAGATATATGGAAGCACCTGGATGGCCAGGCAAATATGTTGTAGGGGCAGGGGCTTCATGGAGAACCTCTGCTAGGGCAGTGCAGAAGGGAAATGTGGGGTTGTAGCCCCCACACAGAGTCCCTTCTAGGGCACTGCCTACTGGAGCTATGAGAAGAGGGATACCCTCCTCCAGAACCCAGAATGGCAGATCCACTGACAGCTTGCACTATGGGCCTGGAAAAGCCATAGACACTCAATGTCAGCCCCTGAAAGGAGCCAGGAAGGAGGGTAAACCCTACAAAGCCACAAGAGTAATAGAGCTGCCCAAGACTGTAAGAACCCACCTATTGCATCAGCGTGGCCTTGATGTGAAACCTGGAGTCAAAGGAGATCATTCTGAAGCTTTAAAATTTGTCTGCCCCATGGGATCCTGGACTTGCATGGGCCTTGTAACCCCTTCATTTTAGTCAGTTTCTCCCATTTGGAATTGCTTTATTTACCCAATACCTGTACCCCTATTGTATCTTGGAAGTAACTAGCTTGTTTTTGATTTTGCAGGCTCATAGGCAGAAGAGACTTGCCTTGTCTCAGATGAGATGTTGGACTATGGACTTTTGAATTAATATTGAAGTAAAACTTTGGGGGACTGTTGGGAAGACATGACTGGTTTTGAAATGTGAGGACATGATATTTAGAGGGGCCAGGGATGGAATGATATGGTTTGGCCACATCCCCACCCAAATCCCAACCTGAATTGTATGTATCTCCCAGAATTATCATGTTATGGGAGACACCCGGGGGAAGTAATTGAATCATGGGGGCCAGTCTTTCCCATGCTATTCTTGTGATAGTGAATAAGTCTCACAAGATCTGATAGGTTTATCAGGTGTTTCCACTTTTGCTTCTTCCTCATTTATTCTTGCCGTTGCCATGTAAGAAGTACTTTTCACCACCTGCCATGATTCTGAGGACTCCCCAGCGATGTGAAACTGTAAGTTCAATTAAACCTCTTTTTCTCCCCAGTCTTGGTCTCTCTTTATCAGCAGCATGAAAACAGACTAATACAGTAGGCTATTAATTACTGCTTCAATTTCAGAACTTGTTATTGGTCTATTCAGGGATACGACTTCTTCCTGGTTTAGTCTTGGGAGAGTGTAGGTATCCAGGAATTTATCCATTTCTTCTAGATTTTCTAGTTTATTTGCATAGAGGTGTTTATACTGTTCTCTAATAGTAGTTTGTATTTCTGTGGGTTCAGTGGTGATATCCTCTTTATCATTTTTTACTGTGTCTATTTGATTCTTCTCTCTTTTCTTCTTTGTTAGTCTAGCTAGAAATCTATCTACCTTGTTGATTTTTCATTTATTTTTTGCAGGGATTTTTATGTCTCCATCTCCTTCAATTTTGCTCTGATCTTAGTTATTTATTGTCTTCTGCAAGCTTATGGATTAGTTTGCTCTTGTCACTCTAGCTCTTTTAATTGTGATGTTAGAATATCAATTTGAGATCTTTTCCAGCTTTCTGATGTGAGCATTTAGTACTATAAATTTCCCTCTTAACAGTGCTTTGGCCTGTGCCAGAGATTCTTGTACATTGTCTCTTTATTTTCATGGGTTTCAAAGAATTTCTTGATTTCTGCCTTAATTTCATTATTTACCCAGGATTCATTCAGGGGCAAGTCATTCAATTTCCATGTAATTGTGTGGTTTTGAGTGCATTTCTTATCCCTGAGTTCTAATTTGATTGCACCATGGTCTGAGAGAGTGTTGATTATGATTTCCATTCTTTCGCATTTTCTAAGGAGTGTTTTACTTGCAATTATGTGGTTGATTTTATAATAACTGCCACTGGCACTCAGAAGAACATATATTCTGTTCACCAAGTGAAGAACTCTCCAGTTGGTGTGGAGAGTTCTGTAGATGTCTATTAGGTCTACTTGATTAAGTAAGAGCTGAGTTCAAGTCCTGAATATCCTCGTTAATTTTCTGTCTTGTTGATCTAATATTAACAGTGGGGTGTTAAAGTCTCCATCTATTATTGTGTTGGAGTCTAATTCTCTTTGTAAGTCTTTAAGAACTTGTTTTATAAATCTGAGTGCTCCTGTATTGAGCACATATATATCTAGAATAGTTAGCTCTTCTTGTTGAATTGATTCCCTTACCATTATGTAATGCCCGTCTGTGTCTTTTTTTATCTGTTGGTTTAAAATCTGGGTTGTCAGAGACTAAGATTGCAACCCCTGTTTTTTGTTTGTTTGTTGTTTTTGTTGTTGTTGTTGTTGTTGTTCTTTCCATTTGCTTGGTAAATTTTTCTCCATCGCTTTGAGCCTGTGTGTGTCTTTGCATGTGAGTTGGGTCTCCTGAATACAACACACCAATAAGTCATAACTCTTCATCCAATTTGCCAGTCTGTGTCTTTTAACTGGGGCATTTAGCCCATTTACATTTAAAGTTAGTAATGTTGTGTATGAATTTGATCCTATCATAATGCTATTAGTTTTTTTGTGCACTAGTTGGTACAGTTTCTTCATGGTGTCATTGATCTTTATATTTTGGTGTGTTTTTGCAGTGGCTGGTACAAGTTTTTTCTTTCCATAGGTAGTGCTTTTTTCAGGAGCTCTTGCAAGGCAGGCCTGGTGGTAACAAAATCCCTCAGCATTTGCTTGTCTGGAAAGGATTTTATTTGTCCACTTACAAAGCTTAGTTTGGCTGGATATGAAATTCTGGGTGGAAAATTCCCTGAAGAATGTTGAATATTGGCCCTCAATCTCTCTGGCTTGTAGAGACTCTGTTGAGAGGTCTGCTGTTAGTCTGATGGGCTTCCTTTTTGCAGGTGACCTAGACTTTCTCTTTGGCTGCCCTTAATATTTTCTCCTTCATTTCAACCTTGGAGAATCTGATGATTATGTGTCTTAGTGATGTTCTCTGTATTTCTTTAACTTTTATGTTGGCCTGTTTTGTTAGGTTGGGGAAGTTCTCCTGGATAATATCCTGAAGGGTATTTTCCAGTTCACTTCTAATCTCCCCGTCTCCTACAGGTATTCCAATCAATTATAGGTTCAGTCTTTTTAAGAAGTCCCATATGTCTCGGAGGCTTTGTTCGTTCCTTTTCTTTTTCTCTAGTCTTGTCTGCATGCCTTATTTGAGCAAGGTGGTTTTCAAACTCATATGCTTTCTTCCACTTGGTCAATTCAGCTATTAATACTTGTGTATGCTTCACAATGTTCTTGTTCTGTGTTTTTCTGCTCTATCAGGTCATTTATGTTCCTCTCTAAACTGATTATTTAACTTAGCAACTCCTCTAACCTTTTATCAAGGTTCTTAGCTTCCTTGCATTGGGTTAGAACATACTCCTTTACCTCAGCAGCGTTTCTCGTTATCCATCTTCTCAAGCCTACTTCTGTCAATTTGTGTATCTCAACCTTTGTCCAGTTCTGCACCCTTGCTGGAGAGATGTTGCAATCATTTGGAGGAGAATTGGCACTCTGGCCTTTTGGGTTTCAGCATTTTTTCATTGATTCTTTCTCATCTTCATGTGTTTGTCTAGTTTCAATCTTTGAAGCTGCTGACCCTTGGATGATGTTTTTGTGGGGACTTTTCATTGTTGTTGATGCTGTTGTTGTTTTCTACTTGTTTGTTTTTCTTTCAATGGTCAGGTTTCTCTTCTGTAGGGCTGCTGCAGTTTGCTTGGGGTTCACTTTAGGCCCTATTCATCTGGTTTGCCCCCATACCTGGAGATGTCACTTAAGGATGCTGAAGAACCACAAAGATGGGTGTCTGCTCCTTCTTCTGGGATGTCTGAACTCAAGGGGCACCAATTTGTTGTCAGTAGGATTGCTCCTGTATAGGTTGTCTGCCAACCCCTGGAGGGTCTCACCCAGTTGGTTGGCATGGGGAAAGGGACCCATTTAATGAAGCACTTTGTCACTTGGTTGACGGGATGTGCTTTGCTGGTGGAAAACCCATTCATCTGAGCTGCCCAATTTCTTCAGAAGTACCAGGAGGAAAGGCTGACTCTGTTGGTCCAGAGACTGCAGCCACCCCTCCCACTAGGGGCTCAGGCCCAAGAAGATCTGGGTTCTGTCCCTGAGCCTCTGGCTGGAGTTATTGGAGTTCCTATAGGGAAGTCCCACCCAATGAGGATGGATGGGTCAGGATCAGGCCTGAAGAGGCACTCTGGCCACAGTCTGATATGTTAGGCTGTGGGGGACACATCTTAGGACGATTCAGCCTCCCTGGCTCTAGCAGGGGAAAAACACAGCCCAGAACTATAAAGATGGATGTCACTCTTCCCCCACCCATGGAGATTAGTGGGTTAGGCAGTTGTGACTCTCAGTGCTGGCTGCTACCTTTCCACCAAGGAGTACAAACAGCTTAGACAGAAGGCAGCCATAGCCACAGCCACAGCTGTGGTGCCGGTCACTCCATCCCTGCCAGGAACTCAGTAGGCTTAAGCAGATTCCAGCTGAGAAGCTGTTGAGAATCTGCATGGTTCCAGGGTTAGGATGCTAGGCCCCAGTGGCATGGGTTCACACGTGGAACCTTCCGATCCACAGTTCCATGGGAAAAGCATGGCTTCCCCAGCTGGGTAGCATGCTCACTCACTGCCTTCCTCTCCATGGATTATGCCAGCCTTCTACTCCATTCTGATGAGAGAACCTAGATACCTAGGTTAACAGTGAAGGATTCACACACTTATTATGGTTCTTTTCCATGGGAGCCTCCAAACACCACTGTTTCTAGCTGGCCTCTTGGCCCCTCCTCCCTCCCTGTCTTGTTCTTAGTGCAAAGATGTAACAATCAATGTAGGCTCGGTTGTGCTACACTAACAAAACAATCCTAAAATTCAGTCTTTAAATAACAAAGTTTTATTTCTTACTAACATTACACATCCTTCAAGGATGGGTGAGACTCTGCCCCATGCCATTCTTTCACTAGAGTGCCAAAGAAGCCACCATTGGGAACGATGTGGTGGCTTTTAATTGAGCAATGGCATGTGTCATCTCTGCTCCCATTTTATTTACCAAAGCAAATGGCCCGACTGAGTTCAACAGGGCAGGTTAATATAGCCCTCCTATTTACTTACAAGGAGAGAACTAAATAAAGTAATCAGCTACTCTGAGGTAGATACCGTTACTTTGCAGGTAGTAAAACAAAGATAAAGAGAAGCTAGGTAATTTGCCTAAAGTCCTTCAGCACATCATTATAAGAGCTGGATTTATATTTGCCTGATTCTGAAGTTCGTGCTGAAAAGTACCATGCCTCACTGTTAGAAATAGAGACCATAGGAAGGGGAAATAGTTTTCCAAGAGATTAATTATGCTTTAAACGATTGTGGAACTTTGAGGTGGAAATCTCCCAGTGCAGCTCAGATTGTGGAACTAGTGTAGAAGAGAGACAAGAGAGCTACACGTGCATATTGATTTGGAATTTTCAACTCAATATTCAGTGAAATATTTCTGTGACTTTTTTCTCTAAAGACAGAAGAAAATAAAATGGGGAAAAAAACAGTCTTCAATAGATTGGCAGACAGAGAAAAAGAGCTAATAAGAAAGTTGTAAAAGAAAGAAAACTGCAGAGAAAAGGCTTTAAGAAGAGTACAAGGTCAAGAGTACCTGTTACAACAGGAAGTTGGGATGTGATAATATAATTTTTAAAAATCCATTCTAATTGTATAGGAAGAATTCTGGATGTCCTCTAAGGGAAACAATTAAAAAAGTAGTAAAATGAGAAACTTCAAATTTCTAGGGCCAGAGAAGGAAAAAACTGGGCATGAGACACAAGCTTGAAGTATTTACTAGCAGAAAGAATCACACAAAAAAAATATGATGGATTAAATGTCAGGGCTGTGGTTTCACAGTTTACAAAGAAAAATGTACACATTTTTGAAGGCAAGAGGATAAGAGAAATTGAAAATCAGAATGAGTAAGAGAGACAGAGACACACAGACAGATTACAAGGACATTACAGAGCTGGAATCAATGGGGTCCACGGTGCAGGGGCAGACTGCAATTATGACCTCAATAGATAGCAGGTCTTTCTGCCTCTGAGATAGAGAAAGCGTGGGAGTATCCAGGGAGAGAAATTGCTGATGGGAGATAAAGTCCAGGGCTCTGAGAATGCACAGTTGATGACTCTATCTGACAACAGGCCAAGCCCCAAATCACAAAAGATAGCATCTTCCCAGGTGGACTGCTCTATGTGCCTGGTCCTCACCTGAGTAAGAATCTCCTGAGAGTTTTCCCACTGTGAATCATTTTTTTTTCTTTTCCTCATTTGAAGCATTATACCTGGTTTGGGAAATTGATCACTCCTGTGGCAAATACTGCAACTGATCACCCAACATCCATATTTCTTATCTTCCTTATTAAATTTCCCATGTTTTTCAAAGTGGCAATAACCCACATAAATTCTTTCCTTCTCAACTTCCTTTACTTTTTTAGCCAAAGAGGCATCAGATGTAGCTTTTAGTTGGAATATGAAGGAGGGAACACTTGGGACCCCATATTAGGGTTGGGAACTTCAGGGCTTTACCATGTATGACTTTCATGTGAAGAAAGCCAGAATGCAGGGAGGTGGGAGATCACTGGTTGAATGCACCTGTCTATGGACAGCTCTGAGCAGCAGCATCCTGGTTACTCATTCTTCTTCTTGCCTGATTTGTAGGTGACATTTTGTGACCAGAAGAGAAAGGCCAACAGAAACAAACAACAGCTTCTCTAACCTATTTATAGCCAGGATGATGGAATCACAAAGTTCTCAGAGTTTATAGGTAATGGGCTGCTCTCAAAAGAAGCTTTGCTGTGAAATATCCCAAAAGAAAATGGATGAGTGATTTTACAACATGTTGCTTTTCAGTTTTATGAATCCTCAACTCTGCCCTATGGGTAGATTTTTTGATGTCTTAAAAGATCCTGTACATAAAGAGGAATATTCATTACTATTGTTTAATGCCCCATTTGTTAATTGTATTACTTCATATAAAAAATTATCATTTTTGAAGCAGTAATCCATCACTATTTTATGTATTCACACAGTACTTTCATAACTAATAAATATAGACAGGGAATAAAACAAGTTTGATTTCCTAAAGCTTACTTATTGGTCACAAAATTATTTAATAGTATGTCCCAAATGCATGGAATCAACCTATATGCCCACCAGTGATAGACTGGATAAAGAAAATGTGGAACATATACATCATGGAATACTATGAAGCCATAAAAAGAACAAGATTATGTCCTTAGCAAGGACATGAATGGATCTGGAGGCCATTATCCTTACTACCTAAGGCAGGAACAGAAAGCCAAGTACCACATATTCTCACTTATAAGTGGGAGCTAAATGATGAGAACGAATGAACACATTGAGAAGAACAACACACACTGGGGCCGATTGTAAGGTGGAGGGTGGGAAGAGGGAGAGGATCAGGAATAATAACTAATGAGTACAAGGCTTAATACCTGGATAATGAAATAATGTGTACAGCAAACTCCTATGACACAAGTTTACCTATGCAACAAACCTGCACATGTACCCTTGAACTTAAAAGTTTTTAAAAGTCCTAAATAATTTAAAGTCTCATGCTAACATTTTATATTTTCTGAAAAATCAAACAAAATACAAAAATAAGGAATGCTTTAAATCTCTATTATACTTTTCATTTTAAACCAGCTACAAAGGTACTGAAATCAAGATGAATTTTATCAACGTTCTTATGCTTCTTCCTTTCTAGGATTTTTACGTATTACCAAGGTTTCTAAGGCTAAAGTAGTTTTACTCATCACAAAAGCAAAAGAATACCACCTCGGACCAGCTGAAATGGCAAACTGTAGAATTTTGCAACTGATAAATCTTGGTTGTCCAAGAATCCTGATTGTGTAAACCTTTGCGATTTAAACCCAAGTCTTGGTGCATTCGACTGAGCTTTCTTTTGTAATAAAGTTTTATGTATTACATCAAGAGACTTTTATGTTTCTGCCTTTCAGATAGGTTTTAAACTTTTGAAACATGTTGTATTCCCAGAAATGTTATTTATCTTTGGCATGGCTGACATTTCTTAACATGTAGGTGTTAAATATCTGCATGTAGGTATTAATTAGAAGTTTAGGTAATCAATAAAAATTAAATATATTCCACAATGTTCACCCTTCTTTTTATTATAGCTACATTTTGTATACTTTCATTAACTTTTCATTTGAGTATCTTAATGACCTCATAGCTTCCATATTCATAATTATTCTCTTTCTGATGCTTAAATTATCTCAATTTAGCCAGTAAGAATCCCTTTAAGTCAGTTTCTTTATGCTTTTTACACTGCCTTGAATATCCTTGGGAAAGTGAATATCAGCCCTGCTAGCTGGCTACCAAGCTATGATAAACAATTTCTAACAAACATAGTCAAAGCCATAATTCAGCTAAAGGAAAAATATATCTGAGTGATTTTTGCTTTCTCGCCAATGACATCCCAGCCTAGCTTCACTCCTTCCACATTTTGTTCAAAGATTACTAGATACTCAATTGCCAAACTTCTCCTAGCTTCTTGACATTATCCAATCCAGAGAGGGTCCCTGCTTCTTCAATCTCTTCATAAAATTAGTCAACATAAGCAAAAATCTCATAATAAGCTCTTCCCAATTACCTATTGCCCAGACACCACAAGATTCTCCTGGAATGTGTTCTTCCATGTAATTAAAAAAAAAATCTAAATATGTTCCTGATGGTCTTTGACTAGTGGTCTCTCACACTTTGAAATAATCTTTGCTTTCTAACAGCAGAAAGACATTTCAGACCCATCCTTAGTTTTTGTGATTAAAATATGGTATTCGGTTGTCCTTTAAGTTATTTTACTTGATAAATGAAAATAAAAAATAAAACTCTGGGCACTACAGGAGTGCATAAGAGTTAGTGATGATCAAAATTGCTGCTGCTACAACTACTGATATCATTGAGCTACTCTTTAAGGAGGAGTATCTATTAGCTTAAGATTACATAAAACATCCACATCTGGCCTATCTTCTTGTGGTATCCAATATTCTTTTAGTGCATGGTTTGATTAACTAAGACTTCTTTTGATATGGACTTTTGGAGGTTTGACACTCACCCACTGTCCTCCATTTCAAGTTCTCAACAATAAGGAAAAACAAGGATACAAATTACAGTCTTCATTAAAAGTAACAACAACATTACAGAACATATTCTGTTGACAAAAGAGAGGCTTTCATCTCCTTTTATTTTCCTTGAATTGAATCACACATGTTAAGTATGTGGAATTCTTCATAAGAGAAGAGAGGTCCTAACCAGTTGTTCCTAACACAAGAAGAGAAAATAAAGAATGTGGTGGAGAGGAGAGGAAGTGAAAGGGAAGGAAGAAAAGAGAAAGAATGGAAGGAAGTAAAAGGAAAGAAAGAACAAGGGAAGGCTGTTTCCTTGTCCATAAAGAGGGTCAATGATATTTACCTGATGCAGTTGTCACTGAAATTAAATCAGACACTGTACAAAGTGCAAAGTATATGTAAATGCTCACAAATGGCAGCTGATATGGCTATTTATCATTCATTTTGATCATTTATCTGAACATAGTTATACTTTACTCTTAGGAGCAATTTATAGAAATAGGTATTCTGAGCACAAAATTATATAGCTCAAATTTTAATCGCCCTTCAGAAAAAAATGTAAATGTTATTAAACTTTTCCAATCTGATAAAAAAGTCTACTTTTATGATCACTTCTTTTCTAAATTTAATATTTAATATCATTAAAGTTACTTATAAACATGATTTAAAGAGTCAAATAGGAGGGGCTGGTCAAGATGGTCAACTAGGAGAAGTTAGTATGTGCCACTCTCACAAAGAAAAATAGAAGACAAGTAAATACAGCACCTTCAATGGTGAAACACCAAAGTATTCTCATTGGGGCTCATCAAGAAAACAATTCAACACACAGAGAATGGAAAAAGGCAGGATGACCACTCAGCTCAGAGCAACACAAAGCCAGGTGAGCAACACAAAGCCAGGTAAGCATCCCCTGCCCAGGGAAGCAGTGAGTGAGTGAATGTCCCCAAGGACAGACACTTCTCCTATGGATTTTTGCAACCCTTGAGTCAGGAGATCCCTTTGTGAGCCCACTCCATGAGGGCCTTCAGTCTGACACTCCACTTTGTGGAGTCTTAGCAGAGCAGCCACTCAGGCACACATGGTGACCCAAGAGCTTTAGATACCTGGACTTCCTGGCAAAAGTGGCTGCAACTCCAGCTGACCAGAAGGTTAGACCCCTGTAGATACCCCTAGGAAAGGGTCTGAATCCAGGGGGCTAAGCAGGGACTGTCTGCAGGCCCTGCTTCCCTAGCACCTCAGAGGATAAGACCCACTGGCCTGCAACTCCAGCTAGTCATGGGTAGCAGTGTTACTACTCCCCTGAGACAAAACTCCCAGAGGGCAAGGCCGGCCACCATCTTTGCCTTTTCACAGCCATAGCACTCTGAAGAATCCAAAGCAACAAGTGACTGGAGTGTTCCCCCCCACCCCCACACAGCACAGCAGCTCTACGAAGCAGCAGCCAGACTGCTTTTTCCTGTTGGTCCCATTTCTCTTCACTGCTTGAAATCTCCCAACTGAGGTCTACAACCACCCCTGTTGGTGTTTGCAGGTGAGCAGCTGTTCTAAACCTCCCTGGGAGCTCTCAGAGGGAGGGGCAGGCTGCCATGTTTGCTGTTTTGCAGCCTTAGCCATTGTCACCTTGAGGCTTTGGAGAGTCCAATGTGACTGAGGGCTGGAGGGGACCCCCAACACAGCAGATGCTCTACAAAAAAAGCAGCCAGACCACTGTTTCACACAGGTCCCCAATCCCATTCCTCCTCACTGGGTGGGACCCCCATCAGGGATCCCCAGCCACCCTCACCAATGTGTTTGAGCCAGAGTTCCCATATTGCTGCTTTATCACCTTTACTGTTAATATATTCATTTGCTGGGAAACCCAACATGGCTAGGAACTGGAGTGGACCCCCAGCATACTGCAGCAGCCCTAAGGACAAGCGGCCTGAATGTTTCTTACATGAGTCCCCAGTCCCATGTCTTCTCACTGGACAGATACTCACAGCCTGGATCACCAGCTACTCCCACTGGGACTATCCAGCCAGTAGCAGCTGGATAGTCCCACAGGTCTCACAGACCTTGCCTTTGCTCTCTTCCAGCTCTGGAGAACCCATGGGACTAGGGGCTGATCTGGATCCCCAGCCCAAAGCATCCACCTCACAGAAATGCGGCTGGACTGTTTTCTGTGTAGGTTCTAGTCCCCACTTCTCCTAACTGGGCAGGGACACCTGACCTGGGACTCTAGCACAACCAATCTGCCCCAGTCTAATGACTTCAATCAGAGGCAGTCCAGCAATGAAAGAAACATCCACATGCAGAGATGAGAAAGGACCAAAGCAAGAACTCTGGCAACTCAAATAGCCAAAGTGTCTTATGTCCTCCAAATGATTGCACTAGTTCTCCAACACATGTTCTTAACTAGGCTGAGTTGGATGAAATGACAGAAATGGAATTCAGATATAGATAGGAATGAATATCATTGAAATTCAGAATGCCAAAATCCATCTAAGGAAACCAAGAGTCACCATAAAATAATACAGGAGCTGACGGACAAAATAGCCAGTGTGTGTGTGTATATATATATATATACACATACATATATGTATATATATCTATAAAAGCCTGGCCAGCCATGGAGGCTCATGTCTGTAATCTCAGAACTTTGGGAGGCTGAGATGGGCAGATGACCTGAGGTCAGGAGTTCAAGACCAGCCTGGCCAACATTATGAAACCCCATCTCTACTAAAAAAAAAATAAATAAATTAGCCAGGCATGATGGTACATGCCTGTCATCCCAGCTACTTCAAAGGCTGAGGCAGAAGAATCACTTGAACCTGGGAGACAGAGATTGCAATAAGCCAAGATCACACCACTGCACTCCAACCTGGGTGATAGAGTGAGACTTGGTCTCCAAAAAAGCAGAAAAGACTGAGCTGAGGAAATAATCTCAGAATTTGAAAACTGATTCCCTGAAATAATACAATCAGACCAAAAAAAAAAAAAACCAATGCTGAGCACAATGGTTCACATCTGTAATCCCAGCACTTTGGGAGGCCAAGGCAAATGGATCACAACGTCAGGAGATTGAGACCATCCTGGCCAACATGGTGAAATCCCATCTCTGATAAAAATACAAAAATTAGTCAGGTGTGGGGGCACATACCTGTAGTTCCAGCTACTCAGGAGGCTGAGGCAGGAGAGTCACTTGAACCTAGAAGGCAGAAGTTGCAGTGAGCCAAGACTGCACCACTGCACTCCAGCCTGGGTGACAAAGCAAGACTCCATCTCAAAAAAAATAATAATAAAAAAAGAATAAAAAAGAAATAAAACCTCTGAGAAATAAGGGATTCAATAAAAAGGCCAAATCTATGAATCATTGTCATCCCTGAAAGAGACAGGGAAAAAGTGAACAACCCTGAAGACGTATTTCAAAATATCATCCATGAAAACTTCCCCAACCTAACTAGAGAGATCAACAATCAAATGCAGAAATACAGAGAACACCTGCAAAATTCTACAAAAGAAGATTATTGGCAAGATACATAATCATTAGGTTTTCCGAGGTTTAAATGAAAGAAAGAATAATAAAGACAACTGGAGAGAAAGAGTAGGTCACCTACAAAGAGAATCCCATCAGGCTAACAGCAGAGCTTTCAGCAGAAATTCTACAAGCCAGAGAGACAGGAGGCCTATATTCAACATGCTTTTAAAAAAAAAAAATCTTCAATCAAAAATTTTATATCCAGCCAACCTAAGTTTCCTCAGTGAGGGAGAAATAAGGTTCTTTTCAGATAAGCAAATGCTAAGGGAATTTGTTATTACCAGACCAGCCTTACAAAAAATCTTGAAAGGAGCACCAAATATAAAAACAAAAAACCATTACCAGCCAATACACACACACTTAGGTACACAGACCAGTGACACTATAAAGCAACCACACAAACCAACCGTCATAATAATCAGCTAACAACATAATGACAGTGTCAAATTCACATATATAAATACTAATCTTCAATGTAAACAGGCTAAATTCCCCACTTAAAAGGCACAGAGTGGCAAGCTGGATAAAATAGCAAGACCCAACAGTATGCTGTTTTTGAGAGACCATCTCACACACACAGTGATGGTCATAAGCTCAAAATAAAGTGATGGAGAAAAATCTACCAAGAAAATAGAAAGCAGAATAAAAGCAGAGGTTGCAATCCTAATTCCAGACAAAACAGACTTTAAACCAACAAAGATTTATAAAAAAACAAACCAAAGAAAGTATTACACAATAGTAACGTCTTCAACTCAACAAGACCTAATTACCTTAAGCATATATGTACCCATAGCCAAAGCAATACTAAGCAAAAGAAACAAATCTGACGGTATCACTTACCTGACTTCTAATTATACTACAAGGCTATAGTTTCCAAAACAGCATGGTACTAGTATGAAAATAGGCATGTAGATCAATAGAACAAAATAGAGAATCCAGAAATGAAGCCAAATGCTTACAGCCAACTAATCTTTGACAAAGCAAACAAAAACATACATTGGGGAAAGGATACCCTATTCAATAAATGCCACTGGGAAAGCTGGCAAGTCACATGCAGAAGAATGAAACTGAATCCTCATCTCTACCTTATACAAAAATCAACTCAAGATCAATCAAAGACTTAAGTCTAAGACATGAAACCATAAAAATTCTAGAAGATAAACATCAGAAAAACTCTTCTAGCGACTGGTTTAGGCAAAAAATTTATGATTAAGACCCAAAAAAGCAAATACAGCAAAAGCAAAAATAAATAAATGGGATCCAATTAAACTAAAATGCTTCTATACAGCAAAAGAAATAATCAGCAAACTAAACAGAAAGTCCACAAAGTAAGAGAAAATATTTGCAAATTACACATCTGACAAAGGGCTAATAGCAAGAATCCATGAATAACTCAAACAAATCAGCAAGAAAAAAAAAATCCAACTAAAAAAAAGGGCAAAGGACATGAATAGACAATTCTCAAATGAAGATAAAAAGGCAACAAACATATGAAAAAATGTTCAGCATTACTATTTATCAGAGAAATGCAAATTAAAGCCACAATGAGATACTACCTTACTCCTGCAAGAATGGCCATAATCAAAAAGTCAAAAAAAATAGATGTTGGCAGGGATGTGGTAAAAAGGGAACGCTTTTACACTCCCGGTGGGAATGTAATAGTACAATCACTATGGAAAACAGTATGGAGATCCCTTAAAGAACTAAATGTAGAACTACTATTCAATCCAGCAATCCCACTACTTGGTGTCTACCCAAAGGAAAAGAAGTCATTATATTAAAAAGACACATGCACATGTATGTGTATAGCAACACAATTTGCAATTGCAAGGATATAAAACCAACCTAAGTGCCCATTACCATACAATACTACTCAACCATAAAAGATGAACAAAATAATGTATTTTGAAGCAACTTAGAATAATGGTCTTTAGCCCTATTCAAGTGAAGTAACTAAGAAATGGGAAACCAAGGTGGCCAAATAGGAACAGTCTGGAGTGCAGTTCCCAGTGAAAGCAATGCAGAAGGTAGTGATCTCCACATCTCCTACTGAGGTACCAGGTTTATCTCAATGGGACTGGTTGGTCAGCAGGCGTAGCCCAAGGAGGGCAAACCAGGCAGGGCGGGGTGCTGCCTCACCCAGGAAGTGCAACTGGCAGAAGAACCCCCTCTCCTACCCAAAGGAGGCCATCAGGGACCTTTCCAGCCACTCCAACACTCCATTTCAGATCCTGCACTTCTCCCACGATCTGTACAGTCCACAGACCAGGAGATATCTGCCAGGCTGACAAGCGCCACAGGTTTCCAGCACAGGTCTGAGCAGCTGTTCCAGCTGGCGCTGGGGTTTTCAGCACAAATGTGGGTGGCCGTTTTGGCTGGTGCCTGGAACACCTGCGAGACAGCGCCTCCCACTCCCCTGAAATAAGGGAAGCTGAAGGAAGGGAGCCAAGTGATCTGGCTTGGTGGGTCCCACCCCCACAAAGACCAGCAAACTGAAACCCTCTGGCTTGAGAGTTTTTCAGCCAGTACAGCAGTTTCAGCTCAACCCAGGATGGTAAAGTTCAGTGCCGGGAAGGGCGTTCACCATTGCCAAGGCAGTTCTAACCTTACCTGTGTAAACAAAAGTGCAAGAAGTTTACACAGCAGCTGGACAGAGCCCGTGGCAGCTCAGCAGTGCCTCTGCAGACAGACTGTAACTAGAATCCCTCCTTGCTGGGCATGGCATCTGAAAAAAGGCAGCAGCATCTCAGGGACTTATAAATAAAACCCCAGGACAGAGCACCTGGGAAAAGGGGTGGTTGTGAGTTCCACTGCAGCAGACTTAAACGTCCCTGCCCAGCAGCCCTAAAGGGAGCAACGGAGCCCCCATCACAGCACTTGAGCTCTGATAAGGGACAGACTGCCTCCTCAAGTGGCTCCCTGACCCCCATATATCCAAAAAAACACCTCATACAGGAGAGCTCTGGCTGACAGCTGGCGGGTATCCTTCGGGGACAAAGCTACCAGAGGAAAGAACAGGCAGCGCCTTTCTGCGCTACCTGCCAAGGGGTCCATATGGCATTGTTCTGGTTTCCCGTCATAACTTAAAGGGAAACTTTCACAATGTCTGGAGCCCTTGATGTCCTGCAAATGAAGGAGGAGGATGTCCTTAAGTTCCTTGCAGCAGGAACCAATTTAGGTGGCACTAACCTTGACTTCCAGATGGAACAGTACATTTATAAAAGGAAAAGTGATGGCATCTACATCATAAATCTGAAGAGGACCTGGAAGAAGTTTCTCCTGGCAGCTTGTGCCATTATTGCCATTGAAAACCCTGCTGATGTCAGTGTTATATCCTCCAGGAATACTGGCCAGAGGGCCATGCTGACGTTTGCTACTGCCACTGGAGCCACTCCAATTGCTGGCCGCTTCACTCCTGGAACCTTCACTAACCAGATCCAGGCAGCCTTCCGGAAGCCACAGCTGCTTGTGGTTACTGACCCCAGGGCTGACCACCAGCCTCTTATGGAGGCATCTTATGTTAACCTACCTACCATTGCTCTGTGTAACACAGATTCTCCTCTGCACTATGTGGACATTACCATCCCATTCAACAACAAGGGTGCTCATTCAGTGGGTTTGATGTGGTGGATGCCAGCTCAGGAAGTTCTGCGCATGCATGGCACCATTTCCTATGAACACCTGTGGGAGGTCATGCCTGATCTCTACTTCTACAGAAACCCTGAAGAGATTGAAAAAGAACAGCAGGCTACTGCTGAAAAGGCTGTAATCAAGGAGGAATTTCAGGGCGAATGGACTGCTCCACCTCCTGAGTTCACTGCTACTCAGCCTGAGGTTGCAAACTGGTCTGAAGGCAAGCAGGTGCCCTCTGTTCCTATCCAGCAGTCCCCTACTGAAGACTGGAGTGTTCTGCCTGCCACAAAAGACTGGCCTGAAGCTCCCACTGTTCAGGCCACTGAATGGGAAGGAGCAACCACTGAATGTTCTTAAACTGTTCTTGTGCAGGCTGTTAAGCAACATGGAAATAAGATTGATGGAAAATAAATATAAAGGAAGGAAGGAAGGAATAGAGGGAGGGAGGAAGGGAGGGGGTGAGAGAAAGCAGGGAGGGAGGGAGGGAGAAAGGGAGGGGGTGAGAGAAAGCAGGGAGGGAGGGAGGGAGGGAAGGAAGGAAAAAAAACAGGCAGCAATCCTTGCTGTTCTGCAGCTGCCACAGGTGATTCCCAGACAAGCAGGGTCTGGAGTGAACCTCCAGCAGTCCTGCAGCAGAGGGGCCTTTTAGAAGGAAAACTAAAAAACAGAAAGAAATAGCTTCAACATCAACAGAAGGGATGTCCACTCAGGGACCCCATCTGAAAGGCATCAACTTCAAAGACCACAGGTAGATAAATTCACAAAGATGGGAATAAACCAGTGCAAAAGGGATGAAATCACCAAAAGCCAGAATGCCTCTCCTCCTTCAAGGGATCATAACTCCTCACCAGCAAGGGAACAAAACTGGATAATGAATTTGACTGACAGAAGCAGGCTTCAGAAGGTGGGTAATAACAAACTTCTCTGAGCTAAAGGAACATGTTCTAACCCAATGCAAAGAAACTAAGAACCTTGGGAAAAGGTTAGATGAGATGCTAACTAGAATAAACAACTTAGAGAAGAACATACATGACTTGATGGAGCTAAAAAACACAGCACAAGAACTTCACAAAGTATACACAAGTTTCAATAGCTGAATCAATCAAGCAGAAGAAAGGATATCAGATATTGCATATCAACTCAGTGAAATAAAATGAGAAGGCAAGATTAGAGAAAAGACAGTAAAAAGAAATGAACAAAGCCTCCAAGAAATATGCGATTATGTGAAAAGACCTAATCTATGTTTGATAGGTGTACCTGAATGTGATGGGGAGAATGAATCCAAACTGGAAAGCACTCTTCAGGATATTATCCAGGAGAATATCCCCACTTAGCAAGCAGGCCAACATTAAAATCCAGGAAATACAGAGAACACCACAAAGATATTCCTCAAGAAGAGCAACCCCAAGGCACATAATTGTCAGATTCACCAGGGTTGAAATGAAGGAA
>NW_016107854.1:593791-606842 GCF_001604975.1 Cebus imitator
TATGCACCCAATACAGGAACACCTAGATACATAAAGCAAGTTCTTAATGACCTACAAAAAGACTTAGACTCCCACACAATAATAGTGGGAGACTTTAACCCTCCACTGTCAATATTAGACAGATCAACGAGACAGAAAATTAACAAGGATATGTAGGACTTGAATGCAGATCTGGGCCAAGCATACCTAATAGACATCTACAGAACTCTCCACCTCAAATCCACAGAATATACATTCTTCTCAGCACCACATCACACTCTAAAATTGCCCACATAATTGGAAGTAAATCACTCCTCAGCAAACACAAAAAAATGGAAATCATAACAGTCTCTCAGACCACAGTGCAATCAAATTAGAACTCAGGATTAAGAAACTCACTCAAAACTGCACAACTACATGGAAACTGAACAACCCATTCCTGAATGACTACTCAAGAAATAATGAAATGAAGGCAGAAATAAAGATGTTCTTCAAAACCAAAGAAAACAAAGAAATAATGTACCAGAGTCTCTGGGATACATGTAAAGCAGTGTCTAGAGGGAAATTTACAGCACTAAATGCCCACATGAGAAGTGAGGAAATATCTAAAATTGACACCTTATCATCACAGTTAAAAAAAACTAGAGGAACAAGATCAAACAAATTCAAAAGCTAGCAGAAGACAAGAAATAACTAAGATCAGAGAAGAACTGAAGGAGACAGAGAGAGAAAAATCCCTTAAAAAAATCAATCCATCCAAAAGCTGGTTTTTTGAAAAGATCAACAAAATAGATAGACTGCTAGCCAGACTAATAAAAAAGAAAAAAGAGAAAAATCAAATAGATGCAATAAAAAATGATAAATGGGATATCAACACCAATTCCACAGAAATACAAACCACCATCAGAAATGACTACAAACAACTCTATGTACATAAACCAGTAAATCTAGAAGAAATGGATAAATTCCTGGACACTTACACCCTCCCAAGGCTAAACCAGAAAGAAGTTGAATCCCTGAATAGACCAATAACAAGGTCTGAAGTCGAGGCAGCAATTAATAGCCTACCAACCAAAAAAAGTCCAGATCCAGATGGGTTCACAGTTGAATTCTACCAGAAGTACAAAGAGGAGCTGGTACCAATCCTTCTTAAACTATTCCAAACAATACAAAAAGAGGGAATCCTCCCTAACTCATTTTATGAGACCAACATCATCCTGATACAAAACCTGGCAGAGATACAACCAAAAAAGAAAAATTACAGGCCAATATCAATGATGAACATTGATGCAAAAATCTTCAATGAAATATTGGCAAAAGGAATGCAACAGCACATCAAAAGCTTATCCATCACAATCAAGTAGGCTTCATCCTGGGGATGCAAAGCTGGTTCAACATACACAAATATATAAATATAATCCATCACATAAACAGAACCAAAGACAAAAACCACGTGATTATCTCAATAAATGCAGAAAAGGCCTTTGAAAAAATTCAACCACCCTTTATGCTAAAAACTATCAATAAACTAGGTATCAATTGAATATGTCTCAAAACAATAAAAGCTATTTATGACCAACCCACAGCCAATATCATACTGAATGAGCAAAAAACTGGAAGCATTCCATTTGAAAACTGGCACCAAAAAAGGGTGCCACCTCTCACCATTCCTATTTAACATAGTATTGGAAGTTTTAGCCAGAGCAATCAGGCAAGAAAAAGAAATAAAGGTATTGAATTAGGAAAAGAGGAAATCAAATTGTCTCTATTTGCAGACAACATGATTGTATATTTAGAAGACCCCATCATCTCAGCCCAAAATCTTCTTAAGATAAGCAATTTCAGCAAAGTCTTGGGATACAAAATCGCTCTGCAAAAATCACAAGCATTCCTATACACCAATAACAGACTTAAAGAGAGCCAAATCATGAGTGAACTCACATTCACAATTGCCACAAAGAGAATAAACTACCTAGGAATACAACTAACAAAAGATGTAAAGGACCTCTTCAAGGAGAACTACAAACCACTGCTCAACAAAATAAGAGAGGACACAAACAAATGGATAAACATTCCATGCTCATAGTTAGGAAGAATCAATATCATGAAAATGGCCATGCTACCCAAAGTAATTTATAGATTCAATGCTATCCACATCAAGCTACCATCAACCTTCTTCATAGAACTGGAAAAAAAAAACATCTTAAACTTCATATGGAACCAAAAAGAGCCCGCATAGCCAAGGCAATCCTAAGCAAAAAGAACAAAGCTGGAGGCATCATGCTACCTGACTTCAAACTATACTACAAGGCTACAGTATTCAAAACAGCATGATACTGGTACCAAAACATAGATATAAACCAATGAAACAGAACAGAGGCCTCGGAAGCAATGCCAAACATCTACAACCATCTGATCTTTGACAAACCTGACAAAAACAAGCAATGGGGAAAGGATACCCTGTTTTTAAATGGTGTTGGGAAAACTGGCTAGCCTTGTGCAGAAAGCTGAAACTGGGCCCCTTCTTTACACCTTACACAAAAATTAAATCCAGATGGATTAAAGATTTAAATATAAGACCTAACACCATAAAAACTCTTGAAGAAAACCTAGGCAATACCATTCAGCACATAGGCAAGGGCAAGGACTTCATGACTAAAACACCAAAAGCATGACAACAAAAGCCAAAATAGACAAATGGGATCTAATTAAACTGAAGAGCTTCTGCACAGCAAAAGAAACAATCATTGGAGTGAACCAGCAACCAACACAATGGGAAAAAATTTTGCAAGCTACCCATCTGACAAAGGGCTAATATCCAGAATCTACAAAGAACTAAACAAATAAACAAGAAAAAAACAAGCAATCCCATCAAAAAGTGGGCAAAGGATATGAACAGACCCTTTTCAAAAGAAGACATTCATGAAGCCAACAAACATACGAAAAAATGCTCATCATCACTTGTCATTAGAGAAATGCAAATCAAAACCACATTAAGATACCATCTCATGCCAGTTAGAATGGCGATCATTAAAAAACCTGGAGACAACAGATGCTGGAGAGGATATGGAGAAATAGGAACACTTTTACACTGTTGGTGGGAGTATAAATTAGTTCAACCATTGTGGAAGACAGTGTGGTGATTCCTCAAGGATCTAGAAATAGAAATACCATTTGGTCCAGCAATCCCATTGCTAGGTATATACCCAAAGGATTATAAATCATTCTATTGTAAAGACACATGCACACGTATGTTCATTGCAGCACTGATTACAATAGCAGAGACATGGAACCAACCCAAATGCCCATCAATGATAGACTGGATAAAGAAAATGTGACACATATACAACATAGAATATTATGCAGCCATAAAAAAGGATGAGTTCATGTCCTTTGCAGGGACATGGATGAATCTGGAAATCATCATTCTCAGCAAACTGACACAGGAACAGAAAACTAAACACCATGTGTTCTTACTCATAGGTGGGTGTTGGACAATGAGAACACATAGACACAGGGAGGGAAACATCATCCCCTGGGGTCTGTTGGGGGGTGTGGGGCTAGAGGAGGAATAGTGGGGGGTGTGGAGATTGGGGAGGGAAAACACTGGGAGAAATACCTAATGGAGGTGGTGGGGGGATGGAGGCAACAAACCACCATGGCGTGTATGCCTATGTAACAATCCTGCAAGATCTGCACATGTAACCCAGAATTTAAAGTATAATAAAAATATATATAAGAAAGAGAGAGAGAGAGAAAGAGAAAATTAACTCTTAAAAAATGTTACAAAAAAAAGAAATGGAAAACCAAATATTGTTATGTTTTCACTTATAAGTGGGAGCTAAGCTAAGAGGATGCAAAGGCATTAGAATGTTATAATGGACTTTGGGGACTTAGGGAAGGATGGGAGGAGATGAAGGATAAAAGACTGCTCATTGAGTTCAGTATACACTGCTCAGGTGATAAGTGCACCAAAATCCCAGAAATCTACACTAAAGAACTTATCCATGTGACCAAAAACCACCTGTACCCCCTGACACTATTGAAATTAAAATAAATATTCACCCAACACAGGAGTACCCATATTTATAAAGCAAGTTCATAGAGACTTACAAAGAAACTTCAACTCCCCCCACACAATTACAGTGGAAGACTTCAAAACTCTACTAACAGTATTAGGAAAGTTGTTGAGCAGAAAATTAACAAAGATATTCAGAACCTGAACTCAACATTGGACCAAATGGATCTAATAGACCTCTACAGAACTCTGTACCCAAAAACAACAAAACATACATTCTTCCTATCACCATGTGGCACATACTCTAACATCAATCACACAATTGAACATAAAACAATCCTCAGCAAATGGAAATAAACTGAAATCACATCAAACACTTTCTCAGACCACAACGCAATAAAAATAGAAATCTAGACTTAAAATAATTGCTCAAAACCATGCAATTGCAATTAAATGGAAAATAAACCTGCTTTTTAATGACTTTTGCCTAAATAATGAAATTAAGACAGAAATCAAGAAGTTCTTTGAACTAATGAAAACAAAGATGCAAAATACCAGAATCTCTGGGACACAGCTAAGGCAGTGTTAAGAGGGAAATTTATAGCAGTAAATGCTCACATCAACAAGTTAGAAAGATGTCAAATTAACAATCTAACATCTAAACTAAAAACATTAGAGAACCAGGAGCAAGCCAATCCCAAAGCTAGCAGAAGACAAAAAAATAACCAAAATTAGACTTTAACTGAAGAAGAATGAGACATGAAAACCCATTCAAAAGATCAAGAAATCCAGGAATTGGTTTTTTGAAAAAAAATCTATATAGATAGATAGATAGGCCACTAGCTAGACTGACAAAGAAGAAAAGATAATCCAAATAAACACAGTGAAAAATGACAAAGGGGATGTTACCACTGCCCCACAGAAATACAACTAACCAGAGACTACTATGAACATCTGTATACACACAAAACTAGAAAACTCTGAAAAGATGGATAAATTCTTAGGCACATATGCCCTCCCAAGACTCACGCAGGAAGAAATTGATTCCCTGAACAGAACAATAATGAGCTCCAAAGTTGAATCAGTAATAAATAGCCTACCAACCAAAAAAAAAGCCCAGCACTAGACAGATTCACAGCTGAATTATACCAGATGTACAAAGAGCTGGTACCATTCCTACTGAAACTATTACAAAAAATTGAGAAAGAGGAACTCCTCCCCAACTCATTACGTGAGGCCAGCATCATCCAGATATGAAAATCGGCAGTGGCCAGGTGTGGTTGCTCATACCTGTAATCCTAGCATTTTGGGAGGCTGAGGCAGGAGGATGCCATGAGCCCAGGAGTTTGAGACAAGCCTGGGCAACATAGAGAAAGAAGATACTGTCTCTATATTAAAAAATAATAATAAAAAGAAAAGAAAATCTGGCAGAAACACAGCAAAAAAGAAAACTTCAGGCCAATATTCTTGATGAACATTGATATAAAAATCCTCAACAAAATGCTTACAAACTGAATCTAGCAGCACATCAAAAAGTGAATCCATGACAATCAGGTAGGCTTTATCGCCAGGATATAAGGTTGATTCAACATATGCAAATTAATCAATGTGACTCATTACATAAACAGAACTAAAGACAAAAATCACATGATTATCACAATAGATTCAGAAAAGGCTTTCAATAAAATTAAGATTCCTTCATGTTAAAGACTCTAAATAAACTAGGTATTAAAGGAACATATCTCAAAATAATAAGAACCATCTATGACAAAGCCACAGCCATCATCATACTGAAGGGGCAAAAGCTGGAAGCATTCTCCCTGTAAACTGGAACAAGATAAGCATGCCCTCTCTCACAACTTTGATTCAACATGGTATTGGAAGTCCTGACCAAAGCAATCAGACAAAATAAATAAAGGGCATCCAAATAGGAAGAGAGGAAGTCAAACAATCCCAGTTTGCAGACAACATGATTTTATATCTGGAAAATCTCATATTCTCTGCCCAAAAGCTCCTTCAGCTGATAACTTCAGCAAAGTTTCAGGATACAAAATCATGTGGAAAAATCACTAGCATTCTTATACATCAACAACAGCCAAGCCAAAAGCCAATCAGTAACCCAATCCCGTTCACAATTGTCACAAAAAGAACAAAATACCTAGGAATATAGCTAACCTGGGAGGTGAAAGTTTGCTACAGTGAAAATTACTAAATACAGCTCAAAGAAATCAGAGACGACACAAATCGAAAAACATTTCATGCTCATGAACAGGAAGAATCAATCATTAAAATGGCCACAGTGCCCAAAGCAATTTACAGATTTAATGCTTTTTCTATGAAATATTTCTGTAAATATTTAATGCTATTTCTATGAAACTGCCAATGATGTTCTTCACAGAACTAGAAAAAAATATTTTAAAATTTATCTGAAACTAAAAATTTATCAGAGCCAAAATAACCAAGGCAATCCTAAGCAAAAAGCACTAAGACCCAGTTTCTAACTACACTTACAGGACTACAGTCACCAAAACAGCATGGTATTTACTGGTACAAAAACAGACACACAGACCAATGGGACAAAATAGAGAGCCCAGAAATAATGCCACACACCTACAACCATCTGATATCCAACAAAGCTGACAAAAAAACAAGCAATACAGAAAGGACTCCCTAATCAATAAAAGGTATTGGAATAACTGGCTAACCATATGCAGAAGAGTGAAACTGGACCCCTTCCTTGTATTATATACAAACATCAACTCAAGATGGATTAAAGACTTAAATGTAAAACCCAAAACTAAAAAAATCCTGCAAGACATCCTAAGCAATACCTTTCTGGACATAGGAACAAGGAAAGATTTCCTGACAAAAATGCCAAAAGCAATCACAACAAAAGCAAAAACTGACAAATGAGATCTAATTAAACTTAAGAGCTTCTGCATAGCAAGAGACTATCAGCAGAGTAAAAAGACAATCTACAGAATAGGAGAAAATACTTCAAACTATGCATCTGACAAAAGTCTAATATTCAGCATCTATAAGGAACTTAAGAAAAAAAAACCATTAAAAAGTAGGCAAAGAACATGAACACTCTGCAAAAGAAGACATATATGCAGCCCACAAGCATATGAAAAAAAAGCTCAGTATTACTGATCGTTAGAGAAATGCACATTTAAATCACAATGAGATACCATCTCACACCAGTCATAATAGCTATTATTAAAAAGTATAAAAATAACAGATGCTGATAAGTTTGCAGAGAAGAGGGAATGCATATACATTGTTTGTGGGAGTGTAAATTAGTTCAACCACTGTGGAAAGCAGTGTGGTGATTCCTCAAAGAGTTAAAAACAGAACCATCATCTGACTCAGCAATTCCGTTACTGGGTATATACCCAAAGGAATATAAATCTTTTTGATAGGCTGGACAGGGAAAATGTGGCACATATACACCATGGAATATTACGCAGCCCTCAAAAATGATGAGTTCGTGTCCTTTGTAGGGACATGGATGAACCTGGAAACCATCATTCTCAGCAAACTGAAACAAGCAGAAAATCATACACCACATGTTCTCACTCATAGGCGTATGTTGAACAATGAGAACACGTGGACACAGGGCGGGGAGCACTACACACTGGGTCTGTTGGGGGGAAATCGGGGAGGGACAGTGGGGGGTGGGGAGTTGGGGGGGATAGGATGGGGAGAAATGCCAGATATAGGTGAAGGGGAGGAAGGCAGCAAATCACACTGCCACGTGTGTACCTATGCAACAATCTTGCATGTTCTTCACATGTACCCCAAAACCTAAAATGCAATTAAAGATATATATATATGCACATTTATGTTCACTGCAGCACTGTTTGTAATAGCAAAGACTTGGAATCAACCTAAATGTCCATCAGTTGTACACTGGATAGAGAAAATGTGGTATATATACCACGGAATACTATGCAGGCATGGAAAAGAATGAGATCGTGTCTTTTGAAGGAACATGAATGGAACTGGAAACCAGCATCCTTAACAAACTAAGGTAGGAACAGAAAACCAAATACCACATGCTCTCACTTATAAGTGGGAGTTGAATGATGAGAGCTGACCTAGACACAAAGAGGAGAACAACAGATAGTGGGGCCTCTTTGAGACTGAAGGGTGAGAGAAGGGAGAGGAACAGAAAAACTAACTACTGGGTACTAGGCTTAGTACCTGGGTGACAATCGGTACAACAAACCCTTGTGACACAAGTTTACCTATATAACAAACCTGCACAAGAACCCCTAAATTTAAAATAAAAGTTAAACAAAATAGTCAAATAGTTCCATGAGTTTGGTTTTGTTTTTTTTGGGGGGGAGGGGGGGTGAGTATGTGTGTTTTATAAAAAAAAAAAAAAAAAAAAATAGCCCCTTGGTCTGCTACCCTCACTTGACCACTACAAAATACTGAGCTGAGTATTTTAATATTTCCCTTTTTAGAAATATTTGAGGCTCTCTTTTTATCATTATTATGGGTTTTCCATACTTGGAGATGAAGATTTAGCTCTCTTTCCCACAATTGCCTCTTTTTCTAACCACACACATGCACACTTCCAATCTGCCCAATACAGAAATGTGTAATTTTGGTTATATCAGTATTTGGTGTTAACTTCATAATGACATAAGTACTACTGAGAGCTGAGTAGCCTAAAGTAATATGCCTTTTCCTTTCCTGCATAACAATTTGTTTCTCATGAAAAAAATAACTGCTTTACTGCTTCCTTTTCTTAGTTTCCCTGTTTAGCTGTGACTGACTTGTCCCCAAACTCTGACCCCCACCTGTTACCTCTCTATATATTTTCATGCTCATCTTCTTAAAAAACCCAGTCCCCAGCCTTCTGGCCAGCTGCAGTCTGAGCTGGCTGCTCTCTGGGCCTGTTGTTGTCTTAGGTTTTCCCTTCAGCATCATTCTGGGATTCCCTTCATGTATTACCTCTCTCTTGATTTACTCCCTCATTTTCATTAGATACATCTTTCAGTAGCTTCCTGAGAAAGTGTGCATGAAAGACAAAATATTTTAGACCTTACCTCTTACAAAGTTTTTATTCTATTCTTATGCCTGCTTGATAATATGACCGAGTTTAGACTTCCAGGGTAGAAATGTTTTCTCCCAGAATTTTGTAAAGCTATGTTCCATTGGATTCTAATATCCAGCATTCTCTTGAGAAGTCCAAAGTCACTGTGAATTCTATGGAGCTTCAAGGAGCATAGTAGGACTGAGATTTGGGGGAAGTAAACCTGGATCTCAGCATCTAATGTCTTTTCTTTGGAGCTGGTCAAAATTTCTAGATAAGGCTCTTATAATGTCCCAGCTGGAAAATATAAACCTAGAAGCCCACACTGGGGGCTATGTGGGAAAGAAGGCCGGAGATCTCCACATTCAGTGACAAACCTGTACTTATGATGTCCCTACCCTCAACTGTGACTGATATTCCAGAAAAGAGACTTTCTCTTTTGCTCTCTTCAGAAGATAAACCTCCAATCTTCTGCCAGGGTGAAAACATAGCACTCACTTAGAGGGGAGTAAGCTCTGTGTCTAACGGCTTTTTCAAAAGTTTATTAAAATGTCCTCAAACATTCCTCCTTTTAACGAAAGGGCATCTATTTAAAAAGCCAATCACAAACATCATATTTAATGCTGAAAGATTGATCTGGAACAAGACACGGATCTCTACTTATGCCACTTCATTCAACATTGTGCTGGAGATTCTAGCTAGGTCAGTTAGGCAAGAAATTAAGTAAAAGGCATCCGGATTGAAAGAAAAAGTGAAACTATATTTTGAGATGATGTAATCTTGTACATAAAAAGTTTCAAAGAAATTCATACAAAAGAATTATTAGAGGCAGTAAACAAGATTGCAAAACACAAGATCAACAGATAAAGCTCAGTTGTATTTCTAAACACTAGCCATGAATAATTTGAAAATAAAATTAAGACAACAGTAGCATCAAAAATAATAAATTACTTAGGAATAAATTCAATGAAAGACAGGTTAAGACTTGTACACTGAACTGCTATAGCTGCTTTTCTTAATGATCCTAAAAATAATATCTTCCTGTGGGACTTTACTATCATGAATATAAGCATTAGCATAAATAATATAACCTGAAGCAATACCATATGACCATATGCACGCAGTTAGGTCCTGAAATATTAAACGATATTTTATACCCCCACTGCTGGAGGAATCCTGGTATTGTAAGTTCTTCAAAAGGAATGTTTAAATCTCTGATTGAAAGGTGGAAAAAGCACAAACCCTCTACCTTAAGTTACAACCATGGTCTGACTTTGAAAAAACGCTACAAGTCACCACATGGGACCACAACACAAGGAACACATGTGAGCGCATATGCTGCCTCCCATGATAGCATATACTTTCCAGGGCTAGTTACAGGCTCAGAAAGAATGAGTCTGCTTTCCCATCTTTTTCACGTGGACCACCCACACTGGAGCCATCTCTACCTCCCTTCACTGTGTACTCCCCACTTAATCATTTGTCCCTCCAACGTTTTCCTAATCATGTAACCCTCTCCTGAAAAACATTTGCTTGTGCTTAGTGATCTCTGTGATGAAAATAGGAGTCTTTATAATCTGACCCCAACATACATACACAAACACATTCTTCCCAAATACTGAAGGAAAACATTACTGCATCCATGGAAATCTCCTCAGTGACGTAGTCCCCGAACACCAGCTGACTACTGCCCAGTGTACATGAGACGTCCTTAAGGGAAAGATCTATTTTAGGTTACAGAGGTCCGTTTTACACAGGTGAGGAGACAATAAAATTTGACCATTGATGCGACTCAATTTTATGGTCAAAAGTTAGTAAAGTATGGGGAAGTGTGGGTTTCACATATTGAGGTAATAACAGAATTGCAACTCCAAATGAAGGCTCATGACTCCAAGTGTGATGTTCTTGTTCCTGAGTCAGGATCTTACTCCATATGCCAGAAGTTAACAGCTTAGCCCTTATCTTCCAGCAAGAATTAATGACTCCTCTTTTGGATTCTAAAGAATTGACTGTACAGTCTACCTAAACAAGATGGCCCAGGTTATAGCAGCCTGAAAGCAATAGAAGCAGTTTATCTACACCAGAATAAAAATAACTTTTTTATTCATCATCACAGATTCGTCCTGGAGGGAAAAAAAAAAAAAAAAAAAAAAACACTTGGACATAAAGAATGTGGAAGCACATATATATTGCTATATATTCAAGCAGGAATTGTGTGTGTATCTGTATCTACAGATATAGACATAGGTTGGGTGTGGTGACTTACACCTGTAATCATAGCGCTTTGGGAGGCCAAGACAGGAGAATTGCTTGAGGTCAGCAGTTTAAGACCAGCCTGAGCGGTATAGCAAGACCACATCTCTATAAAAATAAAAATAAAAAATACAATTGTTCAGGCATACTGTTGCAAACCTGTAGTGTCAGCTACTCAGGAGGCTGAGGCAGGAGGAACACTTGAGGCCAGGAGTTTGAAGCCAGCCTGGGCAACAAAGCAAGACAACATCTCTATAAATAAATAAATAAACTGGCCAGGTGTGGTAATACATGCCTGTAATCCCAGCTACTCAGGAGGCTGAGGTGTGGGAATCACTTGAGGCCAGGAGTTTGAGACTAGTCTAGGCAACATAACAAGACTCCATCTGTAATAAGTAAATAAGTATGCTAGGTGTAGTGATGTGTGCCTATAGTCCCAGATACTCAGGAGGCTGAGGCAGGAGGATTCCTTGAGCCCAGAAGTTTGAGACTGCAGTCACCTACTACTTCACACCACTGCACTCTAACCTGGACAGCAGAGAGAGAATCTTTTTTTTTTTTTTTTTTTTAAAAAAAGCTATAAATACACATATACACATTAGAGTTAATTTGCTAATATTATCATGGGAGGTTTTTCAATTAATATTTTCCTTTAATAATCTAATTTGACACTGTAACTTTTTAGAAGGAAATGAATTTTAAAAGGATACAGCTCTTACTAATTTGCATCTCCACATAAAATGTATTAAAATTACCTTAGAATTATTTTAGCTTTTCCATAGAAAGTATGATAAGATGACGTAATGAATCAGTAACACTATGTCTGACTATAATGACATCTGACAACAATAACTGTGTTGTTTTGCAATATATATGTGCACTGCATGCCTTGCCTAAGCATAATACTAGTATCTTAGTCTGTTCAGGCTGTTGTAACAAAGCATCAGACTGGGTGGCTCAGACACAACATCTATTTCTCATGGTTTTGGAAGCTGGGAAGTTCAAGATCAAGGCACTAATAGATTCTGTGTCTGGTGAGGGCTCACTTCCTGATTTATAGACTGCATCTTCTCACTGTGTCCTAACGTGGCAAAAGAGGAAGAAGAGCTCTCTGGGGTTTCTTTTAGAGGGGTACTAATCCCATTCACAAAGGCTCCACCATAATGACTTAATCATCTCTCAGAGATCTAACCTCCAAATACCATTACATTGGAAATTTGGTCTCAATGTATAAATTCTGGGGGGATACAAGCATTCCATCTATAGCAACTATGGACTTGATATATGTTTAATTTGTTTGGAAATCTTGTTCTGTGGAGTTCTCTAATCTTTCAAGTGTGCTGGCTTGTTTCATTTCAAGTGTCTTTTAAATCCCAACTCAAAGAAAGAATTTCATTTTGGTTTGAATGCTATAATTTGATTTTTAGTTTATGTTGTGAATATTTTATTTAATATTGGCTTCTTAAACAATTTATTGTCATCCTAAAATTCTTTTAACAGAAACAAAAATAAATGTCAATTTTTTCTAATTACACAGACTGGAAGTCCTAGCCAGAGCAATCAGGCAAGAGAAAAAGAAATGAAACACATCCAAATAAAAAGAGAAGAAGTCAATGTCTCCCTCTTTGCTGACAATATGATTCTATGTCTAAAAAACCCTAAAGACTCCACCAAAAGGCTCCTGGAGCTGATAAACAACTTCAGCAAAGTTTCACAATGCAAAAATGAATGTATAAAAATCAGTCAGATTTCTA
>NW_016107854.1:606918-704553 GCF_001604975.1 Cebus imitator
CATTCTGACACATATTATGTTAGTCCTCTTGTACAATAGACAAAAAAACAAAAAAAAAAAAAAACCATAAAATACCTGGGAATATATTTAACCAAGGAGGTGAAAGATCTCTACAAGGAAAACTACAAAACATTGCTTAAAGAAATCATAGATGACACAAACAAATGGAAAAATATTCCATGCTCATGGATTGGAAGAATCAATATTGTTAAAATGGCCATATTGCCAAAAGCAATCTACAGATTCAGTGCTATTTCTATTAAACTACCAATATACATTTTCACATAATTTAAAAAAAAAATTCTAAAATTCCCATGGAACCAAATTCATATGGAACCAAAAAAGAGGCCAAATAGCCAAACCACTCCTAAACAAAAAGAACAAAGCTGGTGGCATCACATTACTTGACTTTAAACCATACTATACGGCTACAGTAACCCAAACAGCATGGTACTGAGATAAAAACAGACACATAGACCAATGGAACAGAATAGGGAACCCAGAAATAAAACTACACACCTATAGCCATCTGATCTTAGACAAGGCCAACAAAAATAAGCAAATGAGAAATGACTTCCTATTCAATAAATGGTGCTGGGATAGCTGGCTAGCTATATGCAGAAGAATGAAACTATACTCCTACCTTTCACCAAATTTAAAAAAAAAAAAAAACTAACTCAGATGAATTAAAAGTTTAAACATTAGGCCTCAAACTATAAAAATCCTAGAAGAAAACTTAGGAAACATTATTCTGAAAATTGGCCTTGGAAAGAATGTATGATTAAGTCTCTAATACAATTGCAACAAACATGAAAACTGACAAATGGGACCCAATAACAAAAGACCTTCTCCACAGCAAGAAATCATCAACAGAGTAAACAGGCAACATAAAGAATGGGAGAAAATATCCACAAACTGCATTTGACAAAGGTCTGATATCCAGACTCCATAAGGAACTTATATTAACAAGCAAAAAACAAACAATCCCATTAAAAAGCGGGCAAAGGAAAAGAACTGGCACCTTTCAAAAGAATACATACAAGTGGGCAATAAACATGAAAATATGTTCAACATCGCTAATAATCAGGAAAATGCAAGTCAAATCCACGATGACCTACTATCTTACATAAGTCAGAATGGCTATTACAAAAATGTCAAAAAATAACAGATGTTGGCAAGGCTGCAGAGAAAAGGGAATGCTTATACACTGTTGGTGGGAATGTAAATTAATGCAAACACTGTAGAAAGCAGTTTGGAGATTTCTCAGTGAACCTAAAACAGAACTACCGTTAAATCCAGAAATCTCGTTTCTGGATGTATAACCAAAAGAAAACAAATCATTCTACCAAAAGGATATATGCACTCATGTTCACTGCAACACTATTTACCATAGCAAAGATGTAGAATCAACCTAGATGCCCATCAATGGTGAATTGGATAAAGAAAATGCAGTACAAATACATCATGGAATACTACACAGCCATAAAAAAGAATGAATTCAAATTCTTTGGAGCAACTTGGATGCTTATGCAAAGCAACATGGTCATTATGCTAAGCAAGTTAATGCCGGAAAACAAAACCAAGTACTGCATATTCTCACTTATAAGCAGAAGCTAAACATTGGGTACTCACAGACCTGAAGATGACAACAATAGACACCAGGGACTACTGGTGGGGATTGGAAGGGAACAAGGGTTGAAAAATTACCAGTTGGGTACTACACTTACTGAGTGACGGGATCATTCATATCCCAAACCTAAGCATCGCACACACAGAATACTTAGGTAACAAACCTGCACATGTACCCCCTGAATCTAAAAGTTGAAATTATTTTAAAAATTAATTATACAGGCTGTCAAGTTGAACCTCAAAATTTAGAGCTAAAAAAGCAAACAAAAGATATGTGTGATTGAGCTAATTGTAGTTTGCAGTCTAATATTTTGAAAAAGATAAATCCTCGTGTGTTATATACTTTATATCAATTATATATTATTTTCTGCAGACATTTTGAATCAAATCACAGACCTATCCACCAGAAAAATATAAGAAATTGTTTTCCAATATTTAAAAATATATGAAACAGATAACATTTGCAAGCAGTTTATATAATAGAGATTTGCTTCATATGTTTATATGTGAATCCACAACTATAACATAATCTCTACATGATCTTGTTGTTTCCCACCATCTGTGTGTACTCAGTGTTTGGCCCAGAATATGACACACAGGTACATAACATATGTTTGTCAATTATATGGATTAATTTCTAAATAGTGAATTTGTTTTTAAAGTTGTTCTATTTTTCCAAATTTTGAAAAGTAAAAAAGATCAAAATAACTTTTCTATGCATTCATAAATTTAAGCAAGTCAGAATGCAGTTAAAGACCATGCAGATAAAATTGTGAAATAACCCAGAATGTTACCTACAGGTTGCAGAGTGACATCAGTAGAGTCACTTTCTGTATTGTGTGCAGGTTATGGTTGCAGTATCTGTACTCTCCAAACTTATAACCTAATACTTTCTATGACTTCTAAAGAATATAATTTTTTATTTGATCATTTTTTTCAATAACTGATTTTTCTGAATGCTTGTTCTCTACTACAAATTGTATCAAGTCAAAAACAATTTTGCTTTGTTCCTGAAAGATGAGAACAATTTTACACAGCAACACAAATTAAAAATTATGTCATCAATATTGATAAAACCTTTATATTATTTTTATTAGAAACAGTGATGAAAATGTACTGCTATTAAACATTTTACAGTATATCATATTGATTTATTACTTTTCCATTCATAGCACATAAAATAGTTAATGAGGACTATTTTTTTTAGTTTGGTAGGCAACATGAAATCATTTGCCATCTCTGATTAGGAAATTAGTATAGGATAAATTATATACGTGTGCTGAATATGGGAAGACTTGCCAACCAACCTACACCATCCCTCATTTCACCTGCTTTACAGAGCCTTTTATGCCTTTAATACCCCAGAAAACAGACCAGGAGAAAGCGTGCTTTTTAAATCTAAAGAATGAAGAAATCCTTCTAGCCAAAAAAAGACAGCTTCTTCTACATCCCCCTTCTGTGCAAAAGACATTTCTACATCCCCTTGTCTGTGCAAAAAAAAATTAAAAAATAAAAAATTTCAAGCATCACATCTACAAATATTGATTTATCCCCAAACCTACTCCTACCTCATTAGTAACATCATTATTACTTATACCCCAAAACTGAGGATATTTCTTTCCTCTCTTTCCCTTAACCCCAATATCCAACCAACTACAAATCTCATTTGCATTATCCTCTAAATACATTCCAAAATCAATAGTTTTTTTCTTCAGCTTTTAAGTGCAGGGGTACACATGCAGAATGTGCAGGTTTGTTATGTAGGTAAATGTGTGCATTGTAGTTTGCTGCACAGATCAACCCATCACCTAGGTATTAAGCCTAGCATCCATTAGCTATTCTTCCTGATGCTCTCCCTCCCCTGGTCCCCACAACAGGCCCCAGTATGTGTTCTCATCAGTCAGCTCCCAACTTATAGGTGAGAACATGTGGTGTTTGGTTTTCTGCGCCTGCATTAGTTTGCTGAGAATAATGGCTTCCAACTCCATCCATGTTCCTGCAAAGGACATGATCTCATTCATTTTATGGCTGCATAGTATTCTACAGTGTGTGTACCACATTTTCTTTATCCACTCTATCACTGATGGCCATTTGGATTGATTTCATGTCTTTGCTATTGTGAATAGTGCTGCAATGAACATATGCATGCATGTATCTTTATAAATGCATAAATGTCTTCTTTTGTGAAGTGTCTGTTCATGTTCTTTGCCCACTTACTAATGGGGTTGTTTTTTGTTCTTTTAAATTTGCTTAAGTTCCTTATAGATTCTGGATATTAGACCTTTGTCGTATGGATAGATTGCAAAAATTCTCTCCCATTCTGTAGGTTGTCCGTCATCCACTCTGATGATCATTTCTTTTGTTGTGCAGAAGCTCTTTAGTTAAATCAGATCCCATTTGTCAATTTTTGCCTTTTTTCAATTGTTTTTGGCATTTCTGTCATGAAATCTTTGCTCATGCCTATAATCTGAATGGTATTGCCTAGACTTTCTTGGAGGATTTTTATAGTGTTGGGTTTTACATTTAATTCTTTAATCCATCGTGAACTAATTTTTGTATATAAGGAAGTTTCCAGTTTAATTTTCTGCATATGGATAGCCAGTTCTCCCAGAACCATTTATTAAATAGGGAATCCCTTCCCCATTGCTTATTTTGGTCAGATTTGTTGAAGATCAGAGGGATGTAGGTGTGTGGTCTTATTTCTGGATTCTCTATTCTGTTCATTGGTCTACATATCTATTTTTGTACCAGTACCATGCTGTTTTGGTTACTGTATCCTTGTAGCACAGTTTGAAGTCAGGTACTGTGATGCCTCCAGCTTTGTTCTTTTTGCTTAGGATTGTCTTGGCTACCTGGGCTCATTTTTATTTCCATATAAATTTTAAAGCAGTTTTTTCTAATTCTATGAAGAATGTCATTGATAGTTTGGTGGGAATAGCATTGAATCTTTAAATTACTTCGGGTAGTATGGCCATTTTCACGATATTGATTATTCCTATCCATGATGATGGAATATTTTTTTCCACTTCTTTGTGCCCTCTCTGATTTTTTTGAGCAATGGTTTGTAGTTCTTCTTGAAGAAGTCCTTGACTTCCCTTGTTGGCTGTATTCCTAGGTATTTTATTCTCTTTGTCGCAATTGTGAAGAGGAGTTCATTCATGATTTGGCTCTCTGCTTGCCTGCTGTTGGTGTGTAGGAATGCTAGCAATTTTTACACCCTGATTTTGTATCCTGAGACTTTGCTGAAGTTGATTATCAGCTTAAACTTTTGGACTGAGACAATGTACTTTTCTAAATATAGGATTATGCCATCTGCAAGCAAAGATAATTTGATTTCCTCTCTTCCTATTTGAATATGCTTTATTCCTTTCTCTTGCCCACTTGGTCTGACCAGAACTTCCAATATTATGTTGAATAGGAGGGTGAGAGACGGCATCCTTGTCTTATGATCGTTTTCAAGGGGAATGCTTCCAGCTTTTGCTGATTCAGTATGATATTGGCTGCGGGTCTGTCATATATGGCTTTTATTATTTTGAGGTATGTTCCTTCAATACCCCGTTTATTGAGAGTTTTTAACATGAAGAGATGTTAAATTTTATTGAAGGTATTATCTGCATCTATTGAGATAATCATGTGGATTTTGTCTTTAGTTCTGTTCATGTGATGAATTACATTTACTGATTTGTGTATGTGGAATCAACTTTGCATTACATGAAAACTTGATCGTGGAGGATACGCTTTTTGATGTATGGCTGGATTCTGTTTGCCACCATTTTATTGAGGATTTTTGCATTGATGTTCTTAGAAATATTGGTCTAGAGTTTTCTCTCTTTTGTTTTGTTTCTCTGCCAGGTATTGGTATCAGGATGATGCTGGACTCATAAAATGAGTTAAAAAGGAGACCCCTCCTTTTCAATTGTTTGGAATAGTTTCAGGAAAAAAAAAATGGTAACAGCTCCATTTTGTGCCTGTGGTAGTATTCAGCTGTAAATCCATCTGGTCCTGGGCTTTTCTTGGTTGGTATGCTACTTATTACTGTCTCAGCTTCAGAACTCATTATTGGTCTATTTAGGGATTCAGTTTCTTCCTGATTCAGTCTTTGTAGGAGTATGTTTCCAAGAATTTATCTATTTCTTCTAGATTTTCTAGTTTATATGCATAGAGGTGTTTATAGTATTCTCTGATGTCCACCACTTCTTATCTCCTCTGTAGCCAATGCCTAGTTCTCTCTTCTCTTCCCTCACCTAACATCACTCCTGTGCCCTACTCCAACAGCCTCCTGACTCCAATCCATGCTGATACCAAAGGCTCAATCTCTTTTCTTACTTCAAACTTCTTCCTCCACCAGATTTAGATCTGACTGAGTCTCACTAAGAAGGGAGCCTTCACTCTTAGTCCCCTCATTAATTGCCATGTTGCTTACCTATTTTTCTTCCCGCACTCTGCGTTCTCTGACATCTCCAGAACTGCTAGCAGTAACCAAGAGAACATGCAAGGAAGTCTTTAAGTGATCCTCAAAAGACCAAAAGATTTGATTCAAGAGATATTTGTTCTCCCGCTAGAAACTTAGAAGCAGTTATTTTTCATTCTACCCCCTCAGTGTACCCTTTATTTAAATAAATGTTATAGAGATAGACCAGCTGAAGGAAGAAGGTGATTTTTATAGCAGTCAGAAAAGAAAAATAATCACTTCAAGTGGTAATAATTTCTCAAAATATAATAAAACAGAATAAGGGAATAGAGAGTAACTCAGTGGGATAGAAGGCAATTGAATCAAACACAAAAAAAGTGCAAGTTAAGAGAGAAAGACCGCAGGACTGTGTGATTTCAGTCAAGCTTGATTGACACTATCTGAAGCCTGAGATAGGTGGAGACAGGTAGGAGATAGAAAAGGTTGCTAATCTTGCAGCGAAAGAAATTCAGGAAGATTGCCAAGGAGATGTGCTGCCATACAGTGTTTGAGCAGGAGAGATTAGAAGACAGATTTCAGGAGTTAAAAAGAAATGTTAATTAAGTCTAATTATAGACTTGCTTTCAGTATGATTTGACAGGAAAAAGAATTAGCACAAATAGGAAAGAGATAAAAGAAACAGCAGAGTCAAGCAGTTTTCCAATTTTTAATGAACTCCAGTGAATTTCTGAATGGTTAAGAAACTAAACCTATAAATATGGGAACCCAAGGACAATATGGAGTGAAAGAGAATTCAAGACAGTGAGGGTTTTAATTAGACACAGCGAGAAGGGATCCAGAGCCCTGGTGAAAAGACTATAAAGGAAGGAGAGAGAAATTACTCTCTGACATCACAGAGAAGTGTTAGAAAATAGATTTGGGGAGAGCGTTCTGTGGAGAAAGAAGATGACAAATGTTTTGGGTCTTGTGTGGGGTAGGGAATTAACCTTTTAAAGAGGATTAGCCTGGTTTCAGTTTCCTCCTCTCTGCGATGGACTCTAAATTTAACTAATCACCTTACAGGGTAGTTGTGATGATTAAGCTAATGCATAAAGATCTAAGAACTGTAACTGATGCAAAGAGTCGTTCAGTGCATGTGAGCTGTTATCCAATCTCATAGTTTTCCACAACTGCAAAATAATTTTTTTGACATAACAATTAGATGTGGCAAAATATTAATGATTACATAAAGGCTTACCATACACAAATTATTTTAATGAAAATTATACCACTTATTTTTCTGTACAATCATTTTTTCCACAATTCATCTGAATACCAAGCAACATTTTCATATTTCACAGATAGGGAAATGAAGGTTCAAAGAGGTTAGTGGCTTGTCCAGTTTTCACATTAGAAATGAGAGTGCCATGGCTCAAACCCAGGAGTTCTAAATCCAAATTCTATTGTCTTGACACTAAACTGAATTTATAAATAAGAGAAAATTTCTTTAAAGGAGACTTATGAATAGAGCTTCACACAACCCAAAAAACTGAATAATCATGGTTACCAACAGACCAAAGATTTTTTTAAAACAACTCAATTTCAACAAATCAATCATACTGTCCTATCTTTCCCTTTGCTGACAGATAAATGCAAAAAGATAGTTCTTCACGTGATCACAAAATGACAGTCCCAACTCTAAGTATCATGCCCATATTCAAGGTAGGAACAAAGAAGGAAAGATACTAGCTCCATCTGTTCTTTCTAACAGCAAAACAAAAAGTTTTCCAAAAGCTCTCACAGCACTCTTCCTTTATATCCGGCTTAGGTCACATGGCCTAGTCTAGCTGTGATGGACACCTAGGGCTAGGCACATGGTCACCCTAAACAAAATCAGGGCTACAATGGCAAGTAAGAAGAAGAAATGGATATTAGGCAAACAATTACCAGGGTCAGTTACAAATACTGTGGGATTCCCCACGCTGGCAGAGAAAAGCGAGTCAAGCTCAATGGGAGCAGCATGGAAGAGAGCAAAAACCAAGAACAATCATGAATTGTGGGCAATTAAACAGATATGGTGGCAGAGTTGTCCTCATTGACATTGGATTTCTTGCTAACACAGGCATAGGGCTATACCAAATTTCTGTTTGTAAAACAGACTAATATGTTTTTTCCTTGCACACCAAGTGTGTGGAACAATCTATCAACGACTTTTGTCTTCTGAGTTCTCCACTGCTCTGCATCATTCTAAAAACACTTGCATTTTAAAGTAGCCTCCCACAGAACCCAGAAAAGTGACTCATCTGGAATTGTCCAGCCAATCCAAAGCAGAAGCTATGAGGAAGTCAGGAACTAAAAGCAGGGAGACTGAGCTAAGTTTTTGTTAGGTTGAACTACATGCCATTGCCTATTGCCATGAGTTGAGGTGTGTCCCACAAATATTCATTCATGTGTTGAAATCCTAACTGCTAGTACCTCAGATTGTGACCTTTCTTGTAAATAGGTTATGCTATTTACATTCAGTGAACAGGATTGCAGAGCAGGAGGATGCCTGCAGATGCTGCAGAGTCTCGAGGACATAATTCTAAGCATCACCTTTCACAGTCTTCCAGGCCTGGACTGTGCTAGGGCTGCTTAAATGGTGAACTGATGAATCAGATTCATGAAAAAACAAGAGATAGACTTTGAGAAAAGATTTTCAAATCACATATCTAATAAAAGACATATCTAAGAATATATTGAGAACTCAAAACAATAAGAAAACAACTCAATTTTTAAGACTGCCAAAAGATTTGAACAGCTTTTTCACCAAAGTATATGAATTGCAAATAAACACATGAAAAGAAGTTCAACATTATTACTCATTAGGGAAATGCCAGCCAAAACTATAATATCATAACATTACACACCAGTTAGTGTCACAGGACCCCTGGGGTGTTGCTTACCAGCCAGAAACCTCTGTGGTTGGTAGTGTCTTCTGCCCGAGTATTGCTCGTGCCCACTGGGCTCGTTGGGCCCACTCAGTTCGGCAGGCTGCACTCAGATCATGCTACTTGCCTATATCCCATACCTGCCAAGGGTGAGCAAGGTGTGGAGTGGTGAGGGGTGTGTGGGTAAGTGAGCACAGGGCCTGGCCACTGTGTACAGCCAGGCACACAGACTGCTGCTGCTGGGCAAGCAGCTCCAGGTGCCAGCACAGGTGTCTGCTCCATGTGAGGCTGTGGTTGGACCAGATGTACTGCACGTAGCTTCTGCTACAGGCACCTGCATCTGGATGAGAGGAACGTGGTGACACCCAGAAGCTTGCAAACATTAGGAACTGCAGAGCCCGAAAGAGGGTGTCACAGGCCTGGATTGGGAAGCTCCTAAGTCTGGGCTCCCCAAAGGGGCAGTAATCCATCTCTCCTTGTCACCTGCAACATGGTGAGTGGGGGTCGTGTTTCAGCATTTTGTGTTACAGCGTTTTCAGTCCTGCCATTTGGTGAGTCCCTAGTTCTTGCCCCATATCCAGGAAGAATGAGGTATGTGGACAACTGGAGAGTAAGCAAGACAGAGCGGAGCCTCACTGAGCAACAGAACAGGTCTCGGGAGACCCAAAGTGGGTAACTCATTTCTGCAGGCAGGTCGTCCTGAGACACGTCCACCTCTCAGTGGAGGAGAGACCCGCAGAGGGTAGCTCCTATCTGTAAGGCGGGTCCTCCTGATGGCTGAGTCTTGCTGTGTCTGGGGTATTTAGGGGCTTAGAAGGGAGGAAGTGCATGGTCAGACCTGGAAAAAGCACCATAAGTTATCACTCCGGTCTGCGGACTCCACCCAGAATTGACAAACCGGCCCATACTTCAGGCCATCCCTGACTTAAGGGTGGGGCTTCACCAGGGTTGTGTTCCTTTCCACCCAGAAGCCTATCTGCCTCCTGTCACCATCCATTATGTCCATGGCCCCCAGGCTATTCCTGCCAAGGGGCACCTGCACGCCTCTGCTGAGATGCCCTCAACTCCCCCCTTGGTATCCTCCTGTGCTCACTGGTATTCTAAGTCTGGGGGGCCAAGGCAGCAGGAGCTGACCTGTCAGCACTGCCCCAAGCATGTACACACCATGTAACAGACCCTGGTCTTGGCCTCAACTTTGCTCCAAAATCAGAGTAGTTTCTGGGAGTGGGGAGAGGCCAGGCAGTGCGAGCAGACACTACTGAGCTTGCAGAGGCGTGGGGACTTCCCTGACCACCAGGAGTGCAGGGATGCCCGGGTCTGCAACCATGGCTGGGTGGCTGCAGCTGCGCCCAGGAGGGTGGGGCTCCCACCCCACCAACTCAATAGTGAGTGGAGTGCGCCTCCCCAGCTACAGCCAGCATCTTCACAGTAGCTGTTCCAGATAGGCCACGGCTTCCATCATTAGGATGGCTAAAACACTATCATACCAAGTCTTGGTGAGGATATAAAGCAACTAGAACTCCCATACATTGCTGATAGGAATGTCAAATGGTATAATCCCCTTGCAGACCACTTTTTCAGTGTCTAAAAAGCTAAATGTTTACTTACCATTCAACCCAGCCATTCTCTTTCCAGGTATTTACTCAAGATGAATGAAAATCTATGTCTACACAAGCACTTGTCTATGAAAGTTTATTGTCACTTTATTTGTAATAGCTAAATCCTGACTGCATTCGCAATGTCCATCAACAACCGAATAAACAGTGAAATACTACTCAGCAGTTAAAAATATATATATATCATGCAACAGGATGGATCAATTTCAAAATAATTATGCTGGAAAGAAGTCAAACCAAAAAGCATACATGCTATATGATTCCATTTGTAAGGGAGTCTAGAAAATGCAAACAAATCTGAAGTAAAGAAAAGCATATCAGCAGTTGCCTAGGGATGGGGGTATAAGGGGTGCTGAGAGAAAGGGATTACAGAGAGACATGTGGGAATTTGGGGGATGAGACAGAGTGGGGATGGGACTTGGCTTCAGCTTACCCCTACCAGAACATTATTTCACCCATTCCCACTGACCACAAGGCCTTTCAAGCTGCAGGTTAAGATAAGTTGACATTCTACATAAATCTTACTCTAGAATAAACTCCCACCACCATCATGTGCGAAGGCCAGGAGAATGATCCTTAACCTTAGCTTAATTACAATACTAAAAATCACATTCAGGGGTGGAGACTCAACATGCTAATGAGATGTGATATATGAAGAAACATGTTAACAAACTATATAGGTGCTAAAAGTTCCCCATCTCCACATGCCTAAATGTCACTCCTTTCCCACCATAGCCCCACTTAAAACTGCCTTTCCCACCCCAGCCAGGAGCCAGCCTAAGAATATTTCCTCTACCCCTCTGTCTCCCTCCCCACTCCCCTTTCCTCCTTCTTCACCATTTCTCTCCCTCTCTCTCTCTTGCTGGTTTTTTATGCCCAGGCATAAGCTCCAATAAAAACTTCTCTGGGAAAATTATTTTGGCCTTGTGTCAATTTCAGTTGCATTGAGAACCAAAGAACCTGTGGGTCAGTAACAGGGAGGTGATAGACACATTTATTATCTAAATCATGGTGATGTTTTATCGTTCCAGTGTACTTATGAGTGGAAAAAGCACAAACAGGTTTTTTTCTCTGCTCTCATTCCACAATGATCAACACAGAATACTTCAGTGACCAAATGTGTGGGATGTTTTACCCCCATACCAAGCAAGCAAGCAATCCTGCAGAACCAGCTGGGTGCCCACTAATTCAATTCTGAAACTATCTACCTGGAGATAGCATCAAATACCACAGGTTGTGGGCTCAGTCCCACAAGGCTGCCCCCTACTTCTGATACCAGCCACAAGCCCCAGGTCATTTTACCTGTGCTTCTGCCTAATATGGCTTGGCTGTGTCCCCATCCAAATCTCATCTTGAATTTCCACATGTTGTGGGAGGGACCTGGTGGGAGATAATTGAATCATGGGGGCAAGTCATTCCCATGTTGTTCTCATGATAGTGAATGAGGTCTCACAAGATCTGATAGTTTTATAAAGAGGAGTTACCCTGCCCAAGTTCTCTCCCTTTGCCTTCTGCCATCCATGTAACACGTGACTTGCTCCTCCTTGCCTTCCACCATAATTGTGAGGCCTCCTCAGTCATGTCGAACGGTAAGTTCATTAAACCTATTTCTTTTGTAAATTGCCCAGTCTTGCATATGTCTTTATCAGCAGCATGCAAACAGACGAATACACGCCCTACCAACCTACCCACTATAAATAAAAGTTTCCACAACCCCCTTCTCAGGTTTGATTAATTTGCTAGAGCAGTTCACAGAGTTCAGGAAACACTTATATTTACCAGCTTATTATAAAGGATATTATAAATGATGCAGATGAAGAGATACAAAAAGTGAGGTATAAGGGAAGGGGCATGGAGCTTCCATGTGCTCTCTGTGTACACCAACCTTCAGGAACCTCCATGTGCTCAACTACCTGGAAGCCCTCCTTTCCCCATCCTCTTGGATTTTTTACGGAGACTTCATTGGATATGCATGATTCATTAAACCATTGGCCATTAGTGACCAACTTAACTTTTAGCCGCCCTTCTTCTCTCCCTTAACCCCAGGCTGGGGAAAGGGGAGTAGGGCTGGAAGTCCTAACCTTTAATCACGACTTGGTCTTTTTGGTAACCACTCCCAATCCTGAAGCTATCTAGGGACTGCCAGGCATTAGTCAACACAACATTAGTGTACAAAAAGACATCGCTTTAGAGATTCTAAGGATTTTAGGAATTGGATGCCAAGAAATAGATGAAAGAAAAATATGTATTTTACGATATCACAGGTATATGCATGCCAAAACTTATCAGATATTATATTAATACTTTAAATATGTGCAGATAATTGTATATATTATACCACAAAGGAAAAAAATTTAATTGAATTCTAGTAAACTGAGATTTTTGTTTTCCCTTTGCTTCTTTTAAAAAAGTATTTTAGAGTGGTTTAAAACAAGAGATTAACATGCAAAAAATAAAAACCGTAATAGAAAAGAGGATTCAATGTTGTTAACACCAGAGGTTATATTTATTATAAGCAGCCTATTTGATTTTAAAATTCCTGACTGCTGAGGAGAAGGTATGACATGTAATGAGTTACACAGTTCTTATTATCTCATAAATTGAAGCATGCCAATTATTTAAAATAAATTCACCCTTGAATTCTGAAAGGAATTCATCACATGGGACTTTATGAGGACCATTGAATGATATAATGAACAATTCCTTTCACAGCAATTCCACAGCAATGGCAAAATCCTCTTTGTATTGCCATTTGCTTGAGTCAGACAAAAGGCATACCATTAAGTCTAACCATTCTTAAGGGGAACTAAACCAATGTGGTCAGGAAGATAGCATTCTGATTTTCTAATTTGAAGCGGTATAGTTATATGCTTACATCCTCAGTTATACAGATAAACTATGCCCTGAGTTCTCAGGCCTTTCCTGCTGATAAATAGAAACACATATGGAATCCAAGCAAATTTTATCATTTTGTGGCCTGCTCACGTAGATGACCTCAGAACCCTGACAAATCTGCTGTTCTCCCAGCATATCTGTTAGGTACCACCCAGGCTCCTGCAGATCCCACTGGGCGGATCTTTCTACACTACTCTGCCTCTGCTGTCTATGCTGGAGGTCACCGTGGGTCAATGGACAACTTACACTGCTACTCTCCAGCCTTTGGGAGGCCTGATGTGTTCCATGGTCTGAAGCAAAACAGAGAGGAACCTTCCTCACTCCAATTATGTCACACACTGTTACTAGTTCTGCTGGAACCCAGTGCTTTGAGATTTTACTGGAAAACACTTGTCATTTCTGTTCACAGTCCTCTGTCTCCTTAGGTCTAAGATTTGCAACTGTGACACTAGGCAGGGGACACAGTGAAGTGAATACTCCCAAAAGCAGAGTTCATGGCCTTTGTACCTGGGTTTGCCTGGATCCTTCCTCCTTAGAGATGTATTCTCCCCTAAGAAGCTACTCAACCCCCTCACCGGAAAAACTTTAGTTGTTCATCTGACACATTCTCCAGAAATGACTGGCCACCTCCAAATCCATGGAGTTAACAGAATAAGCCAAGTAGTCTCAAAGTTTGTCGCATGTTAGAATCACCTAGGTATCTTTGAAAAGTCCCAATGTCCAGGAAGTACCCAAACCAGAAGATCTTAGATGGATCCCAGGCATCAGTATTTTTCAAGAGTTTCCAAGTGATTACAAAATGCAGCCAAGCTGGAGAACCTGTGATCTAGTCAGAAGCTGAAGTCCGTAATACAAACACATCTGACAATCCTCTTTTGTCTCCCAAGACAAATGAAAACAAAATTGAGAAATAACTCACTCTGGATAGCCATCTCATCTTCAGATTATAAATTCACAGTCTAGGTACAAGGAAGCTGAGAAATATTTAATAGAAAGAGAAATGCAAATTAAAAACTTAAAACCAGGGGCTGTGAAAAGTCTCAGTACAATCAGAAAAACAAATTTTATGCTCAAATTTTATAAAACACATACTAAGAATCACCTACTCCCACCTTTGCTTTCCACCATTTGTTTGTTTTGTGCTGAAATGATAAGTTTTGTAACAAAAGCATATTTTAGACTCAGCCTTCACAGGAAGCCTTCTACACTTTCTGTTTAAATGACAGCACTTAGGATGATGCATGAATTTCAAAGAGGCAGCGTCCCAACTCATCTCAAGTTTACTTGGGCATTATTATTCATGAAGCCCTTTCTGAGCTCTATTTGAGAATATCTGTAAGCTGTTTCAAAAGACCAGGGACCACTACCGTAATAAACAAGTCATTTACATGAGGGAAATGAAAAACCTGCCATGTCTGCCAAAAGAAGGCAGACTTGTCTAAGCAGAGGAGGATTGATGAAACGAGATTAGAGAAAGCTAAAGGCTGGATTAAAATACATCAAATCTGCCAACTGATAGAGAATAACTACCAACCAACAGGAAGGGATGTTAGTGCCTAGATGATATTGCCATTGATTTTTTTAAGAAAGCAGTACATATGAAAGCTCCAAAATCTAAGGTTTAGCCAAATCACAGCCCAAGGATCTCAGACACCTGCCAGGTGCTGGTAAAGCATAACTGCACTTCTTGATGCTTTCTCCTCCAGCAATCAGAACAGCACAGCTGTCCATCCTGCTGCAATAGATAAAGATTTCTACACTCTGCATCTGCTGCCTCAGCTTCTGGGAGAACTGCTCTGACCCAACACATAGGCTGTAGTCACCAGCAGGGAGTAACGAAGGTTTCTCCGCAAGGGGTGTGCCCTGCTCCGCCCACCTGCTCTGTGTCTCTCATGATGGCCTATCCTAGAAGATTATTCTTGAAACCTTCGGCTTCAAGTTCACTTATTTTACCAGACATGGTGGTTCATCTCTGTAATCCCAACACTTTGGGAGGTCAAGGAGGGAGGATCAGATCACTTGAGGCCAGGAGTTTAAGACCCCCGTCTCTACAAAAGAAAAATGTAAAAATTAGCCGGTTATGATAACGCATGCCTACAGTCCCAGATGGTGGGGAGGCTGAGGCCAGAGGATTGCCTGAGCCCAGGAGTTCGAGGCTGCTGTACCACTGTGCTCCAGCCTGGGCAACAGAGTGAAACCCTGTTTCAAAAAAAAAAGTTTATTTACCACTTACATAGCACTCTTTCTGTGCCAGACATTGTTGTAAGCACTTATGAATAGGAATTCGTTCATTCCTTACAACAACCCTCTCTATTAGGTAGGTACAACTGTGATCTTAGTGATAGAGATGAGGAACTGAGGAATCCGTGCCATGGGGAAACTGAGTACATTGCTCCAGGTCACAAAACAAGTGAGCAGTGGAGACAGGATGTGAATGCAAACCGACTCTGCCTTCAAAGCTGGTCTCCTAATGACTGTTCTCCATGTTTTTTTCTGGCAGCTATAAGAACTGATTGTGTCTTGCTATAGCATTGTTGTATGACTGTTAAAGTTCTAAAGCATTGGTGCTCACACTTTGGCATGCATCAGAATTAATATACCCTGGAGAGCTTGTTAAAACACAGATGACCGTGGCCTTAGAGTTTCTGAATTAGTGAGTCTGGGATGAGGCCCAAGAATGTATATCTTTAACAAGTTTCTGGATAATCCTGATTGCTGCTGCCTTGGGAACCACACTTCGGGAATCACTGGTCTAAAGCACTATTTTTAACTCTTGATGGACACTGGGCTAATAAACTGATGAGATTTCAGATTTCAAAGGATTCCATCCTATGTCATTTTTATATCATTGGAAAGAAGAAGGATAGTCTCTCCTGGAGAGAAAAGAAAAACTAAAGGATGCTCATAAGATTGTGTGTAGACTGATAGTGAAGACACATGGTTTTGTTAGATTTTCTGTTTTAAGGAGGAAAAATATTAAAATTAGTGAGTACACCAGAAGGAAGTTTCAATACCTCCTGATTGGCAGGTGCAACTCTCCTAGATCCTTGGTTGCTGGAGAAAGATTGGACTAACCAACGCCACCTAGTGGCCATGTGGCAGTGGCTCCACTGAAGGGGAGCCAACTTGTTCCTTGGTGTTTAAGCCTTTCTGCACATGTCCCCATATATGACCTTGTTCATGTAATTAGTACATTATTGCTAATTTGTCATACCTTTATTTTAATAAGAAAACATTATATAGGTAAAATATAAGTGATCAGAATATATGCTGCATTTAGTTCTTCAGTGATCAAACAATATTTACTGGGATTTTGTTATATCCTCAACACTCTAGTAAAGACCAAGTGGGAACCAACCAAGTATAAAACATGGTCCCTGTCCACATAAAACTCACAGCACAGCTGGGAGGGCAAGTCACTCTCATTGAAACAAACAAACAAAAAAACACACGAAAATCAAAAGTCATGTTATCTATCATTTACAAAACAAACCCTTTTTTCTTATACTATAGTATTGTTTTCCTCATTTATTTGACAAATCCGAATTGGGCCAAGTGCTGTGCTGGACTCTGGGAATAGAAATAGAGACACACTCCTTGTCTTTAAGAAACTCACAGTATAGAAAAAAAAAGCACTTAAAAAGGCATTTGCCAAACAAACAGGAGGATACAGCCAATCTGCCTGAGCTCAGAGGGTACTGAAAAGTTTCACAGAAAAGGTGACCCTGAACTGAGGTGGGAAAGGTGAGTGGGAAATTGTTCAGTGTACCAGTTGTACACTGTAGAGGACTTAGCATTCTACCGAGGAATGGCACATACAGTTGCAGAGAGGCCTTACCAGGAGGGCCGATTCCAGAATGGGCAGCGAGGCTGTGCAGCCCAAATAGAGTGTATTTGAGGGAGCTGCAGCAGAAGCAGTCACCCGTCAGCAGGATGGGCTTCATGCCACAGGAAGGAAATTAGGCTTTCATCTAAAACAAAATGAGAAGCCATTGAAGAGTAGTAAGCAAATGACATACTGTCAGGAATACTCTGGGAGAAAGAAGAAGGTGGAGTGAAGAGAGAGGATGCTACAATCATTGTCGTAAAGGATGATGAGGGCCTGAACTCAGATAAAAGAAGGCAGATCATGGAGTTTATTAAGAAAAGAGACTCGTTCATACTTGAAGCTTCTATAGATGTAGCTCACGAGGGAGACGGAAAAGTGCAACATAACAACATTGAAAGAAAAACATTAATATAACAATGTGGAATAAATAAAATACACTATTTCTCTAAAATGAAATGCTACAATACCAAGACAGAATGATGAAGAAAGGAAAGGACAATTAGAAACGAGAAGAGTAAAAATGTTTTAGGATGAATAAAATTACGGGATGCCAATAATCAATGTAAATCAACCTGGAAAAGCATCAGTTTAAAAACATGTTTTAACAGTGAGCACTGCAATGAATTTGGAACTTGTTCTTGTCCTATTCATATATCTAACTTCATCTATGATAAATTTAAAAAAGATGACTTTAATCTTCAAAAGAAAATAGTTTACTTTTCATTCAGTTTTTTAATGACCATCAACAAGTCATTGGCACAGACTTTGGAATAAGTCTACTTGTACTTTCCTAAAATCTAATTTAAGCATAGACAGCTATTCATAGCTCTCTCTTAAGAGTTTGAATATTGTCTCATTAATTATACCAGAGAAGAATGAGATTATGGACAAGTATGAATTCATAAAACACACTAGCACTTTATCAATGTATTACTAAAGTTTAAATAAAATGTTAATTTTTTATTAATGACAATTAACCACTGTAACAGTGCCGGTTATCATGAGTACATCTGGTAAAAATATAATTGTGTTTCTCCATAGATTTCTTCACTGGTGGTCAAAGCAGTGTTTGTTAACATTGGCAAATAATGTGTAACTGGCTCTGTCCCTCAGATTTCTGTGATGGAAACATCAAGGAAGGTCCCACTGTACTGCAATAATCCCCAACTATTTGGGGCGATTCATCAAGGATGTCTCTGCTGTGATTAATAAAAATAACCTGAGGCATAATTATTTTTCACCTCCTCTGCTCTTACTCTCAATCTGGTTCTCTGAGGCCCAAGGCAAAGCAGTGTGCCATGGTGAATCCCCAGCTGATATCCAGCAGTGTAGTGTATAGAAGGACCCAAAACACCTACTGTGTGACAGTCCCACAGGAGGGAAAGACCAGTTACAGTGTCTGTACTATGTCACAGCCACATTAAGGGTGGCTGATTGGACCACATGCAGGTATCCAAGCCAAACCTGTCCAATTAGAGCATGCTTCTGTGTTTTTCACACTGGAGTTGGAAGAGGGTGGAGTTGTGAGGAGTGGACACTGGGAACTTGTGTCTCTTATCGATTTGGACCTTGGCACATGGTAGGGACTCTCACTGAATGAATGAATGAATGAATGAATAAACTGGGGCACTGTCATTGGCACATATCAGCCTAAAGTCCTCTCCTCTCAGGGTGAGGGTCTACAGGACTCTGATTTTATCATTCCACAGGTGACACCTACTCTATTTACCACCCATATATTTACATACAGAGTCAGATCTATATAAGCATGTGTTATATAGGTTTCAACTGGAATCCCATCGCCTGATAAAATATACCCCAAAATGAAACAGGATATTGTGTGAGGAAGTGAGTTCCTCTAGTCTCGGAATATTTAGGCAGAGGCTGGCAGACCATCTGTCCCTTCCCTAGGAGGGAGCCTGGGTTACATGACTCCTAAAGACATTTCCATCTGTAATGATTTATTTTTCTAGTGATAGCAGAGTAACAAGTATATTTCTAGGTCTTCTGGGTCTCAACTTCCCTGAGAATCATGGCTTCCTGGAGGTAATACGTTTACTCTGAAAACCAATTGCAGTCTTCAATCCTAAGACACACATTTTTTGTACTAATATCTCTGAAATAGTGATGTGTCTTCTAACCAGTGACTTGTCATTGTTAAATTTCCAGCACTTCATTTTTTATTCCTTAGTGGCATATAAATGATAATGTGCCTAACAATTGATGATGTCTTAGGTTCAATTGAATACGTTAGGCCTTTCACAGGCTCCTCTGATGCAAGCATAGTCAATCTGTTCTGCTGTTTCTCGTGTGATTTTTAAATATGTATATATAGTCTACCCTCTTAGCTATTGACTCAGGGGCATTGCAGGCAAGCCTGCTGGATGGTTTAAATTCTCAGCTTAAAATTTCACCCATCTTGTTAATGAAGACTTTTCTACTTCTTAAGTAGTAAGGCACCCAAATCCAGTCTAATGCTCTCTCTTGAAATTTCTTCTTCACCAGAGAGAAACCAAAATCCAGAAAGAGATTCCAAACCATGTGAATCATTAAGCAAGTCACCAATTCCAGGCCCTGATAATTTCTAAACTGCCTAGGACTGGGGGCTTCCTAATCAGAATCTGTGAGCTATAGGATATTCTGATTTTGAAATGGAGGGTAAATTTCATCAGAAGAAATGCTTGAAAAACAAAACGCCACATCTCTGGCTCCCTGATCATTTCTATTCTTTCCTGGATTCCTACAGCAGATATGCCCTAAGGTGACCCTCAGCGAGACACACCCTTGTACGATCCCCTCCCTTGAGTTGGGGCAGAATCCGTGCCTTGCTTCTCACCAAGAGAGTACTGCCAAGGTGGCAGGATGTCACTTTCTTGATTACGTTGCATTATATAAGACTGTCTTAGCCTGCTAGAATACGCAAACAGCCGCATGTGAATTGCCTGTGCGAGGACCATGTGGCAAAGAATAGCCTCCAGTCAATAACATGTTAAGAAACTGAAGACTTCAGTCACACTGCAAGGCAATGAATCCTGCCAACAACCTCAGTAAGCTCAGAAGTGGATATTTTCTCAGATGAGCCTCCAGTTGATAACACAGCTTGGGGAGACGCCTGCAGAGGAACTAGTCAAGCAGTGCCCAGATTCCTGACCCATGCAAACTGTGAGATAATAAATGTGTGTTGCTTTAAGTGACTACATTTGTGGTAATTTGTTATTGCCCTAGTAATTTGTTATTGCTCTAACACAGTCTCCCTTCACCTCCCTCTTTTCAAAACATACATGTATTTTGAGAATCTACACTGTGCAAACAGAGGACAAAATGGACCAGGCTTCAAGGATACAATGAGGATTAAAACAAAGTCTTTACCCTCTTGGAATCTACATTCAGATGGAGGAAGGCAGACAATAAACATGTGAACAATTATTTTTGATGATAGTGATAGTTTGAGAAATAAAAACAGGGGAACGTAGTTTAATACCCTCTTATTTAAGATTTGCTTTTAATTTATACTCCTCTTTCCTGACTCTTTTTCAACATGGGTAACTACCGATTGGATAAAATAAAATTCATGCTGTCAACATAGTATATCACCCAAGAATCATTAATTTACACACAAAGATGGACAGGTAGTTGAAGGATAAATTCTCACGAGAAGAAAATGTTCCAGAAAGGCTGGAAACATAGAAATAAACATGAGCTTGTACCCAAACTCCTTTAAAACAAGGTTTTTAATCACATACTTCAGCCCTCTTTTGGCTTTGCTTTTCTACGTAAAGATTTATACCAGCACATTCTGCCACATGCAGACACCTTGTACAATCCCCACCAAGAATAACTCTTCTCTCCCCCTCACCTCTTTCCTCTCTCTCTTTTAACTAGCTGAATGCAGCATTAAGGAATCTGGGAACCATGTTACAAAAGGTTCATGTGGAGGAATTTGAGTTTTTAGCTAAGCAGAAAGCTAAACCAATGTGCTAACAGGTAATTTAAATCAACAGGCTCAAGTTACAAATAGGCTCTGGGGACAAGTCTAATTTCTTTAATAGTTGAAATTTGTTCAAAATAGAATGAGTTGCCTAAAAAACTTATCCCTAGTAGGATTCAAGCAGAACCTATCCATCTGCCTTTTATGGTTGTGAGGAGCTATTTCTCTAGGGGCTAGAAAACAGGTCCTTTAAAGACTTTAAAGGACTTTAATCATGTAATTTGAGCTGGAATTTTAAAAGCTGATGATGAATTAATGTGTTATCCCTCTGTATCTGGGTTCAGTTGCATAAGACAGAATCTACTCTAGCTACTTGAGACAGAAAAAAAAAATTATTAAGTGTAATGCCAAAAGAGCAGGCTCAAGGCTGAGATTTCAAGAACAACTTTTAGAACAACCCATCAGAACTTACCTTCCGAGAGAGCCTCTGCCATGTCAGAAAGCAAGCCAGGGAATCAGGGAGCAGCACCACAAATGCTGGTTCCAATACCACACTGCCTCTGCCATAATTGGCAGCAGCAGAAGAGAAGCACCTCCCTCCCCGTGTCCACACCACCCTCCCTGTCTCATGGGTGTGTGTCTGCTTGGTGAAAGAGGGTATTTGCAGAGCCCAAGATATAAGAAACGTAGGCCCCTGGTACAAGGGAGACTCAGTAAGACTGAGAGAGTCAGCGTTCTCCAAATCCTCCCAAGTGTGGTAATTCCCAGTTTTAGGTACCTACTCCTTCTCATAAATGCTCAACTTTCACAGGTGTTCTGGTGAGGCTGTGAGCTCCACCTGTGTTGTAATTAATTAACTCCCTTAGCCCCCTCCCCCTCACACACACACCAGACACTGCAGATGATTTTGATTATATAAACTCTGTAACAACAAAAGAGATTATTTTAGGGCAGAAGAAACTCACTAGTTCTCTAAGCCTCAAAATGAACATTTGAAACTCCAAGTCTTTTTAAGTTTTCAAATGCTGTTTTAAGTATCCAGCACATCCCCATGGTCCTTGTATTCCTACCCCAAATATATAGTCACTCAGTCCATGAGAGCCAGGAGTCCAACAGACACTATTCCTTACCCTGGAACTTACGTAACTTAAAGTTTCATTTCTCCTGGTAGTTCCATGATCTACCAGTAGCCCCTCCTCTACTGGTTACTGGAACCCAAGGGGACTTCAAACCCAACTAAGTCATGGAATCCACCCCAGATTCCCATCCCAGAATGTTTGTTTGCTACAATCACTTCTAGCAGTGATTTCTACATTACTCCAGGTTCAGAGCACACAGAAGAACTCATTCTTGCAAGATTTAGTATAAAGGAACTTAGAATTCACTATTAGGCAACTTATTCAAAAAACTAACATAATCGAGCTGAGCTCCCAGGAATGACCCTCAAAACAATGCAGAACTTGCCTATCTAGGCAGCTGCTGCCTATGCTGTGATCAGGAAGCTGAGGTCAAGAAGCTACCAGTTAGCACCAAAACCGCTACTTCTGCTGTGATCTTTATCAACAATTAAATATAAATATTTGCTTCTCAATAGCTGAAACCACAAAGCTGAAACCAGACGCTAGGCCCTCTGCTACAGATGCTATAGAATTTTTTTAAAGCACGTCCACAACTTTATTTGCCTCACAATGTTCACGTCCTTCTTCTAATCTTGCATGAGTGTATCAGCTAGGAGAAAGCTGGGTCATTTGTAAAATCAAAATGTAAGGGAGTCTAGGAAATGCAGTATTGTATTTAGATTTGCAGGCTCTACCATTCAGTTAGACATGATCCCCGAGTCTCATATTCAAAGAATCTGGAGCCTGGACATCAGGATTTTTAAAAGCTTCTCGGATGACTTAATGTTCAGCCAGGTGAAAATCATTAACTCAACAGAGCCCTATTCAGCCACACATAGGCTGTCCTTGGCCAGAGACTTAAAGCTAAAGTCATCAGAAAGACTCCAAATGTCTGTGTGATCAAGAAAGTCATGGGAAGCGTATTTAGTGAAGACAACCCTATATGCATCACACTTGCTTTCTATTGGGGGAAATTAAGGTATAGCTTCTAATTAGAAGGATTTGCCAGCTGGGTGTGGTGGCTCACACCTGTAATCTCAGCCCTTTGGGAGGCCAAGGTAGGTGGATCACTAGGTGGGGAGTTTGAGACCAGTCTAACCAACATGGTTAAACCCTGTCTCTACTAAAAATACAAAAATTAGCTAGGCATGGTGCCACACGCCTGTAATCCTAGCTACTCAGGAGGCTGAGGTAGAAGAATCACTTGAACCTGGGAGGCAGAGTTGGCAGTGAGCAGAGATAGCACCATTGCACTCCAGCCTGTGTGATAGAATGAGACTCCATATCAAAAAATAAAAATAAAAAATAAAAAACGAAGGATGTTTCTAACTTTATAAAACAAACTGGTTGGATTCACATTATGCCAATATGTAGGAAGGCCCAAACGCTTCATCTAAACTAGGGATGTCCAATCTTTAAAGGCTTCCCTGGGCCACATTGGAAGAAGAATTGTCCTGGGCCAGACAAAATACACTAACACAAATGATAGCAGATGAGCTTTAAAACAAAATTGCAAAAATTACTCTGCATTCCAAGTCAACACAGGCCGCAGATTGGACAAGCTTTATCTAAACAGTTTTTACATCAATTACAATTGTTAGGAAATAATTCAGTTTTATGCATGTTATTAGGATATGCAGCAGGGGTTGGGAGTAGAAACATCAATAAAATTATTCCTACTGGCACAGATTCTACAACCTAGCCATATAAAGTATTCCAAGAGCTTATATTTGCTTTTATTATTACCAACAGATACCATTTGTTGAGTATTTGCTATGTACTCAGTATGATCATTTTACAAACATTATTCATTTAATCCTCACAAGAAAATCCAGTGACGCATATACCATTCTTCCCCTTGGCAAATAAAGATTTGAGGCTCAGAGAGTTAACTTGCCCAGAATCACACATATAGTAAGTATTAATATTAAGAATCAAACCTAGGCCTTCTGACTGCAAATGGAACCAGCACCTAGAATCCCAGGTTGAAAGGCCTAAGGCTAGATGAATGTCACTTGTTTCACCTGGTGACAATTCCATTGTAACTATTCTGACTCCCCAAATAATCAAGTTCCAAATCACATTGGCCCCACAGGCTGCACACCTCATTTAATTCTGCCTGCTCTGCAGACTAGAGAGTATAGGGAATCAAAGGAGAAACTCCAGGCCCCAAAGTTCTCCTTCTCTTTCAAAGTTTTGCAAGCCGCAGGGACTTTAGGGGGTTATTCCTTCCACATTTGTGTATGACAGAAATGGATCATAGCCTGGGAGCAAAGCTTCCCTGCTTGAGTTTTTAACACAAAAATTAGACCAGTTCCAGCAGAGATTCTACGAAAACATCTCCAGAAGATGCCACAGCCCATGTTTGTTTCCCCAACAGTCTCAGCCCTGGCTGCACATTAGAATCACCTGGGAGAATTCAAAACACCTCAGTGGCACACCCACCACCTAGGTCACGCTGTAATCACACTCGTGTGAGGCCCAGGTGTTGGAAGTTTCCCCAGCAGCCTGCTGTGCACAATCTGAGGATCACAGCTCCAGTATTAGGCGCTGCTTAGAGCTGCCAGCAAAGGAAACATGAATTTATTGCTTCCTCGCCAACAAGGACAGGGAAGAAGATACCAAAAGCAGCAGGAGCTCAGAGATTCTTCCCTTAGCTCAGCTACTAAAGTGGAAAATAAACCATGCATGTCAAGGTAGGCCCTAGGCGCCTCAGAGCAAATAGTTGGCAATATCACAGCATATGTACTGTATTAGCACTGGGCGAGCATAAGAGGAGTTTTTAAATTACGTCTTTAAGCACCTATCTATGTGCCTGACACAAATGATACGAAAACATGTGGTTCCTGCCTCCTAAGAGCAGGAATGTACAATGAAAGAAATAATAATATAAAAACATGCAAAATAAAGCAAAGTAAACCATAATGCAATGTGATTTTACTCAGTACCATGAAAGTATCTGTTCATTTATTCATTAGGCATTCAATGTGCACATACTATGTGCCAGGCACTGAGTCTACTATGGTCAACATGGATAAACAAAATAGGTTATTCTACTTTCACCAACCTTATGGGAGAGATAGATATGAAACAGATAAGCATGCATGTAACTCGGTATTAGTCTGTTCTCACACTACTATAAAAAAATACCTGAGGCTGCAAAATTTATGAAGAAAATAGGTTTAATTGACTCACAGTTCCACAGGCTGTAAAGGAAGCATGGCTAGGAGGCCTCAGGAAGCTTACGATCTTGGCGGATGGTGAACAGGAAGCAAACACGACTTACCACGGCAAAGCAGGAGAGAGAGAGAAGGGGAAAATGCCACACACTTTTAAACAATCAGACCTCATCAGAACTCATTTACTATGATAATAACAGCAAGGGAGAAATCCACTCCCATGATCCAATTACCTCCCACAAGGCCCCTCTGCTGACACGTAGAGATTACAATTCCAGATGAAATTTGGGTGGGACACAGAGCCAAACCATATCAAACTCTAAGCCAAATATATATATGATAATTGGTAGAGTAGAAATCAGCATGCTACTACTGAAAGAAAATTAGTAAGGGCAGGGAAAGGGTCAAAATATAGATTTGGAGGACCTGAGAAGATAGACCTGAAGAATAGCTGGGAAGAAACTCTCCAGTCTAACAGTGTATGTAGGCTGAGGAAGCAAAGAGAATAACAGGTGAGGTATCTCAGAGGAAAACTGCAAAAAGAAAAGAAAAAAAGCTAAAAGCTTTTCCTCTAAGATCATAAACAAGACATGTGTGCCTACTCTTGACTCTTCTATTCAATATACTACAAGAAGTCCTTGCCAGGGCAAATCGGCAAGAAAAGGGAAAGAAAAAGTACCCAAATTGAAAAAGAAGTTATATTGTCTGTTTGCAGATGATATTATCTTATGTATAGAAAACCATAAATACTCCACCAAAAACTGTTAGAGCTAATAAACAAATTCAGTAAAGTTGCAGGATACAAAATCAGCACGAAAATATCAATACCATTTCTATATACTAACAATGAACAATCCCCCCAAAATTAAGAAAACAAGCTCATTTACAGCAACATCAAAAAGAATGAAATACTTAGAAATAAACTTAATAAGGTAAAAGATCTGAACACTGAAAACTGTAGGCATTCAGGAAAGAAATTGAAGGGGCTAGGCACAGTGACTCATGACTGTAATCACAGCACTTTGGGACACTGCAAAGGGGAAAATTGCTTGAGCCCAGGAGTTCAAGACCAGCCTGGGCAACATAGTGAGACCTGTCTCTTAAAAAATTAAATTAAATTAAAGAAGACACAAATAAATAAAACAATATCCTGTGTGCATGAATTGAAAGAATTAATATTGTGAAAATGTCCATGTCTCCCAAAGCAATCTACAGATTGATTCAATGTAATCTCTATTAAAACTTCAATAACATTTTTCATGTAAGTAGAAAAATAATCCTAAAATTTATATGAAACTACAAAGGACCCTTAATAAGCAAAGCAATACTGAGCAAAAAGAACTAAGATGGGGTCGGGCGTGGTGGCTCATGTGTATAATCCCAGCAGTTTGGGAGTCCAAGACAGGTGAATTGCTTGAGCCTAGAAGTTTAAGACCAGCCTGGGCAACATAGTGAAACCCGATATCTACAAAAAATACAAAATTATTTGGGCATAGTGGCACACACCTGTAGTCCCAGCTACTCAGGAGGCTGAGGTTGGAAGATCACCTGAGCCTGGGAAGTCAAGGGTATAGTTAGCTGGGATCACACTGCTGCACTCCAGTCTGGGTGACAGGAGTGAGACCCTGTCTGAAAAAGAAAAAAAGAAAAGGAACTAAGATGGCAGCATCACAATGATTTCAAACTATATTACAAAAGTATAGTTATCAAAACAGCATGATACTGACTGGGATTTCAAACTATATAGGTATAGTTATCAAACTTCAATAGCATCTTCAGTAAATGGTATTGGGAAATCTGGATAGTAACTTCAATAGTAAATTCAATAGTAACTTCAATAGTATCTTCAATAAATGGTGCTGGGAAATCTGGATAGCCACATGCAAAAGAATGAAATTGGATCCTTATATTACATCAAAATGTATTAAAGTTTCTCTTAGGAGTTTTACTGTTTCCCCTAAAAGAAAATGGGAAAACTCCTTCACATCGGTCTTGGCAATGATTATTTAGACATGACACCAAAAGCATAGGCAACAGAAGCAAAAATAAACTAGTGGAAATACACCAAACTAAAAAGTTTGTGCACAGCAAAGGAAGCAATGAAAATGAAAGGGCAACCTACAAAATGGGACAAAGCATTTTCAAACCATGTATGTGATAAAGATTTTATTAAAATCCAAAATATATATGGTACTCACACAATTCAAAAGCAAAAATCAAATAGCCCAATTTAAAAATGGGAAACAGAAGACATACAAGTAGCCAACAGGTATATGGAAAGGTTCTCAACATCACTAATCATTAGGGAAATGCAAATCAAAACCACAATGAGATATCACCTCACACTTGTTAGAATGGCTATTATTAAACAGAAAAAAAAAAAAACATAACAAAGGTTGGTGATGATGTGGAGAAAAGGAAACCCTTGTACATTGTTGATAGGAATGTAAATTCCACTATTATGGAAAACAGCATGGGTGTTCCTCCAAAATTAGAAATAGAGCTACTACACAATCCAGCCATCTCACTTCAGGTTATACACTTTGGGGTAAATATTCAAAGGAAATGAAATCAGTATCTTGAAGAGATATCTGTAATATATCTTCATGTTTATTGCAGCATTGATCTCAATAGCCAAGATATGAAAACAACTTAAGTGTCCTTCAACAGATAAATAGATTTAAAAAAATTTGGTATAGGTGGTCATGAGCCACGTAACATCTTGGTCAATGATGAACCACGTAAGATTATGATGGAGCAGGAGCACATAGTTGAAGAAGAAGCAAGAAAAAGGAAACTGTGGGAGAGGAAAAAGAATGCCCCCAAAAATTCACAGTGAATGCTTTAGCAGAAGCTTTTGCAAACCTCAACAAGCTCCTTAAAAAGTTTGAAAACATGGCCCCTCATGCTGAAAGCTTTTCATTAATAGAGAGGAATGTTCATGGTGCATTATATGCTTACAAGCAAATCTACAATGAAAAGAAGAACTAAACCAAGCAAGCCACTATGCACATATTTCTGAAAAGAGTGACACCTCCTCAAGAAGACCCTCAGGAAGGTCCCTCAGGAATTATCCAGACAAAGGCATTGTTATCTTAGGAGATGACAGTTCCATGTGTGTTTTTGCTCCTGAAGATCTTCTAATGGGACAAGATATGGAGACTGAAGACAGTCACACTGATGATCCTGACCCTATGCAGGCATAGGCTGATGTGTGTGTTTTGTCTCCTTGTCTTGGAGAAAAATGTTTAAAAAGTAAAAATATAAAAATTTTTTGGCCAGGTGTGGTGGCTCATGCCTGTAATCCCAGCACTTTGGGAGGCTGAGGCAGGTGGATCACCTGAGGTCAAGAGTTTGAGACCAGCCTGGCCAAAATGGCAAAACCTTATCTCTACTTTAAAAATAAATAAATAAATAGTTAAAAGCCTATAGAATAAGGAGACAAAGAAAGAAATTACTTTTGTACAGCTGTATAATACTTTTGTGTTTTATGCCAAGTAGTATTACAAAAGAATCAAAAGGTTAAAAACTTTAAATGTTGATAAAATTAAAATGTCACAGTAAAAACATGTTAATACAGGTGCACTAATTTTTTCTTGTATATTGTACTTTTACTTTACTTTTTCTATGTTTAGATGTATTTAAATACACAAATACTTAGCACTGTGTTACTATTGCTTATAGTATTCAGCATATTAACATGCCATACAGGTTTGTAACTTAGGAGCAATAAGCTATACCACAGAGCCGAGATATGTGGTAGGTAATGCCATCTAGGTTTGTGTAAGTATACTCTGTGATGTGCACATAACTAATTCACCTAATGGCACATTGCTTCAAACATTTCTCCATTGTTAAGCAGTGCATGATTGTATACACATACACACTGGAATATTAGCCTTTCGAAAGAAGGAAATTCTGCCAATTGCAGCAACATGAATGAACCTGGAGGGCATTATGCTAAAGGAAATAAGCCAGAAGTAGAAAGACAAATTACTGCATGATCTCATTCATGTGTGGAATCTAATGAAGTCAAATTTGCTGAAGCAAAGAGAGGAATGGTAGTTACCAGGGGCTGAGGGATGAGGGGTGGTAGGATTAGGGAGATGCTGGTCAAAGGGCACAAATTTTCAGTGATAAGATTAATACTTTCTGGGGATTTACTGTGCAGCATGGTGACTATAGTTAATAACATGGTGCTGTACTTAAAATTTGATAACAGATTTTAAGTGTCCTCATACCACACACAGACACACACAAATGGTAACTATGGGTAGTGGTGGATGTGTTAATTAAATATTTTTTTAAAGGAATGCAAGGTAGGGAATACAGAATTGCCAGTACCCCCTCACAGAGCCTTGGAAGGGCAAGGGCGGTAAGAAGCCTTGGGGCTTAGGCTTGATTGGCCCCTTGGTAAGCCTGCCCAGCTGCCTCTATTTGCATCCTGCTCCTATTGCCTTGAGTGGAGTGAGTGCCTCCCAGTGGAACTGCCTAATTAAGAGCTAACACTCCCTTCTAACCACACTCATTCACCTTTGGGCCAGCAGCCAGAAGAGAGCAATAGTGTAGGCAGTCAGAACTCATTTAGTCATTTAACAAATGTACATGTATTTATTAGATTATATCTTAAATGTACCATCTTCATTGACTATTATAAACCACTTAGTAGTCTATGGGCATGAGCTAAGGAGTATTTCACAACTACTGTGTACCAGATTCTGAGGCTACAGCTGTGAATTTGATAGACACACTTGTCGGTCTCAGAAATTGAGCATTTTTCATCTGTCTTAGTAATTTTTGAGAAAGAGAAAGCTGAGATTATGACATCCTACAAAAGCAGGACAATCTCACAGACTCTCATAGAAAGACTGCCTTGTGAGAGAAATGGGTGCACTTGATCCCCAAGATTCTGCTGCTTGCTGCATCTTTGCAGATTGTGTGTGTGTGTTCATATACACACATATATTATGTATAATAATAAACCATTCCTCTGTGTAAGACAGTTTAGATGGACTTAGCAATTAGTCAAGTTTGATTTTACAGGTGGAAATAGAGTCTGGTGAGGAAGCAAAGGGCAGAATTTCTGCAGGTGTGGTTGTGGCCATGTGGCAATGGTCTTTTTCAGCAAAGAAGGCTAAGAGCAGGATTTGGCTGTGGCTGGGTGAAAGCTGGATGAATGCTGGATTCCTGTGAGCCGATTCTGAGTAACCAACTGCCCTAAAGTAACTCAGGTGACTAATGACTGCAAGAGAGAAATGGGTCAGCCCTCATTTTTTAAAAACTGCTTTTAGAGGGAGACACATCCTTAAACTATTACCATTTATCTACTTACTGCGTAAAAGCAAAGTGTAGGTTAATTTGAGTTCAGGTTGAAGGTTCAATGGATTAACTTTGTCCCTGCAATGAGGGCAGGTTGAAGAGTTTATGGGTTTAAATACCTTGGACACAGAATATGAATCATTTCAAATCTTCTGCTGTTTTCTCACTTTCCTCTTTTCCTAGTGTATAGCAGTATCTCCAATGGCATCTGTTCAATGACCTCCAAATAGTGCCTGGATCAGAATGATATATGGTAGTTTCTCCCAGAGTAATCCTAATCATCATTGTCTCAACTGGCTGAATTACATACACCCCACATTCCTGTTTCTTCCTTCCAGTATGAATTAACTTTATAGTGCCTAATTACCTGGTACAAGGTAAATACCTTTAATAAAATGTTCTGGTGTGATCTCTTTGAGATTACTCTGACAGATTTTGGTATATGACTCTAGGTGACCGGGGCTCTGTATCCTTACATGTCACCTCCTATCTATTAGATAAAACAGAAATATAAGGTAATTTGGAGTATATTAGGGGCATAAAGAATCTAGAAAAACACACCTTAGAGACTTCATCAAAATGAAAAATGCAAAAGAAAGTGATTTTGCTGGAGTTTGGCTTTTTATTTCTTAATTTTGTGCATAAAACAATTCCTTTGAGCCCTGCAGAGTTGGGTCTAAAAAGTATCATTTATTGTTTAATATTTATTGAACACCAAATAGGTATAGGGGCATGACTCCGAGAGACACACAGAAACATAAAATGCAGGTTCTGCCCTTCAGAAACATAGTCTGCTTGGGAAGCACAAGACAGATAGATGTAGGAAATACAAATTGCAGGCCCAGTTGAACGCCATGAGGAGCACAGATAATTTGGGTCACAGGAAGTCAAATGCCAATCATAGTTCCTAAGAGCTTTGGGGTGGACAGTGGGGTTTGGGGAATATTGATGCAAGGAGGGGTGGCATTTGGGTTAAGTATAGACTTATAAGAAGACGGACTTTACGCAGGTGAGGTGGTCTGAGTGAAGAACAAAACATACATGGTTTATCTTAGGGTTTGTCCAACTATACAGCACCAGTCTTGGATGATATTTGAGGATGACTCTCCTGTGGGCACCTCCTTTACTTCATCCCATCACGGAAATCTGTCACCTGCAGGTACCTGGTTGGAGGGGACATACTCTTCCCTGAGTCACTGCTTAACCTTCCACAGCTGCTAGGAATCACCAGAAACCAACCAGATCATATTGCAGAGGACTTCCCTATCCTGTTTCAAAATTAAAGTTCTCAAATATTGAAACATCATTAATTCAGCTGCTACGAAGATGCTTTCCTTTCCATAATATCAGAATAATAATGAGCTAAAAAGTTATTAAAAGGCAGAACTCCTTTATTTGAATAAAAGCTATGAGTACTGACCTTTACATTATCAGCTCAATTTTCCCTTGGGTTGCAGCATACCTAATCAGGCTTTTGATCATGAGCAATTTCAAATCTCAGTTCCAGATAGGACAGAGCTGACATCAGAGATGCCCAGCCCTGAAGAGCTTTGATGGAATTCTTGATGAAGTGTAACTGATGCGGAACTGCCATTCCTTTTCCAATGGCCTTTCCTAAAGCTACCACAACCCTCTTGCTTCATCCATCTCAATCATCTGTGGTCAGCTCATTAATGAGAAGCGGTGAGCTCTGAGCCCCTGAAGACAAAGGCAAGGTCCTGACTCCTGCCCAGCCCTTCAGTTTGACTCCGTCTTATGGCCACAGACCACACTCAGACTGTTCCCCACATCTCAGTGCAAACCTATTCCACTTCTAGAATATGTAAAATTCGAAGAGAGTAGGTCACAAGTATAATTCACTCTGTTTGAATAACTTCTGTGGCTTATGGTGTCCCTAAAAGCACTGCCTATTCTGAGCTCCTCCCCTTCACTTCTGAACCACTTTGACTGGCTCATATGCCCTCCGCACTGATCTGGCTCATATGCCCTCGGCAGGCCCCTTGCCAAAGTGAGGCACAGGTCTGGAAGCCAGGAGAGGCAATCCCAGTTCAAATTTCAGTTTGTCACCAACTCAGCCGTGATTTTAGACTTTATGATCTTGGCTCTCCTGTCTGAAAAATAAAGTTAGGTCAATCTTTAGAGATATTCTCAGTTACAGTACCTCTCTGTCATCCAGAAAATAAGAGGCAAAGAAAAACCACATACAAACCACAGAAAGGGAACTGTGCCCTTGGCCAGTGTTACCTGCCTGTGAGCCCCAGGGAGAAGTCCCATCCTGCCTGCCTTGCTCTGGGCAAAATGTTTCCTACCAGGTGACCTTGGGAGAAACACTTTGAGAGCTGAAAAATGAGAACACATGGACATATGGAGGAGAACAGCACACACTGGGGCCTGTTCTTGGGTGGCGGGGAGGGAGAGCATCAGGAAGAATAGTTAACAGATTCAGTGCTTAATACCTAGGTGATGGGTTGATCTGCATAGCAAACCACCGTGGCACATGTTTATCTATATAGCAAACCTGCACTTCCTGCACATGTACCATAGAACTTCAAATAAAAGTTGAAGGAAAAGAATTAAAAATAAAACAAAATAAAAACTGAAAAAATAAAAAGAAAACCCAGACAGAGAGCAAAAAACTTACAACTGCACGATTACCATGAGGACTCTGAGAAACTATACAGTGTGAATCCTGGACTCTCCAGGGACACTGCATTGGTCCAGCCTCCTGACCTCTCCTCTCCCAGGTCCCAGGCCCTTCACCTCCTGGGCTCCAGGGTGCTCATCTGCAGCTATAACCCTCACTTCCTGAAGAGTCCTAAAGCTATCTTTACTTGTCTTATGGGACACTCAAGAAACCTAATACCATAGCACACTTCCCTGCAAATGCCCTTTTATCTTTCAAAACCTCCGAGAGCACAGTAAATATTAACTTTTTCTCTTTTTCCTGGAGAATACCACTTGGTAGAGGGTGTATGCCAAATTCCACCAAGGACTTCCATGGAGGCATCAGATGTTGCCCCAAATATGACCCACACTAACCTTCCACAGTATCTAATATCTAGTTTGTCCACAAATTCCCCCAAAAAGGGTCCTGCTGCTACACTGGCCAGGATGTTGACCAAGTGTGAGAGTCAGGGTAGATGGAATTGGGATTTTTCCAGTCAGCCCTCTGGATCCATTTTCTACCCTTCTCTGCCCTGCTGTGTGCCCCCAGGAGACCACTCTTGGCATGGCATAATTGGCACTTTCCCACTCTCTGACTTCCAGTTGAGTTCAGCCAATCTTCCTACTGACAGGAGCTCCGAGAGGTGTGAGGTCAGTGCATTTATTCCCCTCACCCCTGCATGTCAGGTTTGAGTTGGGTAGTAGCTGTGTTCCTCTACACAGGGCCACAGCTTCTGCCAGAGGCCTCTCACCAGCTTTAGGAATAGTTCCCACCCCTTGCCAATTCAGACCTAAAAGTGGTAATGGCTTCTCACTGTTGCTGATCCCAGGGAGCTTCACCTTTGGGTGTGCCATCTGACGCCTACCAGGGACAATTCAGGGTGGTGAAAACTAAAGGGTCACCCAAGCCAAAATCCACTGAGGAAAGCCAACATTCAAATACATGGGAGAATAGCTCCTGATGTCCGGTCCAAGAGTCAGACCAGGAATCAAAGTAGAAGATGCAAAGCCAGAAAGGTCAGAACCTAGAAAAGACAGGATCAAACAAAGCCAGTCAGAAACAAGCAAAAATGCTTCCAAAGAATTGACAGTGGGAAATTATGCTCACCTTTCTAGCGGCAGGTATAAGCTGCCTGAATAGGATAGACTAGCTTCAATGATGAGAGACACAATGAATCCTGGAATTCTCATGTAAGATTTAGTCTTTACTTCTCCAAGAGCTGAATATTATGATACACATGCCTCAGGGAAAAGCTTTAAGTCAAGGGATTTAACCCTGGGACCCAAGATGTCCAAGGGTGTATATTTCTGGGCAAAGAGTCCATAGCATTAATTGAATTTGAAAAGGGATCTGGGGCCAAAAATGGTAATCATTTCCAGTTAATCCTATTTTACCACTCAGCATTCTTTATTCTTTGGAAACATCTCAGCTCCTTTCTACTCTCTCAGCACCAACATTGTGTCCCAGGAGGATGGTACACCACAACCCTGCAGGGATAGAAGGTCCTTCTGACCTTGCCTTTCTCTTTCATTTGGCTGTTGAAGTTGTATTATTTATGATAAAACTGCGATCATCGTAAGTATGGTGCCTTCAGCGAGCTCTGAATTTTCCAAGCAAATTATTGAATCTGACCGGGATTATGGGAAGCCCCAGATTTGTAGCCAAATAAGACAGAACTGTGGGTGGCAAAGGCACAATCAGGACTTTTGGCTGGCATTGGAATGGAAACAGCCTTGTGGGGTTGAGTCCCTTACCCCATGAGGTCGGTGTTAACTTCAGGTAGTTAGTGTCAGAATTGAATAGAACTATAGGACACCTAGTTGGTGTTGGTGAATTGGTGGTGGAATATAACACTGAACTAGAATCAGCCAGATTACAGGTTGTAGTCTGGAGAAACAGGACAAAAAGAGAGTCCTATTTTGTAATGTACTTTGTATTTTTGTCCCCCCACGGGGACCCTGTGATTGTGATTGTCTAGAGAGTGTTAACGTGTTTGATTTTGAAGATCAGGACATCCTGAAAAGCTGGGACATGCTGGGGCAAAGATGCAGTAAGTGCTAAAGGCTCTGCAGAGGAAATGAAAGTGATTTTCAGAGTTGGCAATGGCTGGCACCGGAGCAGTGTAGAGATGCAGCGCTCTGGCAGGGGAGCTTGGGGTGGAAGGGAAAAGTAGTAACTCAGCCTGAGACAGGTGAAGGCTTGCAACAGGAGCTGCAGGAGAAGAGTGCCTTGGAAAGGATTTCTCTGTGGCCTTGCTATGACTCAAAAAAGGTATGATTGACATTCCCAGCTTGAGCACACTCTGCTGCTTCTCTTGAAAAAAGTCCACCACAAACTAAGCTTCCAGAATGGGTTGTGGAGAATTCAAGAATGGGCTACATTCTGCATTGGGGAAGTGTGGACCTAGGGATATGGTAAATGTGTGAGATATTCAAAGCCATAAAACAGTGGCAATATAACACCAGACCAGAAGTGATCAAGAGAGCTTTAGGCTACAGAAATCTGTTAAAATCTTGGCCTTGGACTTCTTCACCCACGACGTGGATGTATCTGAAAGCCATTACATGTGACTTTCACAGGACAGGGTGAAATCTGACACCCTCAGTAAAATAAAATCTGATTACATGTGGGAATGACATGCCTTGCCCTGTTCACCGCTACTCATTCTAGGGTAGTGGCAGTGCTGGCCAAGAAAAGGGGGGTTTTCATTTGTGTTAAAAGATGCAGTCAGTTCCAGTTTCTGGCAATGATAGAATAGCTTGATCTAACTAACCTTCCTGCAGATAACAATTACTAAATCTGGACAAATTCTTTATAAGATAACAATTACCTGAAAGCATTGTAGAGTGACCAATATCATGCAGACAGTGAAGGAGATTACCTGTGAAGAGGTCACTATGACAGGTGAGATTTCTGAGTTTGTAGCTTTTCACTTAAAGGTCTTTTCCAACAAGTGGTAGGTAGCAAAAACCAAAAAAATCGTACAAGGTCAAATAGGAAATTTGAAAGGCCCTTTATCTATCAAAGAAATTGAATTTATAATCAAAAGCTTTCACAAAGTAAATTTCAAGCTCAGATGGTTTTACTAGTGAATTCTATTAAATCTAAGGAAGAAACAATATCAACCTTACACCAACTCTTTCAGAAAGAAGAATAAAAAAGAATACTTTTCAAATTATTGTAGAAATCCAATATAACCCTGATGCTGAACTTGGCAACGACATGTATGAAATTCATTACAAGAAAATAAAGATCAATACCCCTCATGATGATGTTCATAAAAATTCTTAACAAACTATTAGCAAGTTGATCCATCAATATAAGACAAGGATAAGATCATGACCAAGTGGCAATTACAAACAGGAATGCAAGCTAACATTTAAAAATCAAACATTTAAATTGACCATATTAACAAAATAAAATAAAAAATACACATAGTTCTCTCAATAGATTCGGAAAAATCACTGGAAAAAATTCAGCAGCCATTCGTGATTTTAAAAATAAACAAGGCTGGGCATAGTGGCTCATGTTTGTAGTCCCAGAACTTTGGGAGGTCAAGGCAGGAGGATTGCTTGAGCCAGGATTTTGGGACTAGCCTGGGAAGCATAGTGAAACACCTACCCAATAAAAAAAAAAAAAAAAAAAAAAAAAAAGCCCCACAGGATTAACAAAGACATTTAGCTAACTTAGAATAAAGGGGAATTTACCTGACATGTTAAAGGACATCTACGAACATCCTCATGCTAGCATCTTCTAGCAATCTTCAAAACAGGCATGTACTCTTACAACAACATCACCACTCTGGGACATGGGTGGATTGGAGATACTTACTGATAATACAATAATGATAGAATGTTGATAATTTTCAAAGCTAGGTGATGGGTACATGGGAGTACATTATGCTATCACAATTCTTTTGTAAATGTTTTAAAGTTTGCATAACAGAAGTTTCCCAAATACCCTGGAGTTGTGAGTTGCCTTTTCACTTTTTTTGGTTATAAAACTGAAATAGGAAGCACCAGAACCTAATATTTCACCCACTGCTGTCTGAGCTGTCAGACCACAGGTGGTGGTGGTTGTAGGAGGGGAAAGGTGAGAGATGGTCAAAAGAAGGTGGCCTCACAGGATCCTAGGAGGAACAGAGAGGGTAGGTGGCAAAAGGAAGATAAAAGGGAATGGGAAGATGGAGGCGATGGTGGAAGAAGATGAAAGAGACACCGAGTTCCCTAGTTTAGGTAACAGGAGCAGAGGGGTGAAGAGAGACATGTAGTCTTGGGACAGATGCTCAGGGGATAGGGCAGGGTGCTGAGGCAATCCCAGAGGAGCCTTGAGTCTGGGTAGACTCTGAAAAGGATGTCTTCTGTTAAGGTCATGCAGTGGACTGAATATTTATGTCACTCCAAATCTGTGTTTTGAAACCCTAATCAGAATGCGATGGTATTGTGAGGTGGGACTTTAAGTCATGAGGGTAGAAACCTCCTGAATGGGATTAATGCCCTTTTAAGAGACCAGCAAGCTAGCTAGCTCTTTCCACCTTGTGAGGACACATTACTACATTACTGTCTGTAGACCAGGGGGAGGCCTTCACCAAGAACCTGACCCTGTTGGATCCTGAGAGTGGACTTCCCAGCCTCTGGAACTATGAGAAATACACGTTTAAGCCATCTGGTTTATGATATTTTGTTATAGTAGCCTGAGCTAAAACAGATCACCTACCTATCATCTGAGTTGTATCCTGGTCACAAAGTCCCAGTGAGTTCAACCAACATATTTTCTGTACAGGGTCCTTGGTTTAGAGGAAGAAATGCCTTCCTCCCTGGGCCAGTAATGTCAGCCTGGGCTGCCCCAAGCACAACAGCAGGATACACTCAAGTTTACGGAGCAATGCCAAGCCCTAGCCAAGCCTGCCCTGTGATGAGCGCCCTCACATATCACATAACGTATACCCAGGTACGCTCTGGCATGGGAACCATTATCCACATTTTCAAGCTGAGGAAACAAGCAGAAACTGAAGTCTACTCGACCTGAAAGTCAATCATCATGTGTCCCTTGGTCTGGGCAGAATTCCTTGGTCTGTGACACCTGACACCTGCTTTTTGTGTCCTGAGCAGCAGCCTGGGCATGGTCATGCAAGCTCCCAAAACACATTTCCTCAGGCCCCTCAAATGTCCCCAAACCCATCTCAAGCCACCCAGTATTCCTTCACCTCCTCAAAATGAGCTCTTCCCCCTCCCTGACTTTGCACATGCTGTTCCCTTACCTGAGTGCTCATACACCTTTTTGTATGGCTAGTGCCTTCTCAGTCCTCAGGTGTCCCATCACCAGGGAGAATTCCCTAGTCTTCCTTTATTCAGGGGCTTCTCCCTATTATTATTATTAATTATTTTTGAAGCTCTTATTTGTTTCCTTCAGGGCAGTTATACTATCTGATAATATTTTGGTTTAGAATGTAAGTTCCTAATGACAGGCACCCTCTCTGTCCTGTTTAGTGAAAATTACCCACTGGGATTACTTCTTGTTATAAGAAGTTCCCTTTTGAACATGAAGTAGGATGGCTAACAGCTTTCCAGTTTTCTAGCAGTGACTGTCTTAAATCTCAAAGAAAGAATGTAGGCTCTGGATGGAAAAGGGTAGAGCCCTCTGCAGAACCACAGAAAAGCATGGCATTGGTGAAGACTCTCCATTTCCCAATGAGGCAGAAACTGAAATATAAATGAGCTTCTGCCTCTAATCCTGATGATGATAATGATGATGATGGTGTGGTGGTGATGGTAGTGATGACGGAGGCACTGATGACAATTAAGCTGCCTTACTACATGCCAGGGACTTCATGCACTATCTCCAACCCTTTGAACTACCCTGCACGATGGAGATTGTTATGTACATACATGAGAATACTATAATTCAAAAGATACCTGAAATCATTCTATGTTTAAGACAGACAAATGCCATGTTGAAACTGTCACAGCCTCATTCTCCCAGAGGTCTGGGTTACAATGTTCTCTAAAGAACCCGTTAAAACACATATACACATAAATACACCTCCATTTCTCCTACTCTCCTCATCCTTCACACTGGAACAATAATAAGTCTCCAAAACAATATTCAAATCAAATGGCAGATTTATTGGCTCTCTCTGTTATACAATGAGGTGAAAACATCTTAATTCAGGACATCCTCCACCTTATTTTGGCTTCCAGTTACACTGAAAGACCAATGCCAGGCACATAGGCTGATAATCAGTAGACAACAGAAGCAAACTGCTGCTGGGTCACATGTCTAAATGATCCATTCCACAGTTTTAGGAGATTTTTTTTTTTCTTTCATAGCATCTTCCTCTTTTCAAATTCCTTCAGAAACAAAAGAGAGAAGAGAAATGGAATGAATAAAAAGATGAAAGATCCAAATTACATTTATGGTCAAAATGATTTTGAAATCCATTATCTTTAGGATCCTTTGAACAACCAAATTACAGAAGAAAAATGTACCAGGATCAGGGTGTTTGAACACAAAATAACAGCTTTCAAAATTAGTCTGTCAGCTTGAATTTCATGTAACAAGAAGCACAGCTTCAACTTTATATTTTTCCTAAACCCAGAAAAGGAGAGGGAGGTTTTGAATAATATTTATTTTTTTCGCAGCAGTATAATAATAATTTTAGGAGTTGAGAAACTTTATTGTGCTTATCCAAACTGTAGTGCTATATATATGAACTACATCCAGCCCTTCTAATAAGGAAATGGAAACAGGTTTGTTCAGTCTCTCAGAGAATAAAGCTAAGACAGATTGTTAGGGTTTTAACAAAATGTCAAGAACCTTAGAAATACCTGAAACAAACAAATACCTAAGCAAAGTAGTGTTTAAGAAAACAATACCAAAAATCCTATTTTTTTAGATTGCAACAATTAGGATACAATGTGTAGATGCCTGCTGCCACTTACTGGAAGAAAATGGTAACACACATCTCCAATATGAATTTAAGCATTTGCTTTTCTCCTTTTCCCCACCTTCAAATAAAATTCTTTCTCACATTCACTAACCACCTATATTTCTTTCAAACACTTTGGCACATAGTGTTATATTTCAAAAGCAGGATCATGCAAAGATTCAATAAAACAAGGAGTCCACTTTATTTATCCCTAAGACAAGGGCAAAGAAGACCACTAAATCAGGCTTTTGAAATTCTCTCTGAATGCTATTCACTGCTAGGAAACCAGCTGGTACCTATGTTCAGCATGCTTAAGAAAATAATTTTGTGTTGCTCTTTGCTCCTTTTTTTTTTTTGGCAAGGGTATACCATCATAAAAATAATGAGGGGAGAGACAGCCTTAAATGATCACTCAAAGAGACAAGCTGAAAATCAGTGCAAAGAGATTATAAAAGACATCAAATTACTTAGAATATTTTAACCCACAATGTTCTATTAAAAAAGAAAAAGAAAAGAAAAAGAGGTTAAAAAGTCACTCCTTCAACCTATAAGTAACAATGGTATCACAACACAGCCAGGACCAATCTCCCCATCCTCTTTAGATCTCCTTCCATCCCAACTCCTTCTTCATCCAGTTTCCATTTCTTGTTATTCAGCCTTCAACCCTTTCTTCCTAGAAACAGAAACCTATGGGGCCAGGGTGGCTGTATCACAAAGGAAAAAGCAAGTAACAAAACATAAAGCAGTTCTCTGCTACCTCCTAAACCCTCAAAATGGAAATCATGACACATACAATCTTTAAGATGCTTTTTTGTGTGTTATATCTTGCCATTTACAAAAATATAAATCCCAATGTTTAAAGAAGAAAGCTTTAAAATCAGAATATTACTCCTGGTCATGCCCAATTAGGGCACTAGGACATTAACAGAGTTGACAAAAAAAAAAAAAAAAAACTATTAAGCTGCACATCAGAAAACCAAGTAAGTTCCAGAAGCAAAGGCCATGATTTCCAAGTACCCAGTGTGGCCATACACAGAGAAAGCCTGCAACCTCAGAGCACTTGGGTCACTGGTGGAGCTCACCTTGTAGATGGTGGTTCCCAGCTGTGCAGGAGACATACTGACCACAACTCCTGCACTCTGAAGGGCAGAGATCTTCTCTTTAGCTCCACCTTTTCCTCCAGCAATAATTGCTCCTGCATGACCCATTCGCCTCCCAGGAGGAGCAGTTAAACCAGCAATGAAGGACACTACAGGCTTGGAATTTGGACCCTGGAAAGAAAGTAATATTTTAAGTGCTCTAATGAAGAAGTTAATCAAAACTGGACCTCAAATTCATGACTCTGCTGGTAAATGGTAAATGGCTTGGGCAGGGGAAAGCCCACCATTCATCCTAGGAAAACCAACACTAATAAATCATGATTGAAACCACTGCATTCTCCTTTAACTTTCCATACAAACTGAGGAATACAACACTAAGCCAATGTTTATACCTGTTGAATACAAAACTTCCACTTCACAAATACCCATGTGACTCTTTCATTTGAAAAGTAAAAAAGCGTACTGGAAAATGTTATATGATTTGCGATAATAATAATTTAAGACTTAAGACTGGGTCGCTTTACTTCAACCTAATGCTATGCCTTAATTTATTATTGGTTCACCCTTAATGAATGTGCTAAAAGAAAAAGACGAGATGTGAAGTATACAGGAAAGGACCTCGGACTTAATTTCCTAGTAAGGAAAGCTGCATGACCTTGGACAAGGCATATCACTTCTCTAGACTTCTGCTGCCTCATCTTGAAATAAAATGGCTAAACTAGACTGATGCCCAAAAGCTCTTTCCACTCTGGAATTCTATATCTAAGAAGGAATATCAAAATTAGTTTTATTCAGCAAAAATCCATTGCAATGTACAATCTCTATGTACTAGATTCTGAGGTTTAAGAAAAAAAATACAAAGAAAATATAAAAATTTCTGTACTCTAGACTTGCAAAGTAGTTGAAGAAATAAAATATGTATATATACCTCAATCCATTAAGAGATACCATAAACTAATATATGAATATATGATTAAGTTTCACAATGAATGGTAATATCATGTTCATAATAGAAGTCCAGAGATAATAAGGAACCAGGTAAAACAGAGAGGACTGGAGAAGGCAGAACTTGAGCAGAAGTGGAACCTGAGAGCCTTTACTTAGGTACTATTGTCTTCCCCCCAGACCAACAGCTCTCAAATAATTTGGTCTGGGGGTCCCTTATACTTACAAGAATTACTGAGGATCTCAAAGAGTTTTGTTTATATGTATTATATCTAATGATATTTAGTATATTAGAAATTAAAACAATTTTTATAAATATTTGTTAATTCACTTAAAAATAACTTTTTAAAACTTTAAAAAACACTCTAGTGAGAAGAGTTGCATTATTTTACCACTTATATTTTCAACTCTTTAATAAAAGACAAGTGGATTCTGGTAACTGCTTTTGCATTGAATCTGAAAGGAAAATCCAGCCTCACACAGATATATAATTGGAAAAGGGAGACATATTTTAATTGATTGCCTTACAGATAATTGGGAGTATTCTTCTTTGATACTACACAACTCTCTTCAAGTGGTCATTTATTAAAGGTTAGGTGCAATGTTGGAATATGAAACCCTCGCAGTGAACTTTCTGTGCTGTTACTTTGAAACCCATTAATCTGTCTTGCACTTTGAGTGATCTTTTAACTATAATGATTTTGTAATATGCATTCCTCAGTTAGGAAATGTGAGTTCACTGAGTTATGCAGATCTTCCAAATGCTGACACACACCATTTAATAACAAACCAGTTATCAGTATCACCAACAAGCTCATTAGAAAAGCCCCTAGGTAGGAGGAAGCTGTCAAGCTCACAGTTTCAGATCCAAGCTTTCCAAAATTTTAATTATTCACTTGAAAGTTGAAATAGGCAACCAACAGAATGGGAAAAAATTTTGCAAGCTACCCATCTGACAAAGGGCTAATATCCAGAATCTACAAAGAACTAAAGATATACAAGTAAAAAAAAAAAAAAAAACCAACAAAAAGTAGGCAAAATATATGAACAGACACTTTTCAAAAGAAGACGTTTATGTGGCCAAGAAACATGAAAAAATGCTCATCATCACTGGACATTAGAGAAATGCAAATCAAAACTACATTGAGATACCATCTCACACCAGTTAGAATGGTGATCATTAAAAAATCTGAAGACAACAGATGCTGAAGAGGATGTGGAGAAATAGGAACACTTTTACACTGTTGGTGGGAGTGTAAATTAGTTCAACCATTGTGGAAGACAGTGTGGCAATTCCTTGGGGATCTAGAAACAGAAATACCATTTGACCCAGCAATCCCATTACTGAGTATATACCCAAAGGATTATAAATCATTCTATTAGAAAGACACACACACACGTATGTTCATTGCGGCACTGTTTACAATAGCGAAGACTTGGAACCAACTCAAATGCCCATCAAAAATAGACTAGATAGAGAGAATGTGGCACATATATATCATGGAATACTATGCAGCCATAAAAAACGATGAGTTCATGTCCTTTGCAGGGACATAGATGAATCTGGAAACCATCATTCTCAGCAAACTGACACAAGAACAGAAAACCAAATACCACGTTCTCACTCATAAGTGGGTGCTCAACAATGAAAAGACATGGACACAGTGAGGGGAACATCACACACTGGGGTCTGTTGCAGGGTAGGGGACTAGGGTTGGGATAGCAGGGGGTGGGGAGATTGGGCAGGGATAATATTAGGAGAAATACCTAATGTAGGTGATGGGGGGATGGAGGCAGCAAACCACCATGGCATGTATATACCTATGTAACAATCCTGCAAGATCTGTACATGTACTCCAGAACTTAAAAAAATTTTTTTAAAGTTCAAATGTTATTATTATTAACAAATACTATCAACTGTTTTCCTTGATACAGCAGGTCTACTTTGTTCATTTTTGAGAAGAGATCTGTCAAATACCCAGGTCTGAACAACTAGTTTGTCTGCCAATCACTCTTTCAAGTAAAACTGGTGTTCCATGAAAAGGGCAGCTAGTTCAGCTCACAGCTCAATTGTCAAAGGGCTTTATTTCCCATTTTATCACAAAATACCGACTCCAGGGTCATAATTTAATAAAAGTAATAATTTTTATCACTTCATCAAGCATATTCATAAGTGAAACTGGCTTTTTTTTCTTTTCACTGTGAGTGGTACATGGGAGTGAATGACTACTACTCTGGTTCCATTGACTGCCCTGATTCCCGCTAAGAGGCTAGCATGCAAGGAACTACATGGTCAGACACTGCTTACTCCTGCCTCATCTCCCGCCTTTCCACCTTCCACCCCAGTCTAGCTCTGTGTCTTTGCTGAAAATGTTCTCCACCCTCCTTGGACACTTCACAAACTCCTACTTAACTTGTAAGATCTGACTCTAGCTTCCTCTTCTCCTATAAGCCTTTTCTGACTCTTCCTCTCACCCTCCCTACAAATGCCCTCATGGTTGATCATCTCATCAGTGCTGTACCTTTTATAACTTTCTACTATAAAATTCAACAAGCTGGCTACAACCTATTCCCCATGTGTTCTTTTACTAAACTATGAATTTCCTGAACACAGAGGTTATATTTTCACTAATTTCAGTATGCCTGGCACCTACTGTAGTATCTGTGGTATAGAATTAAAAAGAAAAGACTCCACAAGTTATTATTTCACTCATAAGACCTACATAGAATATGAGAATCTCATGTTTGAATGGCATTTATTTCTACTTGATCCTGCTCTCCTGTTCCACCCAAAAGTGGGAATATTGTTGCATAAGAAAGGATCAAGACTTTGATGAGTCTAGAATGTCTAACAAATTTGTATCTGTCCCATTGACAAATAGTCATTGGAGGTTTTTTTGTTTTTTAAGTGGAGAAAACTACAACTAAAACACTATGGGGAAGTGTAGTCTGAAAATAGGACACAAATGATGAAAGTATGAATGTCTAAAAGCAGAAAGGCCAGTTAGAATGCTCTCAGTGTAGTCTGAGCCTATGCCCATAACTGATGACTCTGTCCTTAACTCCTTCAGTCTGACTCCTTATCCTTCCATGGTAAAATGGAGAAGTCAGGCTAACCTGGGTATGAATCTCACCCCAGGTTCTTGTACTGTATACCTACCCTTGGCAAGTTACTAATCTTCCTGTGCCAGTTTCCTCATTCATAAAGAAAAAATGAAAACATCTTACCAAAGCATCAGAATAACAGTTAAACGCCAGAACTTTTGCAAATAATTATTATCATTGTAACAATAGCAGGAAAGGCAGTAACAGATCATGCTTATCAAGTGTTTACTCTATGCCAAGTATACTAGATGTTTTATATAATGCAGCATCTGAACTGCTTAACCTAGAATCTTGTACACATTAGGTTCTCAATAAAAATTAATTTCATAAGAACTAACCAAGAACAGGAAACATGTACCAAATGAAACAAAATGTCTGTTTCATTTTTCCCACTAAATACTAAGTTATTCAAGGGATTCAGAATTGGTCTCAAATACATTTTAAATTCAATTTAACATAGTACAATGCTGTATTAACCCAAACGTTTTTCTTTTTTTGAAGAAGTCAGTTTTTACTTAAATTTCAAACTATACAACTTTCTGACTTCAAGGAAATCTAACATTTTACTCCAATCCCTAATAATCTACTCTTCCATTCCACCAATACCTGACCTCTATTGGTGCCTGCTGTGCCAGGGGACTGGGCGGGGCACTGAGGATAACAGCTCCCTGCAGTCCATAACACAGTCTAGAGTAAAAGTCAGATATTAAGCATGCCTTGCAGAAGAAACAAACAAAGGCAAGTGAGAATGAAAACTGGCATGTCAGATGGAAAATGGATCTGAAAGGGAAGGTTAGGATGATACGCAAAGGACTGGAATTCATGCTAAATCTGCCCTTTAACTGACGTGTAATGGGAAACACTGTCTGATGTGAACCACGGATAAACAGACCAATGCCTGTGTTTCAGAAGGGCAGATAATTTGGGTGGCCATAAGCAGAATGGCCTAAGAGTAAAGGGAGGTGGATGGAGAAAATGAGAGAGCTCATGAAGGAAACTATTTAGATGGTCCAGATGAGACGGGATGAGGACCCAAACCAAAGTAGATGTACTATGTACAGACAAGGATCTGAATCTAGACAAACCACTCATGTCTAAGAGACAGATCTTGGTAACTGAGTAGAAACAAGATGAGAGAGAAATAAAAGATAGTTCTCAGGTTTCTGCCATAGAAACTGCATTAAGTATGAAGTTGCTTATATAAAATAACAATTCATACCTAATAGGCACAGAAAACAGATCCAGGGAATGATAAAGAGAGGAAAGCCAGGAAAGAAACCAAGAGGACAAAGAGGATGACAAATGAATCAAGGCCACTGGTGACCTCTACAAAAACAGTATCAGGAGAGTAAGAAGATTCCAAAGCAGCAAACAGCTCAGTAAGACTGCTTACTAAGTGCCGGGCACTACCATGCTATACATTACCAAGTCATTTAAACTTCACAGTTCTTAAAATAACTCTAGGGGGCAGGCACTACTATATCCTCATTTTTCCAATAAGGAAAGTGAGGCAACAAGATTCAGAAGTATTCCCAAAGTCATATAGCTTCTAAGTGACAGACAGGAACCAGACTGCTGAAGATTCAAGAATGAATGAAAAGTAAGGAAAGAAATTGAAAGAATGAGGGTAAAATTGAATCATATCTAATATGGGAGTTAGGGCTTAAAGTCACCAAAGAAGAAAATTAAGAATATTCAAAATAGCCCTTTAAAATTCTTTGAAACACAAATAAATATGTCTTGTTTTGTGTAAACTACCCTTTACATGATATTATTTGTTCCTTTAACTCTCCAGTATTATTTTTCTGTGGCATTTAATTTATTCACTGGTAGATTTTTTTCATAAGCATAGAGAAAAAGTTATCTCCACTCTCTTGCCTAGTCTCCTGAAGAGGATTTTTCATTCATTCATCAGTGTAAGAGAAATTCTGAAAATCACTTGCTTGATTTTTTTCCCACAGTTCTCTGATACAATCATGGCCACAGCACAAATTCACTGAGTAGGGGCTGGTGGACACCAAACTGCTTCAGTCACTACTGCACCCCAATCTCTCCTTTCATCGCAGGAATAGGGCTTAATTCCCTTAAGCTAAATAGAATTATGACACAACTCAGCACTATTCCTTTACATTTGATTATAAGGGAGAGGCAACAAGGAAAGCCTCCGCAGGATGTAGACAGTAAAGCTTTTCTACTTGATCTCTGAAGGGAAGTGTCATTCCACAAGGAAAGTCTAAAACTAGAGGGAAGCAAGATCCTGAAAAAAAGGCATGAGGATAGGATCTTTAGGTCAGCCTGGAAAAAGAGAAAGAACACTATTTCCCTCTGAGATCAGGAGAAAGAATACCAGCCATAGGTGAAAACCAAGTCTGCAGGTCAAGTGGGGGCTCGAGGCTGATGGCCTGAATGTATCTACTCAGCAGGTGAACGACTTACTTACCACAAAGTGTGGGGTCATGCCTAGGGAGGAAGAGTTCAGAATAGGGAAGCAGAGAATCAACCCAGAAATAATCCAGAATTGTCTAAGTGTCCAGTACAGGAGGCCCTTTTGTTTTGTTTTGTTTTTGAGAGGCAGTCTCACTCTGCCACCAGGCCGGAGTGCAGTGGCACGATCTCAGCTCAGTGCAACCTCTACCTCCTGAGTTCAAGCGATTCTCCTGCCTCAGCCTCCCAAGTAGCTGGTATCACAGGGGTGCGCCACCAATACCCAGCTAATTTTAGTATTTTTAGTAGGGACATGGTTTCACCATGTTGGCCAGGATGGTCTCTATCTCTTGACCTCGTGATCTGCCCACCTGGTGATCCACCTGCCTCAGCCTCCCAAAGTGTGCTGGATTATAGGCGTGAGCCACCACACCTGGCCAGAAAGTTTTATCTTTTATGTTTTCTTGAAAAATTAATCTTCGAAAAAATAAAAATAACAAGCCTCTTTAGAGGCTTGTTTTTAGAGCAAAGAGCTGTATTTTTCCAAATCCAAACTTACTGAATTATGTTGCTTCAAAAATTCTGCAGCATTCTCTTCGGCAGTACCACCAATTTCACCAATCAATATTATGCCTTCTGTGGCAGAATCATTCAAAAAGATTTCAAGGCAGTCAATAAAATCTGTTCCATTAAAAGGATCACCTCCAATGCCTGAAAAAGTCAAAAAATATCAATAGCTGGAAATTTAAAGATAAACCATGGAATTTAGGTCAAGAAATGTTTTTAACTGGTTTATCATTTTTCTTCCCCTTCTCCCTAATATTTTTAAATGTATTATTATTCTTACATTTAATATTTTAAAATCACGAAATGCTACATTTATTTCTGTTGGTAATATTATATGAATGCTAAATAGTGGTTGGTTCCTGATATCCCAGGAATATTCTAGGGCTGTAACAAAGACAATCCCCTCTTTTTGCTTTGGCTCCTTTATCAAACCTCTTCTGTCCCACAAAATTATTCCCAGATAACTCTTTAGAAATTAACATTTTAAGGAAGATGTTGATGTCACACTAAAGGAAAGAATAAATATTTAACAAATTTCTTTGAGCAAAGAAACTATCTGATGAGGTATGCTGCAGAGAAACCCACAAGTTTTAAGATACATGTGCCAATGAGTGACGTGAGTGCCCTGACCCCTCCTGTTCTGGATCCAGAGTGGATGATGACAGAACCTGCATATCAGGGCCCTACTATACAACATTTAAAAAAGAGTACTTGGACAGGGTTAAAGTAAATGTTCCATACAGATAGGCTGCCACTTTTTATTTTTAAATTACAAACTTAATGAGGGCAGGACTGATTTCTTACTTTTCACTGCATCTCTGAAGAATGGAGTAGAGGAAGGAAACCAGCATTTATTAAGTGCCAACCATGTGTCAAGTCCTATGCTTTGGCACACGTTAGCTCTGTCATTCTAATTCTCTCACCCTTTCTGTGAGATAGGCATTATTAGCCTCCATTTAAAAACTCAAAACTGAAGCTAAAAAAGAAGGAATTGGTAAGCCTATTTCAAACCATTTCTTATTCTCTGTCACACTAAAATATCTTCTACTTAAAATTATGTTTTACATGTAGAAATGCTCAATGAATGTTTTCAATATTTAATTTATGAATTTGGATGTTAATAAAAACACCTGTATGTTATGATTTTTTGGTATAGATACTTCTAAAAGATATTCTAAGAAATTGAAGGAATATTTATCAATATGAAAATGAGTAATTTGCCTTGGCTTTTGGCAGCAAATATTGAAATTATTTTAAAATGTAAAGCCTGCACGATCTGCACATGTACCCCAGAACTTAAAGTATAATAAATAAATTTTTTTTAAAAACTTGTAATTTTTTTTTCAAGTGAGAGGCAGTATGGTGTGATAAAAAGAGAGGTTCTGAGGAAGTGAACCTTCCTCAACCTTGACTTTCTCGCCAATAAGGCTCTAACAGTACAATTTTCTCGCTCAGAGATGCCTGAGAGGCTTGCCTTAAGAATGAGACATTGAATGGCAAAGAATTCAATAAATATGAAGCACTGGTAAACATAATGGCAATGACAACAAAAGTCCTAATATAAGGAAGCATTTCTTCAGAGTAATCAAAACAAGTGTTGTTTTCAGGCACCAAGGTGCTCCAGGAGCCACGTGTCTCAAGATGTTAGTTAGTTCTTCAACCTGGAAATAAAACTTTGGACCATGAATCTTGAAAAACTACAGAACAACTTCACATTTAAGCAAATTAAATTTGAGATCATAATATTCTTTTTATAACAGTATCAAAATCTTTTGCAAATAATAAAATCAGTAATTATAATTATACTCATTCAGCGAACACACTACATGCCAATAAAAGGATTTTAGCAAAAATCTCTTACCAATGCACAAAGACTGCCCCAATCCAACTTGCGTTGTTTGGTGAACTGCTTCGTAAGTCAGGGTGCCAGATCTGGATACAATGCCTTAAGGAAAGAAATTCAAAAACATTAGATTGTGTGTCTATGTTAGACTAAAATATGGTCAACTAAATTAACAAACCCTTTGAGTGACTAACATAGGTATAAAATTCATTCCATGATTTGCCATCAAAATCAATAGTATCTTCAAATGATGAAACGAAAGGCTTAAATTAAAGCAGGGAGGTTTTTAAGTTTAGACACAGGAGAAAGTACATTATTAGTTAAGGTCATTTTATGACTATAAAAACAATGCAAGAAAGACTTAAATTACTTCTTCTGAGAATATTTATGAAGAGGATAATAGCAATATAAATTTGGTAGGTACAATCATACTTACAGTGGCAGAATGTAACAGATTAGGCTTATATTACCATGATATAGTTTGGATATTTGTCCCCTCCAAATCTCAGGCTGAAATGTGATGCCAAATGTTGGAGGTGGGACACAGTGGGAGATGTTTCAGTCATGGGGACAGATACTTCATGAACGACTTTGTGCCCTCCCATGGTAATGAGTGACTTCTCACTCTATTTCTTCACATGAGAACTGGTTCTTAAAAAGATCCTGAAATTTCTCATTCCCTCTCTCACCATGTGACATGCCTGCTCCCCCTTCACCTTCCACCATGAGTAAAAGATTGCTGAGGCCTCACCAGAAGCTGAACAGATGCTAATGCCATGTTTGTATAGCCTGCAGAATCATAAGCTAAACAAATCTCTTTTCCTATACATTACCCATTCTCAGATATTCCTTTGTAGCAATGTAAAACAGACTAATACAGTACCCAAACTATTAAACCATCAAAATTAGCATTAGCTACATTTTAAAATGCTACCTATCTTCTTCATAACTATTTTCCCAATAATTTTGAACCAATATATAGGCTCTAAAATCAATATAAAGAAAACTGGGGAACAAGGTCAAGATCCCTCTGGAATCAAGTCTCCAACCTAATTTCCTTTATAAATGGGCCTGTGTGAAAGCACTTAATCTCACATCTGGATTAGGTGTGTGTTGAAGGAGGAGAGTCAGTGGGGGCCAGAAAGGAGTGACAGCTAGCTGTCTTCTCTTGTAGTTTACTATGCTTGGCTGAGCTTTCAAAAAGGTAATTTACTCAAAGCACAATCTATGTAATACTTTAGACAAACAGAAAAATCAATCCCGGGTGTCCATGGTTTACTTTCCTTAAACTTCTGCCTTGGAGCAACTCTCAAGAACTCAGAAGACCCTTTTCTAACAATATGATCACCCTACTGGGGCAAACAGAATTCTTGTCAGCCTGGGACAAAAACCATAACCATAAACTACCTCAACTTCCATAGAACATGTTTACTTTTTTTTAGCAAAATGCTATGTCACCATTACCATTGTATATTTATGTGTACTAAGTGTGTGACCTATGCATAAACACACCTCTTCTTACTATGCATTTGGGCACACAATAACTTCAGGTTCTCCATACCAACCAGTCAAATTGAAAGAACACTGTGAATGTAACTCAGTCATTGCTAGACGGACCCCACAGAACACTGTCATATTGCTCTTTTAGATGCATTTCACTAGACAGTGACACCTGTGTCCTCGATGATGCCTCACTTTATGTGGAACTCTGCTCTAACTCTCCAGCCCAGCACAGTCCCCAGCCTCCCTCTCCAGACTTGTTTCTTACTATTTCCCTACCCAGTGAAACTGGGTTAATCCTCATTGATATTTCATGCTCTCCTATCTTTTCATATTTGCTCTGCTTAAAATGGAGTGTTTCACCTCCACCATCTGACAAAACTTCTAATCATCCTTCAAGGTCCACATTAAATGCTACTTTCTCTTTGAGGTCTTTCCTAATCACACCCAAAGAGAAGTGAGATAAAATCTCTTTCTCTAAATCTCCTCAGTGGTTTTATATTTCCTATTGCCCTTATTACTAGGAAATAAGCAGAAGTTGTACCTTACCTACCACTGTGAAACCATAAGTATTTTTGGGGTAGAAACAACTTCATTCATTGAATGGTTCACTATTAGCCCTAATGTTACCATAAGATACAGTAGGAATGTCAGGGTAGGCAGATGGCCAGAAAGGAGCAATCAGGAGAGCCCTGTGGAAAGTCCTGGAGGCACTGCCCACTGATAGTCCACAAAAAGGCAATGGCTACACTGGCTACTTCTGGCCTGTGGTTGGGCTCCTCTGGCCCTGAAGGGGACTTATCAGGCCCTAGCTGGAGATAATCATGGTAGGGGCTTTCGCTGCTGACAAGCGTGTGTGCTCCTCCAATAACTTGCCCTACAGTAGCCTCTTGTTCATTATAATAGTAAAAACCACACCCCTGGGTGGAGATTTTAAATGCTAATGAGACCTGTGATGTGTATACTAACATGCACAACTACAGAGCACGTGCACACAAGGAAGTCGCCTAAAACATGGTTGCAACTGACACCCCCTCCTATTTTTCCAGCTAGACCAGCCACAGCTGTTTTCCAGGTGGTCAACCAACTGATCAGCAGCTCCTCTCTTTAAATGTACTTTATCTTCCTTCAATAAACTCTGTTTAAAGGGCTCATTTCTTGTCAACTCTTCTTGCTCCTGAGGTTAAGGCAGGTACTGATTCCAAATACTGAGGACAGAGGGAGGATCATGAAGAGAACACTACAGGTAATTTTTTTTTCTAGTGTTATAGCAAACACTGCTAAGTTTGAGGTCACTTTTAGCTAATACTTTCAACACTGTTAAGAATTATATTAAAATCATAGAAATGCTTTTTAAAAAATAAAAATAATTTTACCAAAAGCAGAAGTCCTTAAAACCTGACCTAAAATACTGACTCTACCTAGCTTGAATGGGCAGTTATTTCTATTTCCATTACAGAAAACCTGCCTTGGGACGGAACGAACACAAATTCTTTATTCAGAAGGCAGGACAGTGCCTCTGATCAACAGTTTAACATCTCTAAGGAGACCACCTCCTGGCCTGAGCCCTGCCCTTGAGTCTACCACGTAACATGGCCTTCTACTACTGACACAGTAAAATGGAATGGTCCATCTTTAAAAGATCCATAAGAAAAAAAGGAAAGGATAAATTTCAAGTCTTATTTTTTATCTGATAACCTTGGCTTGGCAAAATAAATACATAGTCAGGCTTGATCAACCAGCCTGAAATTTGAATATCTTGACCACACTGATTCTCCAATTAAGAACAATGTTCTCCTACCACCTGGTTCAGTAAGAGACCACCAATGTTGCTTGAGATTCCATGGAAGCTACCTTCTTCACTAGACTATAATTTCCAACGGGTCAATAAATAAGTCTTCACAACCCCTATGTCTCCAGCTTAAAGCACAGTTCTAGGCACACAAGGTGCTCATATATGTTAATAAATGAGTTGAAACTGAAAACTCATCAATGGAGTAAGACCACCCTCTTAAGTGAAATTTAATTTCAATAGTTTTAAGATTATTCACTAACTTAACCCTAATGCATAAGAAATGACAACCACCACAACTTCCACCCCCATATTTCTCATTTATCACTTTTTCCCTATTCTCAGTGCCTTTGTCCCGTCCACATCCTCTGTCCTCAACACTGTCCCTCCCCTCTATGGGACATTTCATCACTGAGAAGGTTAGGTGGGTAATGCCTACCTACTTATGTAATGGCGTACTCCTATCAAAATCCCAAGAAGAGTTTTTGTAGATACAAACATGATCATTTTAAAATAAATATGAAAAAGTAAATTGCACATCCAGCAAAGTATTAGTACCTAGAATATATAAAGAACTCTCAAAACTAAACCATAAAAAATAAACAGTCCAATTAGAACATGGACAAAACCCAAGGTGGGGCACTTCACTGAAAAAGATAAACAGATGGCAGATAAATCTATGAAAAGATAATATCATTAGTCACTAGGCAAATACAAATTAAAAGTACAAAGAGCTATCACTAAACATTTACCATAATAGCTAAAATAAAAACACAGTGACACCACTAAATGCTGGCAAGGCTGCAGAGAAACTGGATCACTCACACATTGCTGGTAGAAATGTAAAACAGCACAGCCACACTGGATAGCAATTTAGCAGTTTCTTAAGAAACTAAAATACAAGTATCATACAACCCAGCAACCATGATCCTGGACATTTGGCCCAAAGAAATGAAGACAATGTTCACATAAAAACCAGTATACAAATGTCCATAGCAGCCGTACTTGTAATAGGCCAAACTGAAAAACAACCCAGGTGTCTTTCAACAGGTGAATGGTTAAACAAAATGAAGGACATTCATACCATCAATACTCAGTAATAAAAAGAAACTATTGATGCATACAACAAACTGGATGAATCTCTAGAGACTTACTCTGACTATATAAACAGGTAATCCCAGAAGCCTACATTCTATATGATTCCACTTATATAACATTCTTGAAATGACAAAATTATATAATTGGAGAGCGGATTACTGGTTGTCAGGAATTGAGAAGGGGTTGGAAGCAGGAGGGAAGTGACTAGAAAAGGGCAACATGAAGGAAACTTGTGGTGATGTAAAAGTTTTCTGTATTGACTGCATCAATGTCAGCATCCCGTTTATGAAAATACTATAGTTTTGCAAGATGTCAATCATTGGGCTAACTGAATAAAGAGTGATCTGTCTGTATTATTTCTTACAATTACACATGAATTTATAATTATCTCAATATAGGCAGCTTAATTAAAATTTTAAAACAGGACAGAATAGTCAAACATGTGACACATGGTTGAGAGTAACAAACTGTCTATCATAAAAGAAAAAACATGGTACAGTTAAATATCATCAATTTGGAATCCAATCACTTCCTTCAATAACACTCAATTGGCAGATATGCAATTTCATTAGCTTCTATTAACAAAAACTGGAAATCCATTACACTATTATACTGCTATCACATTACATTATATTCCATTCAGAAACAGCTAAAGGACTGAAAAATCCTTCTTTCTCTAACTAGTCAAGGAGGCTATTGAGACTATTAGCAATAGTACCAAAATAGGAATATTTGGTACAAATAACCATCTTCTCCTCATCCTCTCAAAAATCTTGCAGTGTCATGTATTTTTTCTTTTGAAAAAAAGCCCTTTTTCAAAGGAATTAAAAGCAGTCTCCCAGAGGACTGTCTCATCAATGTGTTATGACCATTCACAAAACCAATGTCTAAAGGACTTCCCTGAACTTCTCTTGATTTTCATTTTTTAGGTTTATGGGCACCTTAGAAAGCCGGGCAATTATCAGAAAAGCAACTCAGCACAGAGCATTCCTTCAATGCTCGCCTTAAGAGCACAGCAGTCACCTTCAAAACAGACCAAAGAATCTAAGTAATATTCAAATATGAACAAGAGCATCAGTGATACATGGATCAGGCCCCACCGGAATTCAGATGGCCTATGGAGCTTCCTGTAACCCCTCATAAAATTATCAAGTGCTGCCACTGGCAGCAGGGCTGACAGCTCCAAGAGACATTAGTAATAAAGAAAACTCATAACCTTTAACCGAATCCTGTAAACTGCACAACCGACACTCACCCACTATGACAATTACCCTTATTTATTATTAGTAGCCATGCTTTATAGATAGAGAAAAACACTGTCAATCATCTATTATGATTGAAAAACAGTATAAAGTTTGGTGTAGAGTCTAAACACAAGCCTAATGTGGCTAACTTTCAAATGTTACCTTGGCTATTTCCTGAAGGAACTAATCAAGTAGCAATATAATTTTCCTATGATAGGCCATCTGATTTGCCTTTCTGATCACTGCCCTGCTTTCTGAGGTGCCCATAAACCCAAAACATTTTGAGAAAGTTTGTGATATCTAAAAGAGCAAGGTGATTATTGGGCAGGTATGTGAATGGCCTTATAAGCACATGAAAAGGTGCTCTGCATCATTAGTCATCAGGGACACTCAAAACCACAAGAGATACCATGTTACTCCCAGTAGAATGGCTACATTTAAAAAGACTAACAATACTAAATGTTTGTGAAGACATGGAGCAATTAAAACTCTCCTACATTAATAGTGAAAATATAAAACGATATAGCCACTTTGCAGAACTATTTGGCAGTTTCTTAAAAAGTTGAGCATACTCGACTTATGTCCCTATGAACATGACTTAGCAAGTCCATTCGTATGTATTTTCCCCAAGAGAAACAAAAATCTGTCCACAAAATGACCTATACACAAATATTGACCTAAGCCTTGTTCGTAAGGCTCAAATGTGAAAACAACTCAAATGTTCATTAATGGGAAAACGAATAAACAAATCGTGGTATAATTGTACAGTAGAATACTACTTAGCAGTAACTAAGTTATAATAGTTAATGAAATTAACTGCTGATACATGCAAACACATGGAAGAATACACAGAATGCTGTGCAGGAAAAAAATATTTAAACTCCCACCACCAAAGTCTTCACTGATTCTGTAGAACTGTAATGGCTTCTCAAATAAACTTATTATACTCAGGATACAGAATTGATAAGACTACAAAACTTCCCTGGTAAATTCTACTCATGTCAATTTAATGAAAATAAACTTGATTTGCAAAGGTCACAAATTCTTTGTGAGTTTTGAGGGTTTAAGGCAAATAATTTTTTGTTTTAATCTGTAAGAAAGTAACAAACAAACTCACCAATCCTTCCTTTTTTGTGAATATGACCAGGCATGATGCCAATTTTACATTCTCCAGGCTGAAAGTAAATCATAGTTTCAGAAAAGTTGAAAAAAAAAGTCACTCACAGGTCATACACACAAATACACTTGCATTCACTCAAAGCTGTTTAGCCTCGTGAGAGGCTTCATCTGGGTTTCTTTTTACGTTTTGCACTCACATTGATGACTCCAGGGCAGTTGGGCCCAATTAGCCTTGTCTTTCCCTGGTGCAGCAATTTGTGCTTAACTCGCACCATGTCCTGCTGTGGGATACCTTCAGTGATACACACAACCAAGGGAATTTCCGCATCAATAGCTTCATTAACAGCAGCCGCAGCAAAAGGCGGAGGAACGTAAATGACAGAAGCCGTTGCTCCTGTCTGTTCTTTGGCCTGAAACATTAACGATGAAGCACTTTATTATTGGTTAAATCATAAACATTGTAAAATAAATTCAATACTATCATTTTAATAATGTCTTGCGGTAACGAAAAGGACACTACCCAAAGACATAGCATTCTCCCCATTCTCAAATTCACTACACTGTCAGAGTAGAGTAGAATTAAGCATAGCCCTTTCTCAGCCCCCTTTGAATGCCACTGTGAAATGAAAGCTTCTGTGACATCTCACTCTCTTAGACTATGGCATGTCAGTAAACCTAAAAGCATCCTGACAGTGAACAGAGTCAAAGGACGCCAACATATCATCCACAAATGATGCCAGAGGTTAAAAATAATTTTTTAAAACTCTGTTCAAGATGATAATAGAGGGGGAGACAAAAAAATATTAAAACTGTTACGGAATCAAAAGAAGTCAAATCATGGGCATGGAGGTACTTTACTGAAAAGTAACTACAGTACACTGTTCTCTACCTCTAAAGGCTACAATACTTCCAGAAGCTAGACTGTGACAACAGCAAATATCGTGCTAGGAAATCATATGGATGAAAGGTAACAACCCTACTCATTCAAAAATCTCTTTGTAAGAGCAGAATGGGTAAGAAATAAACAATATCTGTCAAAAAAAAAAAACTTACGGAATATTCCAAATGCCACAACTATTTTTGTCACTATAACAAATGGATTGCTTAGCAACAAGGCTTTCTTAAAAAAAAAAAAAGCAAAAAAAGGCTCATGACAAAAGAAAAGCCGACCTAGAGGAATTGTGAAAAAGCATCTCCTCTCTATATTTTGAAGTTATAAAATCAGCCATAATAGAATTTAAGGCAGGAAGGGCTTTAAATTTATGCCTTAAAAAATGTAATGTTTTAAAATATACCTTAAAAATATGCATAAGAAGAGGGAAAGAAAACATTTAAGGCTGATCAACACATCATCCCAAAAAACTAAGTTTATTTCTTAGATTTTTAAAATTAAATACCCAATAATTTACACTACGGTTTCTTTTAAATACTATTGGTTTTATAAATATTCATATAAGAGTAAAAAGAGAGTGAAACACTACACACTAAGCTTAAGTTAGCTCCCTACAGAGGCAAAATCTGAGATGTTGAAGACACTATAAAATTTAACTTTACTTACCTTTTATACCATCTGAATTTTTACAAAAAGCACATATCAGTTTTGTAACAAAGAATTAAAGTTTAATTCAAAAATAATTTTTAAAGGTATTAACAAGAAATCCGTAATTTGAGAATTTAGGACACTGTGATTTGTAAATATAACTCTACAATTTAGTTTCTTCACATGGGACCACTCTTTATTCTGAGCCATCCTAAGCCTGCCACTTATCAGCTGTCAGACCATGGGCAAGATCTTCAACCTCATCGTTACCTTTAAAATGAGGAGGATAACAGCACCTACCTCCAAGGGTTGTAGTGAGGCCTGAACGGGGCAATTGGAATGAAACACCTAGCACAGTGCCTGCTGCATAGTCCCCACTAAGGAAGAATTAGGGGGTGGTTGCTGACATTTGTACTAACATACTGGAAGAAGAAAAGTAAGGCAATGATAAAAAGACAAACAGAAGCCTGGCCACAGCACTTCTTCCCTTAAGGGCTGATGCATGCCTAGAAGCACAAATGACACACCGGTTTTGAAGGCAATTCAAATTTCTCTAGGTTACTGAATTTTCAAACAACAAGTGACTCTCCCAAAAGAAACACAATTAAGATCTCTACCCAAAGAATGCTCACTCTTCTCTTGCTTTTCTTGTCTTGCCAAACTCAGGTAGCATTAATTACCTCCTTCACAGTGTTAAAGACTGGTAAGCCCAGATGCGTCTGGCCTCCTTTCCCTGGAGTGGTTCCTCCAACAAGTTTGGTGCCATACTCCAATGCCTGCTGGCTGTGAAAGGTGCCCTGAGGGGAAAAAGCACAAGATCCATGAGAAACAGCAGACTGGAAAGCCCAAGAGAAGCAAAAGCAATCTTACCAACTTAGGAAAAGAAAAACAAATAGGTTAACTATTCCCAGACAGTAACTATAGGAAGCATCCCCATCTATTTACTGAACATAGCTTTGAAGCTTGAAGCAAAACAAGCCCCTGAAAAGCCAAAATAGCTATAAACAGGGGCCTCTTTGATTCCCTGTTTTCAAACTTGGCTAGTGATCAAAAACTCCCTGTTTTTCAACTCCTCATGTGCTCACACTCCTCAGTTTAAAATTCATGGTAGATCATTACCCTCCCACAATCACCTTGGCTTTCTCTCACTTCAACTTAAACATCTGGCAAAACCACAACCTGGGTTAAATCCAATTTTCCCCCTACTCTAAGCCTAGACATGTGCAGCCAAAAAGAGGCTAGAGGAAAAAAAGAAAAAGAAAAGAAAACATGTCAACTGGTCTCATTTTAAATTAATGATCACTTACCTTAAGTAAGCCTTTAATACTGCCCAGTCAACAAACTGTATTTCTTTATCCATTCACTTTTACTCCTCAACCTCAGCATTACTGACATTTTGGAAGGATGATTCATTCTTATGAGAGGTCATCCAGTGCCTGGTAGGACATGTAGCAGCATCCCTGGGCTCCACTCATTAGATGCCAGTACCACACCCTCCTAACTGTCATAACCCCCTCCAGTTATGACAATCAAAAACAGCTCCAAGGATTGAAAGATTCTTTTTCACTAGGCTTCTGGGGCTCTACTTCCCCTGGTTTTCCTCTTCTCTTTCTCTCTCCTTAACTTCTCTTTTTCGTCCAAAGACACAAACACCCCACTTATCTAAGCCTTGAACTCCATACTCACATTGTCAACTGCCTACCTGACACCTCCACTTTGAGAACTAGCAAGCATCTCAAACTCAACATGTCTGTAAGGCCGGCTGCCTCACAGAGGGTTAAACGGACACATCCATCTCTCTCCGCACCTGATAGCTGCGTCATCACCCAAGCTCGTTATCTGGCCTTGCCGTATGGCTTCCCCGCACCCACCTCCGCATACCAGACCCAAGCCCACATTTAGCACTAAATTATGCATTCAACCCCCAGCCCACTGTTGATAAACCCTACAGGAAAATTTTTTAAAGGAAGCCCCATCAGACCCTGCCCAGTAGCAGTCTGCTCTGTATGTCCCTGGAAGGCCCACTTAGCCAAGGTCCCGCCCGCCTACCCATAACCACTAGCTCCAGGCATTTCCTGCTTCTTAATAGCCAATAGGATTGCCTTCACTTTGTTTCCCCAACAGCCAATCAAGACCCCCTTACCCAAAGCCCCACCCGACTACCAATAGCAACTAGTTTCAGGCACTTCCTGTTTCCTGACAGCCAATAAAATTGCCTTTGCTTTGTTTCCCCAATAGCCAATCAATCGCCTTCCCTTCCGATAAAACCCCATGACCTAAACAGCCTGGCACAACTTCTTTGGCCCCTTCCTGGACCACAGAACCTCTCCGGGAGCTGAATAAATTGGCTTCTCATTTTCTCATACTTGCCTCAATTTCCTCATTTTACATCAGCAGTAAACCTTACAATGTCCAAAACTGAGTTCCCAATCATTCCCCTCCATCTACCCCATCTCATTTAAAGACAACTTCAGTCCTTATAGATCATCACATCAAAAATATGGGTCATCCTTAATTCTTCTCTTTCTCATATATCTCATATTACATCCATTAGTAGATCTTACTGCTCTATCTTCAAAGTATAATCGACAACTCCTTCCCCTTCTACTGCTATTACATTGGTCTAAGTCACTTCAACCTTGACGGGTTATTGGTCTTGCTCCCCTTCAATCTAATCTCCACAGCAGCCTGAGTGATCTGGTCAAAACATAAGATCACAGCACTCCTCTAATCAAATACTCTGATTGTTTTAGATTTCAGTCAAGTAAAAGCCAAACTCCATATACTGGTCTACAAGTTAATCTACAAGCTGTCTCCCCACACCAGAGTCATATACCTGCCTGCTCATTACACTCCAGCCATGCTGGCCTTGTGGCTTCCACACACAGCAGGCATATGCCTGCCTCATGCCTCATTGCGCCCTCTGCATGGAATAACCTTCCCTAAAATATCCTCTTGGTTCACTCCCATGTCTCCTTTACATCTTAACTCAGAGATCAGGCCTTCCCTGACCACCTGATATAAAATCTCCTTCTCCTCCATCCTAACCACCAGGACTACACACATTCCTCCTTTCCCTGGCTTCTTTTTTTTTTTTTTTTTTAAACTTTAAGTACATAAAGGTTTATTTCCACAGGCCTCAGGAAATGGGTAGAAATCACAGGACAATCTCTCTTTCCACCAAAAAAAGTTGCACATTTGGTAAGCGTTTGTCCTAGAGGGAAAAACCTGAACTTTACATTAGCAGTGCTGTGTAAGATTCTTACATAAATCAAGACCTAAAACCAGCCTGCAATGGAGTTTTTAGTCCTCTGTTCAAGTGCTTGGACAGAAGCCATAGCTGATGAGCATGACAGGGAAAAGGAGACAGTGAAGACAGGTAACAGGCACCTAGCAGGCAAAGAGGATTCAGGAATGCCAGACTTCTCGGAATGATGTGTTTTTTCTTTCTTTTTCTTTTTTTTTTTCCTTTTAACTGCTGGGCAGGAATCCTAGAGAAAGAAAGTGTCCAAGACTCCTTTAACTGGTCTGGACGAAGGGCACTGCCACAGCATGGTTGGGGCAGATCCACGATGGAATAGGGAATAAAAGGAATGCTTATAGGGAACAATTTTGTGTGGAATGCTGGATGGCTAAGCCTTGGCCTTTGGTCCAGTGCAACCCTTGCCTCACTTGTCAACAGTAAAAAATTAGTTTGGTTAGAAGAACCATCTGAAAACACACCAGCTTCTACTATCTTCACGCTCATTGTTAGAAAAAGATTAACCAGTGTGAACATTCTGATCTGTTAATTCCTGGGACTGTTTTCTTCTCAATGGACTGTTTGTTGGTAGAATAATGCCCAAAAGCTCAAAGCTAAAATGTTGTCCTGGTTGGCAGTTCCTTATGGACTGGTGGCATGGTTGAGCTGATATGGAAGCGCTGTACCTTCCTGCGGGAAGATCAACTGACCTGCTATCCCACCCCAAATCTCAGCCTGAGGTATATTTCAGTGAAGGCAGGTAGCTGTGCTTCTCAGAGCAGAGAAGCAGTTTTAAGAGCAGAAAGGTAGAGAAAATCTACAAAAGAACCATCTTGATACAGATTTATCCCATGGTGTGAAGGGAGGGCAAAGAACCCAGTGACACTTCACTTATCCAGCAATTTCTGTCACTGTGGTGACCAACTTCTGCCATTCCATAGGGTCTTGAACTGCTTAGGAATTCATTAAAGCCACTGCCTTCTGTAGGAATGAGGACGTTCTTCTCAGAAGATTTAGCAGTGACTGTTTCACAATCCAGGGAATTTTTGCTCAGGTAAGCATGGCAGCCATCTGTTTTGTTGATGGAAATGCTTGTCACTTTACCCATTACCTGAACTTTGACATCCCTACTGTTGATTATCTCCACAATGTCATCAAATACCAGGCCAAGTTTCTTAGAGTTATCTACTGCAATGGAGTGAATTTCACCCTTGATTTGCAACGTCGTGTTGACACACTTGTAAATGTAAGCCACCTATTTCAGCTTTGTGTCATCAATCAACAGGTTGGAAACATTTTCCTGATTTTCCACTCTCCACTTCTTGCCCTCCAGTTCAAGTACACCTGGCTCTTTCTTTATGGCTGGTTTGGGGGATGGGTTGTTTTGGGGTTTAGGTGCAGAGAATGGCTTGGGCCACTGTGTACTGGACCACTCAGCCTTCAAGGCAGGGTTCCTGTGAGTCTTTATGTCATCAAACATGTGTTTCAGGGCATGTGTGATGCTCTCCCCGATTAATCTGCGCAAACAGTGCTGAGCGGGAAGCAGACTCATCTGAGCCTGAACTGGTAGAGACTGGCGGAGGAGGGGGGCCTGGTGGAGGGGAAGGAGGATCTGATCCAGCAGAGGGTCCAGAAGGCAGTCCACTCAGTTCTTCTGCCACAGGCCCCGTTTTGTTCCATGCCAGTCTGGTGGTATGGAACTCCTTAATGTAAGCCTGCAGCCCTGTCCATATACTTAAGCTCTGACCCAGTCTACATGCTTCTTATCCACATCTTTGTACTCTTTGAGGACTCAGTTTATATAAAACATGGCAGCATCATTCATGCTTTCACATAAGGGCCAGGCTTGGGAGCCACAGCCACCCAGCCCAGGGCCTGGATGCTTTCGCTGACAGCTGACAGGTGATTAAACAACTTGCTCCCTCGGTTCTTCTCCCGAAAGGTTATCACTTCTTTGATCTGCTCTGAGATGGGTGCCAACAAATCGGAAAGCTTGCTATCTGCTGGGTGTTGACAATGAGAAGCTGTAACCAAGAGAGCTCGCTCCAACTTCAAACCTGTATGGACCATCTCCGCATGTTTCTGCATGTCTCCCCCAATCTCTTTACTGATCTTCAAGTACTCTGTCACAGGACTGGCAAGCAGTGAGTCAAATGCCTGCATATAGGGAGCTGCTCCTGCTTTTGAAGGACTGTCTCCATACCCACAGTGCATGTCAGAGGTATGGGATACTGCCTCCAGGTGGCCCACTGCCCTCTCCAATCTTTCTACCAGATTTTGCATGTCAGCCATAATGTACCACCTCTGGACTTTGATCAGCCACTCTCCACTTCCGGCAAGAACTGCCCAACTATCTCCCTGGCTTATTTCTTCCAGAGCAATTGTACTCTCTAACATACCACATAATCTACTCATTGATTTTGTTGATACATTTCCCCCCAACCACTAAAATGTAAATTCCATGAAGATAGTGATTTATGTGTACTTTGTTCATTGCAATATGACACCTAAATCAACATACAGTAGGCACTCAATAAATAGTTGTTGAAAAATGAATGAATCTATGTGGTCATTCAAAATGTGGTCCCAACTACTGACATTCTACTAATGGAATAAAAAGTAGGGCCTTAAGAAGGACTTCAGAAATTTTCTGATTGAAATTATATTTCAAAATAGGAAACTTGGCCCCAAGCATGTTAATTAATCTGTCTAAAGTCAGGGGCAGAGTTTTGGGAGAACCACAGGCCAGTGTTCGCTCTCTTAAAACAGTGCTATTCAAAGTACAGTATGCAGACTCTTGCTGCTCTGCAATGAGGTAAGAGGAAAAAAAAAAAAAAAAAAAAAAAAAAAAAAAAAGGAAGGAAGGAAGGGAGGGGAATCTAATTTTAAAAAAAGTAAAAATGTTTGCAAATATAGCAGCATGACATTACTAAAGCTTTTATTGTACTTTATAAAAGTACTGATCTATATTAGACTGAAAATTAAAAACAAACACCCACATGGGTTTTTTGCTATAGACACTAAAAAGCACTGCCCTAGACTACACTGCCAGGTAAATTCAAAAGCACCAAATTTTAATCATAAAGTAGTGCTAAACAGGAATAACACATCTATTCAAAGTTAGCTTATTTTCCTTAGTTTTACCATTATCACCAGCTAGTATACAATTAGGAATAGGAATAATTTTAGCAGCTTATAAAGCCAGTGTAAGAAACAACATGGCACCCAATGGAAATCTGCATTGCTGAAACCTACCCTAAAATACAAGGATTTTTCATTCGTTATGCAGAACAATGTGTGTACAGAGAAAACAAACTAAAAAGACAATATGCAGATTTACTGTGGAAGTAAGCTATAAATTTCAGCCCTCATCATTAAGTCTATAATGAATCTGAATCAACAAACCTAACTGAGGAAATTAACACTCACTTACTTTAAAAACAAAAACAAGGATAGTGAATGAGAAACAATGCAAATGCAAGTAACTGAAAAACACTAAAACTACCCTTGATTTAAATATTTAGGCAAACCATCACCTAATTTAGATTATGGAGACAGTTCTCAATAGTGCTTACACCATGGGCAATGGTTCTTATAAAAAGGCCCACAGCTTAAAATGTCACAGGATCATATAATATTTTGCAAACAGAAAAACAAAATTATATATAATAAATTTACATGGGGAATTTGGGTTAATCAAACATCTTCTGATTATATGCTAATAATATATAACAAAAAACAGGCTGAATATAACATCAATTGAGAAGGGGATGATAGAACACATTTCAAATCTTGGATGAAGATCTTCTTTCCTTAGAATGTATATAACGGAAATGACATACACATAAGACATTTGGCTATCAGAATAAACCTTTTTTTCTTGAGGCAGGGTCTCACTCTGTCATCCCAGCTGGTGTTAAGTGGTTCAATCATGATTTACTGCTCCCTCAACCTTCTCGACTCAAGTGTTCCTTCCACCTTAGCCTCCAGAATAGCTGGAACCACAGGCATGCGCCACCATACCCAGCTAATTTTTCTATTTTTTTTTTTTTTTTAGAGATGGGGTCTCACCATATTGCCCAGGCTGGTCTCAAACTCCTGGGTTCAAGCATTCCTGCTGCTCTGGCCCCACAAAGTGCTAGGATTACAGGTGTGGGCCACCACACCCAGCCATTTTTAGCAGGAACAAAATTTCAGGGTTTAGTGGGTACTTCATTTTTTGTTATTGGTAGATTTTTTTTTTTTTTTTTTTTTTTTGAGACAAAGTTTCGCTCTTGTTACCCAGGCTGGAGTGCAATGGCGCGATCTCGGCTCACCGCAACCTCCGCCTCCCGGGTTCAGGCAATTCTCCTGCCCCAGCCTCCTGAGTCGCTGGGATTACAGGCACGCGCCACCATGCCCAGCTAATTTTTTGTATTTTTAGTAGAGACGGGGTTTCACCATGTTGACCAGGATGGTCTCGATCTCTTGACCTCGTGATCCACCCGCCTCAGCCTCCCACAGTGCTGGGATTACAGGCTTGAGCCACCACGCCCGGCCTGGTAGATTTTATTTTAAGGTTATAGAGGAATGGAGGAAGAAAAAGAAGAAAAGTCCACTGCAACACATTTGTGTGCTCAGTTATTTCAGAAAAAAAGTAAAAAAGCAAAAGAACCATTTTATATGAAACAACCTGCTAACTGCAGTCTACAGGATTTGGCCCACTACCTGGTTTGTATATTAAGTTTTATTGGAACACACCCAGGCCCATTTATTGACATTATTTTCTATGGCTGCTTTTGCTATTATAACACTTTTTAGTAGCTGTAACAGAGATTGTATGACCCACTAAACCTAAAATGTTTACAAACTGGCCTTTTGCAGAATAAGTTTAGTCACCTCTGCTCTAGATTACCAAAACACTGAAGAATTGACTTGACAATTCTTTTAATTACAGAAAAATCATTAAACTTAAATTATAAAATAATTATTGACTGCTTTTATCTTGCCATATCTCCTTTAATAATAAAGAAAGGGATACTTTGGGTTAAGACACTTAAGAGTATAGTGATTATACTCTAATTGATTTGGTAGTACTTCCTCATTTTAAAAAATTCTGCACATCTGCTATGGTGGAAGTATAAATCTGCTCCAACGTTTTAAAGTTCAATTTAGCTATGAAAATTTTAAATACACAGACCATATGACATCCAATTTTACTTTTAGGTATCTATTTTATAGATATATACATCATATATATTATATGCTAGATAACATTACATAAGTACAGTTCTGTATAATAAACACTACAAAATACATATTATATAAATACGTTTGTATGCACAAGAAAAATATCTGAAAGGATACATGCCAATTTATTAACAGAAGGAATTCCTGGGGAGTAGAAAGGTAGGAAAATGGAAAGGAGATTCTTAGGTGGTATTTTATTACAGAATCACATCACAGATATATTTTCACTTATACAAAATCTATGATGTGAACAGGAAAGAGGATGAGACAATGAATATAAACAAATGAGAATAAATTAAAACACTTCAGGGAGTTTTGCCTGGTAGTCCCAATCATGGTCCCAGAGAGAGTATAAGTTGGGAAAAGTCAGTGGTCTGGTTCTTCTGCTTGTCTCACTATCCAAGAGACTCTGTGGGTTTGAGCATTTCTCCACACTGAATACGGATTCTGTATTTAACAATATGATTTTTTGTTTGTTTGTCTGTACAAAACCTAACACAAGAATCTAGTTTACCTAGTGCTCAATCAAAGAAACAGTAATCTGTTTCAACGTTATAGGAAAACCAAGTGTCATATTTGCTGAAAGAAAGTATGTGGGCCTCCAATACAATATAGTCCTAGTAAGCATGCAATATACTCCTTCGCAAAGTAAGTTTAAATACAATTTTTATGTTATAGGCTGACAATAGCAACTAACCTCCTCCTGACATACAACCCCATTGCTGTACAGTATATTTTTCTGCAACAATCTGATACATTATTTTTGTGATATTAAAAATAAAAAAGTAGTTCATTTGTTATATCTCTAGTCTACATTTGAAAACAAAAATCTAGATACACATACCTGTTTGCCAGTGAAACCCTGGCAAATAATCTTTGTGTTTTTATCAACGTAGAGATGTTTCCGAGAAGCTGTATAGGAACAATGCCGAATTCCATTCTGTGGCACTAAGAGGTTAAAAAAAAAAAAAAAAGACACATTATAATTTTTCTAAACTTTGAACCAGAATTCAACTTGATCACAAGAAAACATCCTGTAATGCACAAGCTATCTTGTGATCACGGCAAACCTAAATGCCACCTTTTAAATAAGACACAAGAGACCACAGAAATAAGTTAGAAAAACAAAAAAAAGACATTGCTCCATTCTCCAGGATCCCCTCATCAAGAACCACAACCTTGTTGATTTTTCTGAACTGAAAAAAAAAAAAAAAAAGTTTATCATTTTTATTTCCTAAAAAAAAAAAAAAAAAAACTGGGGCTCAAAGATAAATGGTTCAAATTAAATCCAGTGACTGAAAACTGTCACCTCCATTAATAATGTTTACTAAACAGCCACATGGTTTCCCATTTGGCCCAAATTTTTAAAGCCTCATACCTTTAAATAGCTAAGAGGCAAACTTTGTCAGGAATACAAGTAAAAATCGCTCAGCAACTCATTCTCTAGTACAAATAACATATTAAATGTTAAGTCATAGAATAAAACTTATCTAAAATACAATCCAAAATCACTTAATCTCTTCTGATATGAACTCATATATAAAAGAAACAGGGATAAAATAAATAGAAAAGTAGACAAGAGAAGAAGCAGCTTGTGAAAAAAAAAAAAAAAAAGACCTAGGTTGAAAAATCTAAGTAGTTACTACAACCAGCTTCCCACATTTCAAAAAGCAGTAGGAAGAATATAGATGACAAAACTGTGGGCTACTTTCTAACCCTCCATTAATACTATCAACGTGCCTTTTCTGTGACCCATCCCTGGCCCCTTCAAAGTAGCCAGGCCTTCTACCTATCATTGTGGTCGCCCATGAAGCAAGTCTAAGAAAAGAACATAAGGAGTAATCTCTATTGAATAAAAAAAAAAGAACATGTTGTCATGTATTTGCCCAGAGTCCACTCCAAGCTTTCTGCCTTAAATCACTGCCTCATGTCCACCTAAGTCCTGACCTCACACTCCATAACTGAAAGAGCAACAAGATCTGCTTTTGGGAGAAGTATTTGGAATCCCTTATACCTCCAGGAAGGACACAGGTTCAGATTTAGCCCTAACCACCTGGGTAGCATATCTTGCACACAAAGAACTGCTAGGTAACAGACAGCTTTCTCAGAGTGAACTGTGCTCAACAAGGGGCCATTAGAGAGCTTTGCAGGTCAAGGTCTGGCATAGCAGTCACAGAAGCATTTGACTCTGGGCTAGCGGACATAGCAGGTATTTGTGGCCTGAGACCCTGGCACCACTGAGCTATGCAGCACAGCCCACCCTCACCAGTGGTGTCACGTGAGACCCATTCTTCCCCTTGGCTCCTACTTCTCCCAGATGAACACCTACAATGATGATATTTGTGTAGAAGCTACACCCTTTCCTACCCTGCTACAATTCCTGACTAGTGGCAGAATCGGCTTTACCAGTCCCTCCCATTCCTGGAATCGTCAACGAATGGTCATATCATATCATAGTTTTCAGACAAGAAGGTAAAAGATTTGATTAAAAGATCAGATGTTATGATCAGGATATCTGGAGTCCCTACTTGTTAAAACAAAATACTTTTTGTAGGTAAAGTTTGGTTCTCCACAAGTACTCTTATACTCACTAACTTAACAGAGATCAGACAATTCTCTTCTCCTTCCACAGGAGATGTCACCCTGAGAAAAGACAGGTCTGTCTGTGTCCCTAAAGCACAGCTACAATAACAGACTAATGAAGATCTCTACTTTCTCATAGTAACTCCAGAACTCCTGGATCAATTCTATGGAGCTCAAGATGTTACAACATCAGATCTTTGGTGCTCATCAAAAAGTATATCAGAAGTGTGATAAACAGCAGCTCACCTCCCAATCCCCTGGCCTTTTAGTATTACTCAGCCAGTGCTGAGAGCCTACAGCATCTAATTAAGTAAACCTTGGAAATTTTCTAATGCATAGATGTAGATGTGTGTGATCTACCCATCTATGTACCAGGCCTAAGCTCATAAAGATCCACTTCTAGATAAGCTAAACTAATAGACTATTATCATCTTAGAGGCTCATGCATGTGTGATCTCTCCATCCATGCACCAGGCTTAAGCTCATACAGACCCACTTCCAGATGAGCTGGAACTAATAGACTATTATCATCTTAAAGGCAAATCCAAAATACGTATTCAAAGACAAGGAAGTGAAATTCTTGATCACATTCCATCCTGATAAGAAACCTGTATGATGCCAGACAAGGTTATCATCTGGTATTGAAATGTGAGTTCATTCATTTATTCAGCCAACATTTAGGGAGCACCTATACCACCATAATGCCACATAATGCCAGGTGTTAAGGATAAAGTGATGAATGACAGCATCTCAGTTCTTAAAAAACTCACAATCTATCTGAACTGACATAAAAGTGGGCCACAACTGCATGGTGTGTAAAGTACCAAAATAAGAAAAAGCCTTGGGCATTTGGGATCCCTATTCAAGGTAGAGAAGTCTATGTATGTGTGAGAGGTGGGAGGGTGGAGTTAAGGAATGAATCCCTCATTGAGATCACCTCCAAATTGAAACCTAGGCTATCAGTAGTTCAGTCCTAAAACCCCAAATAAGTTCACCTCCAAGCTCCTGAAGAAAGGAAAGAGATTCATTCAGCTTCTGGGCCACTGTTACGACCTCTCCCCAACTAAAAACTCTCTTCACTTCTGCTCCAGCCCTGGCCCATGCTACCTAACTTGAACCCATATCACCTAAACTGATAGCTGCCCCTGCACAGTAGGAATTAACTTGTCACAGGAGATCCAGACAAGGAATTATGGACCATCATATGCTTCCTCTTCTAGAATACTGCTCTAAGATATGTTAGGTTAGCCAAAGGAGGAATGCTGGCAATCAGAGCAGCCCCTAAAACCCAGCGAAAAACCTTAAAGAGCCCAGCAAACTATAGCATAATCACCACAAATGCATTTTGAATCCCAGAAACTCAACCTACGCCAGAAGATGAACCCATGCTACCGCAGGCTCTTTATACCAAGCATGCTCTCCAACCTGCCATGGCTGTGAGGAGGACCTAAAGGCGACTTGTGTTATAATACTCCTCACCTTAATTTCTGCCTCCTCAACAGCTTGAGGTAACACACTCCAGAAAGAACCAACTCTCAGTCACCTGCCACTCCATGCTACCATGACACACCTAACAACTGGTGGATCTATATGAGGCAATACTGTTATCAAATCAATGATAAGCCTTACTATTGCTGACATCATAGAATGAAGGAAATTATTTGTTGCTGTGTTTGCAATCAAATGGAAATAACGCAAAATATGCCTACATTCCAAGTAAAACTCACCAAATTTTAAATCACTCTCATTCTCCTTATTCTTCCCCACCTTAAATAATTTAAGGCCCAGAATTTCAGGCTAGAGGTTTCCCACAAAAGCAGCCTCCCCACATCTCCACTACTGCAGCTCTTCACCTTCCCTCCTAGAACCCTTCCACTACTCTCCTTAATTTGGGCTGGTAAAGAGCACAAACCTCTAGCTGCTGTAAATATTAAATCAAACTGACTCTATACTTTCCCTAATTATTTCTTCTCTACCCAAATTATCAATGAAGTACCTTAAGCAATTAAAAATAGTCTACTCCACTTCTGCTCGAGAATGCAAAGTAGTTCACAGTGCAAATCTTCCACTGTCCACTGCTTAATCATATTTTGGTTTTAAGTACAAACTTGATCTCTGTGACAAAGCCACCAAATTACTAGAGTGAGTGATTTCCTAAAGTGAAATTTAGAACACAAGGCATACATTAGTGGCCAAACAATATTACAAATATCTCTTACATTTCAATTAAAGATTTAATGTCCTCAACTTCCTGAGAATTTTGCTTACATTAATCCATAATAAATTAACATTTAAATAGAACATTACAGTCAGGAATTCCTAAATCTTCACATGATATACACGATTTATGAATATAATGGGGAACTTTAGAAAGGATCCAAGATTAAGAAGAATAGAAGTTACGAACACTTTCATGTAGTATACAATAAATATCATCACACAGTATACTACTGAATGCATACATATTCTTACTCTTTTTACCACATTATTTCTAAGTAAAATTGTCCAAGTTTAAATTTACTTCAAGGTTATTTCAAGTACCATCTAAATACCTTTAGGACTGCTAACTGTAAACTCCATGAGTGTCAGGACCATGTCTTACTCATCTTGATGCCTATGATATATGGTCAGTGCCTTATACACAGCAGGTGCATGGGAAACATTTCACTGAATTCCAGGACAAGAAACTGGGTCTCCAAAAGAAACACTTATACCAAGTTAATATGATAAGGTCCATCTCTTTTTCAGTGAGTTGGAAAAAGTCAATCTTGAACTCCCACGTATCAGGAAAGAGAGAAAAGAACTCTGTATCTATTTTTGTACATATAAAAATCATAGGTTTCTCTAAAATTCACATTGAGACTGCATAGAAGTTCAGCCCTAAAATGCTGCTGGTGCCCAAAGCTACATTAATCTAGTACAAATGCCTTGCTAATATTTTTTAAATAAATGAAACCCAAAGGCAATAATACGATTGACTCTTTCCCTACATGAAAAAAGCAAGCATTCAGACAGAGTAAAACACACTACAGGCAGAGTTAAAGGCAATGACAGATCAGGGGAGTGTTTTCATAACATTTAACAGACAAGGAATTAACCTGGGCAACATGAAGAGCCAACAAAAAGAGGAACACAAAGCCTAAGAGAAAAACTGATAAAGGTCATGAACAAGAAATACAATGGATGACATAGTGCAAATCAATATGTGACAAGATGCCTAGCTTTACTATAATAAGAAAATAAGTATTATTTTATTTTATTTTATTTTAATTGAGATGGAGTCTCACTCTGTCACCCTGTCACCCAGGCTGGAGTACAGTGGCATGATCCCAGCTCACTGCAACCTCCATCTTCCGGGTGCAAGCGATTCTCCTGCCTCAGCTTCCCGAGTAGCTGGGACTACAGGCCCGCACCACCAAACCTGGCTGATTTTTTTTTTTTTTTTTGTATTTTTAACAGAGACAGGTTTTCACCTTGTTGGCCAGGCTGGTCTCGAACTCCTGACCTCAAGTAATCCGCCTGCCTCGGCCTCCCAAAGTGTTGGGATTACAGGCATGAGCCATCACGCCTGGTTGAAAATAAGTATTTTAAATTAAATATTAGAGCAGGAAATGTGAGGTTGGCCACCAGGAATAATTTCTGATGGTGAATGCTGTAGTTGCCACATCCTAGATCACCTCCTTCTCTTCTGATTCTTAGAAATTGTCCAGCTTAACCTTGAGACTGTGTCCCCAGGAGCAGATGAGAACATCAGCCCAGGAATCAGACAGGCCTGGTCTTGAGTTTATGCTCTGCCTTTCACCACCCACATAATCCAGGACATTTCTTTTGATCTCCCTTAGCCTTAGTCTTCCCATCTATAAGTGGAATAACAACTGCCCCAGGAGACTGTGATGTTAATATGAAATCACGCCTTAAACTGGCACCAGGTAGCACAGTGCCTGGTATACTCCCAAAACTGGGTTTACAACCCACATGAACACAAAGGCAAATATTTCCCTAAAAAGAGAGAGGAAAAAGTGTTATTTTAAAATCACGTAAGTTCTAGCCAAAAATGTTTTCTATATGCCCCTGTGCGCATCTTATATATATTTATAAACATACTAATCCATGTCTACATATAATGTGCAGTATGCACAAATATACTTCTAAGTTTTTCACATATAATACATTTGTAAAGGTACAGCCCTCACTATAAAACAGGGACAATAATAGTATACACTTCACAGGCTGATGTGAGAATTAAACGAGTTAGTAATATACAAAGCATTTAAAACAGTGCCTGGGATAGAGCAAGTGTTATATCCCTAACTGTTGTTTTATTATCATTATTATGACCGATGCAGAATGAGTAGACCAAACTGCTTTGAGATGTTCACTGTGACAGGCTATCTACCAGGTGCTAGGGATTCACAGGTGAACAAGACAGGCTCAGGCCCTACCCACATGAAGTTTCCTGCCCTGTAAAAGAGCCAAACATTACACAAAGAAAAACAAAACTACCAAAAGTACAAACTGTAGTAAAGACAATGAAGGAAAGAGACTGAGTAACCTGAGAGAGATGTATTTTCAACAGGGGTGATAGATTTGTACCTGCCAGCCACATACTGGTCTTCTTCACCACAGATAGTAACCACATCATTTATAAGACGGCTGGTAGGATAAAGGATACAATCTATGGCCAAAGAGCACCTGCCCAGGTGGTACTCAAACCATGGCCTTATATTACCAGTACCATGTTCCTAACCAATAACCTGAGACTCTATTCATAAAATACTCAATACTCCTTCAACTCACCTCTCAAACTGTGTCCCTGATAAACATTTATTCATGCACATACTCATGAATTTAACAAATGTACACGTATTAACCATAGGTATTATGCGTATGTAAGACACAGGCTATTGTAGTCTATACCTACAGGACCTTATAATACTGCAGAGTAGCTAGCAGCCACTTACCAACAAACTCCAAACAACCCACTATTCAAATGTGAAATTATATATTCATTTAATATTGACTTACAAGTGAAGCTAATAAGCTGTAAGTACCATATTTCATCAAATATAAAATATCATTGATTTTTAAGAAGTACTATTAATTACTGGTAACAAAGAAAAAATGAGGTGGGCGGATCACCTGAGGTTGGGAGTTCGAGACCAGCCTGACCAACATGGAGAACCGCGTCTCTACTAAAATTTAAAATTAGGCAGGCATGGTGGCACATGCCTGTAATCCCGGCTACTCGGGAGGCTGAGGCAGGAGAATCGCTTGAACCTGGAAGGTGGAGGTTGCAGTGAGCCGAGATTGCGCCATTGTACTCCAGCCTGCACAACAAGAGCAAAGCTCTGTCTCGAAAAAAAAAACAAAAAACAAGATATCAATAATAAGACACATCCTAATGTAAGAATTGTTATAATGTAAAAAAATGTGGGTCTATGACATGGCAGACCCTTGATGAAATTGTTGCCCTATACTTCAGAGAAATTGTTTTTAACATTCCCAATTACGTTTCTATGAAAAAACAAATTTGATGTCAGAAAATCAAATCTCATGGCTACATTGGTACATCTGAATCAAGGCTATGATTTGATTCTTAGATGCAATGGCAACAGATACTAGTATTCAAAACAACACTGCTGAGGATCTCCTTTTCCAAACTACACTTTAAATGCATCTCTGATTCTAAAAACAGGCCTACACACTTAGCAAACATGGTGAAAAGGAAGGCAGCACCTTTTTTTTTTTTTTTTTGAGACGGAGTTTCGCTGTTGTTGCCCAGACTGGAGTGCAATGGCACGATCTCGGCTCACCGCAACCTCCGCCTCCTGGGTTCAAGCAATTCTCCTGCCTCAGCCTCCCGAGTAGCTGGGACTACAGGCACGCACCATCATGCCCAGCTAATTTTTGTATTTTTAGTAGAGACAACGTTTCACCTTGTTGACCAGGATGGTCTCGATCTCTTGACCTCGTGATCCACCTGCCTCGGCCTCCCAAAGTGCTGGGATTACAGGCTTGCGCCACTGTGCCCGGCCAGGCAGCACCTTTGAACAGGATAGTCACCTTCTCAACACACCACTGAGGCTGCCAAAAAAATTCAGAGCTTCAAAAAAAGAAGCTGAAAATATCACACAGTACATGCCGATGGAACAGATACTGCAAAGACAGACGACCTGGGTGCTAGGGCCCCTTCTGATACTGGCTGGAAACTTTCTGGATTTCTTCACCTACCATACAAAGGTATGGGACCAGTAGGTTTTTAAGGTTTACCTTCTGGCATTAAAATACCATAATTCTGAGGTTCAAAAATACTAGCTCTTATTCCCTATTTATTCTAAAAGACTGAAGTTACAAAAACTACTGACCAGTTTTAAAAAAACTTTTAAACTTCACTTCACTATTTCAACTTCAAGGGTGCTTATGAAATCCTTAACTTCCTCATGGAAGAAACCTTTCTCATTTTTTCATTGTATTTTCTCTCTCCACTTCAACTGGATCCTTTTCCTTTTTTCATAAGCTATAAAACAGATTTTGTTTCTTTCCTTCCAACAGGGCTCTGGAAGGCCTTTAGCAGTGCTCCTCTGAGCTTCTTTGCTGCTGCTAACTCTAATCAATATTTCAACACTATGACCTTCAGCAAGTAATGTACCATAAGTTGAAACTTAACAGAGGGAACAAAATTCCCTAACAGCTGTAGCTCTATTAGCTTCACAGCCTAAATAATTTATGGCCCCTTTAAAAAAAGTTTGCAAGGTGATGTTGTGGCTGCTATTTTTCTCATGGAAGTGAAAATGGGCTCAGAAATGTGGCATGGGAAAAAGGAATTAGAGGTTTGTGAATATAGAGGTATTTATACATTAAACATTGTTGTCTGTAACTCCTCTAAATATAGAATATACCTTGGTTTAGATTTCAGACCCTTAATAACAAGCTAATCACGTGACTTGGATAATTCAAGCCCACTCCAGTAACAAAACTAAACCAGATGGTCACTTTAAGACCAAATGGTTCTGGGAGTCTAGGAAGAATGAACTTCCAGTTCTATGGGAAGAGGATTGAGAGTACTGCTAAAGGTGGAGTAAGGAACTAGATCTTTTAGACACTCTTCCTTTCTCCTCTAGATTCTTGTACGCAGCAGACCTACCTGAAGCTAGGATCTTTCAGAACCTCAGACTAGCAAGACCACAGAAGAGACAGACACAGGTGGGCAACTTCTTCCTGGGGTTTCCCACCACAGTGGCTGTGCTGCATATCTGGTCTTCTACACTCTAACCTAGTCTCTATTCAAATTAAGCTGGTTTAAAACCATATCCAATATACTTCATTCTTGGTGCTCAAATCCTACTGACCTGAGTGATTACTGGGTATAATGAATCCTTTTTGACCTTCTGCTCACAACACCCTCAACTGTCCTTTAAATTACACAATAAGAATCTCCAGAAAGCTTTACCAAACAAACCAACTATTTCATACTTGCTAAAGTTATCTAGCCAGACCTTTGACTTCAAGTGATTGGCAACTAAGTGTTGGCTATTGAGTTCACACTCATCAATGTAAACTTTTAGAATGTAATCTTCTCAAGAAAGGAATTAAGTCTTATACAATATTCAGCACAAGCAGCAGAATTAATAGCAAAGCGAAAGAAGAAAACTGTTTACTACATACGAGATACTTTATATAAATTGCTTCACTTATTCTGCAGTGAACCCAGATCATCCTGCACATTATCATTTCTAAGATGCATATTTTTTCACTTTTAAAAAAAAACAGGACACATGTGACAACCATTGGTGGTCACAATTTTAATAAGCAATCGTTTTTCATTGTTAGTGGTAAACAAAATAATGGTCCACCTTACAGGTGATGGTGCGTCAGACTCATTAAAATATGTTAATATTTTCATCTGATTGGAAACATTACTTGAAAGACAGATTAAGAAAACTGTCCAGGGTTATTACACAGCCTGAAAAGGGACTAGCCAGACTTCAAACCATGATGTGGCTGATTCCAAAGTTTCTTTCTACTATCACCTACCTGACAAGCACAGAGACTTTGAATATAGCAAGAATTTTCCATAGTCAGCATGTCTCAAAGACTAGCAACCTTGGGTGCTAAGTTTTCGGGAACTGAGGTGTTCACAAACCGCCTGGTGGAGACACTGCAAATATGCTGGTTTAGGTCCCAGCCAACCAAAAGCTTCTAGGGGTCTATGCAGCCATTTCGACTCACTCTGTGTACAGAAACTATCTTTCCTCTGACGTGACAATCCTGCGGAGGGGGAATTCGAGGTGTAGAACCTTTCCGTAGTAGGGACACCCTCATCCCCCAACTTCCTACTGAGACTCTTCCCCTACCTCTCAACCTAGACACTTACCCTCCCCACCAAGTTCACCCTGGACCTCTTCACCCCCAACTCCAAATGAGGCCAGTCTAGATGCCACCCCCACCCTGCCACTCGTCACCGCGGGGCCGAAAGCAAGCTTCTAAATTTGCAGGGCTCCCAGACCCGAATCCTAGCTCAGCCACCCAATATCTCCATCTGCCAGCGGCCTAAGTCATGCCCCACTCCTGTCGTATCCAGAAAAGCTCCTTCCTCCGTAGAAGTTCCCTACTCGAAGCCTGAATTCCAGCGGCTGCCAGGCCCCCGCCGACGTCCCGCCCTGGAGGACCCAGTCGCGGCCTGGGCCAGGACACTGGGTCCGGCAGGGCTAAGAACCCGCGAACGCCAGGAAGACAGAGTCCTAATTGGACTCACGGAGGAAGCTGCGCGACAGGAGGCGGGCGGCGGCTAGGCCGCTGCTGCCGGAGACCATGATCGCGATGTCAGCGGCAGCGGCAAGAATTGCGGTCATCCGCCAATGACACTCCCAGGCCCCCGGGGACCTAACAGGGGCAAAGGCTGGAGGAGGCGGAGGGTGGCCACAGTAGTCGCCTGAACAAATTTCCCACTCTAGAGGATTCTTCACGAAATAGCGGGGGTGGCAGGTGAAGATCAAAAGATATCCTATCGGAGAATGAGATAATAATTCGGCTCCTTCCTAGAAACTTGGGTTTGATTAACATTAATTATAACAGCAACCGAGGGAAAACCCCCACGCGAGACTGGCCGGCGAGTGGCATTGTGGGCAATGTAGTCTGACGGCCTCGGCTGGTTCGTAGCTTTTGAGGGAGGCTGCGGGAAGTGAGCGAGAGAACGGCAGTGACACCAGGGAGACTAGGGACTTGAAGACAAGGAAGGAAGAAACAGCGAGGTGAGGTGCGAAGAGCAGTGCCAGAACTTTGTATCCTAGGCCCGTTTCCTGCCCCTTCGCTTTCCTCATTTGCTGTTAGAATAATACTTCTCACTGTGCACCTTGTGCCTGGACCCGGAAGGGTTGCCGGGAGACGGGAATCTGAACTGGCACTCGTGGCCCGAGAAGGGAAAGACGTGATGAGAAAAATCTAAAGTTGTGTTTATGACAGTTAGTTTCTTAGAATGTGGATTTTTAGTTAAGTAATCATAGAGTCTTTGACTAGCACTAAGTGTATGAGTTTATTCCCTGAAGTTCCCAAGGGCTGAAATTCGAGGTCAAATGCCACTTTGTTCCCTTTTAGGACAAACCGTTCTCTTCTTCTGTAACAGCTTTAGAAGGAACCTCAGAGAGCCCCAAAGTCAAAAGGTAAACAAGAGGTGAAATAGTCTGCGTCTATGCTGAAAACCGTGCTCCTGAGATTTCTCATCAGAATTGTCAATAAAATTGTAATCCTAGTTTACTTAGGTAGTCATTATAACTTGCACTGAGCTGTGAGATGGATGAGTGGTATTACTCAAGGAGATTGCCCAATACTTTATGATCCAAATATTGTCATTCTCCAGTTAGACTTCACTGCAAATAGACTCCTGCCTTGTGGATAACGTTCTTGGGATAATTAAATAGCATCAGTGGTTTCCAAATATATTCATTGTAACAAACTGGATATTTTTATAGCAAATAAATAGAAAACCCCTTGCTATTTTAAATAGCAAAATTCTTCCTAAGCTGTTGCTTGGTAAGTTATATGTTTAGTTTCATTTAATCGATAAAATGCATGATGACAAAAAATATACTGTAAGTACACTTTTAATGAAAATTTGAATTTCCACGAAGACAGGGATTTTTGTTTGTTTTGTACACTGAAGTATCCCAGCACCTAGAACAATGCCTGGCACAAATAATGCATTGTTGAATTGAATTGATATATATATGAGAAATGGTAGTATACAGATTATTTTTTGGATCCACAGACAATCTTTGGTGGACTTAGGATATTTCAATCTCTTGTAATAACTGCACTGTAATAATGCAGGCCTCCATAACAACTGTTTCAGTACTAACTGAGTGGTTAAGTTAAATATTAAAAGCCAGTGCCCTTATACAAAGGTTGGGATGTAACAAAAGCCCACCGAGAGTTTTGCCTAGGCCTTTCCTGGGCCTTAAAGCATAACAAAATAACAAAAGAATTCTTAACAGGACCCATTTAGGATTAAACAAGTTTGATTGGGGGTCCGAAGAAACTCCTCAGGCCTCCACAAACAAGTTTATTGGAGGTCTGAAGGAACTCCCCAAACCTCTGTGACTTAGCAGGAGACAAGACAAGGGTAATCACCCCAGCACCTAAACCCATGTAGATTAAGTGAATTTACTGAGATTCCAGAAGAAGGTCTTCAGGACTCAGACCTTAGTTATAGATTAAAAGCATATATATGCAGATTGAATTTTGGAATCACACGGGTCTGGATTCAAATTCCAACTCTGCTGCTGGCTATGTGACCTCTGGGTTTCAGATTTCATTATGGAGATGGGGATGAAACTCCCTATTTCATAAGGGTGTTGGCTGGGCGCAGTGGCTCATGCTTGTAATCCCAGCACTTTGGGAGGCCAAGGCAGGCAAATCACCTGAGGTCAGAGGAGACCATCCTGGCCAACATGGTGAAACCCCATCTTTACTAACAATAACAAAATTAGCCAGGCGTGGTGGCACACACCTGTAATCCCAGCTACTTGGGAGGCTGAGGCAGGAGAATCACTCAAACCTGGGAGGTAGAGGTTGCAGTCAGCCGAGATCATGCCATTGCACTCCAGCCTAGGCAACAAGAATGAAACTCTGTCTCAAAAAAAAAAAAAAAAAAAAAAAAAAAAGTGTTGTGAATATTTAATATATTCAGTATATAAAGTATTGCCACCTTGTACCAAATATATGGTGGATAAATGGTAGTTATTATCATTAAAGATAAGAACTGTCTTTTTTACATGGTAGGATGATATTTTGAAGGTTTTAACTAAAGTGAGTTACCAAATTAGAATAGGATATTTCTATTTGTCTCAAAACTTTATCTAAAGCCCTAAAGCTGAAGACAACAAGCCTTGCCTCCACATCTGTAAGGAGGGCTGTCTAGGAGCTACTTCTCTCTGAAGTTTGATAGGAGGTGGCCAAACTTGTCTTGGAATTCTCACCCCCACATCCCAGCCTGCTTAGATAAGCAAAAGACTAGAATTCATTGTATGGGGGTGTGAAGGGAAAATAAATCTCGGGACCCCAAAGTCACCAAGCCAAGAGAAAAGTCTAGCTGGGAACTGCATCAGGCAAACCTACCTCCCATTTTATTCATAAATAATATACCTACAAAATAATAAGCTACATACCTCCCTCACAGTTTGCCCACAGGAAATGTCTTGTGTTCAAAGGACAGCCAGAACTAGAGTTATCCCTCTAAGGCACACCTGAGACAGATGCATATCTGATTGTTTCCTCTGCCCTATTATTTATGTAAAAATGCAGATTCACTGAGCTAGACTAAATTTTGTGTTCTGGGGAAGGCTGATCAAGGATTCAGAAGAATGCAACCTTTTGTCTCTTATCTACTTCTAACTGGGAAGTCCCCGCCTTACTGGATGGACCGATGTACATCTTACACATATTGATTGATGTGTCATGCATTCCTAAAATGTATAAAAGCAAGCTGTATCCCAACCACCTTGAGCACATGTCATTCAGACTTCCTGAGGCTGTGTCATGGGTATGTCATTAACCTTGGCAAAGTAAATTTACTAAATTGACTGAGACCTGTCTCAGATATTTTGGGTTAACAAGGGGTTTGTTGCTTCTGAGTCTAGAGTTGTCAGTTTAATGTTCCCTTTTCCTTCCACTCCTAGCCAAATTTGTGGGTGAGGGATTCTTACCAAAACATTGCTGGTATTAAATTTCAGGATAAAACCCAACAGAACTGCAAAAATTCATGAGCCCACCTTAGTTATGTGAAGAGTAAAAAGTTCCTTTTCAAAGTTTCCCTTTTTGTTAAAGAATAAATAATGTGTTCTAAATAACAGTTTCTTTTAAAAACGTTTCCTTTGGGCTTCCTGGTTTTTGCTAATAGCTCTTTGTTAAGCCCTATGTAGTTGTTAAGTATAGTAAGGGAATAGGTACATTCTATGTCCTACTTTAACCATGTCATTTGTTCTGGCCTACAGCCTGCTCAGACATGTTCAAACATGCCCAGGCATTTCTCAGCTTATAGCTTACACCTCTTCCTTATTTGGAAATGTTCTTATTCTCCTAGTTTCCCGTAAACAACCCCCTTCCTTTCTTTGTTCTCCATCACACATTTTTCCTATTTAGGAAAGTTTTAAGTTTTTACCCAGTTGGGATCAGTCTAGATTGTGCAGTCTGGCTTCAGCCAATAGAGATAGGACACAGCAGTAAGGACCCAGTGTGTCCGGATAAAAATCTCTGCTTTTCTTTGTTCATGGTGCTCTCATGACAGTCAGGCTTCTGTGAAGCACCCTTTCAGCAGAAAGTAAAATTGCCTTGCTGAGAAAATTCTTTGTCTGAGCGCTAGTTCTTCTTTTCAGCTCCAAGGAACAAGCATTTGCTTCTAACAGTTAGCTAGAGTAGGTCTTGGTCAGAGAATGCTTGAGAAAACTTGAATTTGGAAGGCAGACCTAACTGTTAAGGCTTATGTCTGCCTCCTTCCTACAGAATTGTAAAGGCAGGAGGCTAGCTGGAGCAGCCCTCATCAGCAGGCAGGGCAGTATTTGTTGTATCAAAATGTGTTAATAATCCCGTGAGTAAAATGCATGCCAAGAAAGAAAGTTGAGCTTCCCCCTAGAGACATGCCATCCTCTGAGGCAAGGAACCCTAGCATAAAAGACTGTAGAAAACTCCCAGAGGAAGGAGGAAGGCAGGGAGAGTTATAAGAAGGCCAGCCTAAGAGTACCTAACTCATGTCAGCATACTGTGCAGGGTAGTGGGAGAGGAGTTTCTGAAAAATCCACGAGGTTCTCACAAAGAGCCAGCATTCCAAAGAGAGAATGGACCATTAGGAGAGAACCACAAATGACACCATCTAAGAGATTTTGTCCAAACCAAACCCCACCACTCCAGCAATGTACAACAAGGGTGTGAAGGGAGGAGGAGTAAAAGAGAAGGGGAGGAAACAGACCTCAACCCCTTCCTTCCCAGCTGCAAGTTGGGGAGCCATAGATCATGCCAGACCTGGGAGTGGGGGTGGGAGGGAGGTGTTTTAAATTAGGTATAAGGTTGAAGTTTTTAATTGGATTAGATGGAACCTTTAGTTGTTGGTTTTTGAAATTGGTAATTTATTACCATGGATCAAAATTCAAACGGTACAATGAATATTAAAATATGAGCAGTGAGAAATCTTCCTCCACTGTCTCCCCACCACCCATTTCTCCCCAGGGGAAGCCAATATGATCCAGTTTCTTGTGTATCTTTCCAGAGCTATTTTTTGTGTGTATTAAAGCATATGTATATGTATCCATTTCCCATACCCTACCCTTCCATGTTCTCACTAATGTGTGAATAGGCAGGGTTAATTAAAGGTATGTGCCTGGGGGAGTCAGGAGACTCAGCAGTCTGGGTGGCTGGTGTCTAGAGTAGCAGCTCCAGGGGGTGTCTTTTTCTGAATAACTTAACCCAAAGTGGTACCTGTTCTTTGCAACCAAGAATCTTGACAAGACTGAGCTAAGTAATGAGTTTCAATTTATTGGAGCAAAGTCTCTCATTTGCATTTTTTTCATTTACATTGTTTTTAACAAAATAAATTGATTATAGTCACTCATGTGTGTTATCCACAATGGGTTTTCTGCCTATTTAAGAAATATTGGCTCTTTATATTTAAAAGTAATTATAATTATATATCTTCCCTTGATTTTATGTGAGTCCCCATCCTACCAGAATGTCAGATCCTTTTCCTTTCACCAGAGTTTGGTCTAAATTCCTGAAGTGATGCTACGGTGAGGTGAATGTAGTGTAAGGAGCATTTGGCCTTCTGTCTGTGCTGGCATCTCCTGATATGTACATCCTTCCATCTGGTCCTTAGCTGTGGTCCAAACTGATGCTGCATCATCACTGACTCCTACTTTGATGGCTTGTTTTGCTCTGGTTCTGCCAGGTATCTCTGGGCTCTTCTGAGGCATATGAGAACCTTTCACCCTCTGTGGGCTACAAGAAACTTCCCCACTTGCCAAAACATAGTATTTAGCTACATCTTGCCACCAGTGCATCCTTGCTCTGACATGCACTCTTGCTGTCTCACTCTCTCTCCTACTCCCCCGGACGTTCCAGCTTTGTGGAATTGTTAGAAGACAGGGGTCCCAATCCAGACCCCAAGAGAGAGTTCTTGGATCTCTTTCAAGAAGGAATTCAGGGTGAGTCCACAGTGCAAAGTGAAAGAAAATTTATTAAGAAAGTAAAGGAATGGAAGAATGGCTACTCCATAGACAGAGCAGCCCCAAGGGATGCTGTTTGCCCATTTTTTATGGTTATTTCTTGATGATATGCTAAAGGGGGTAGATTATTCACGCCTACTCTTTTTAGGCCATATAGGGTGACTTTCTGACATTGCCATGGCATTTGTAAACTCATGGCGCTGGTGGGAGTGTAACAGTGAGAATGACCAGAGGTCACTCTGGTACCCATTGTGGTTTTGGTGGGTTTGGGCCAGCTCCTTTATGGCAACCCGTTTGATCAGCAAGGCTTTTATGACCTGTATTTTGTGCTGACCTCCTATCTCATCCTGTGACTTAGAATGCCTTAACCGTCTGGGAATGCAGCCCAGTAGGTTTCAGCCTCATTTTACCCAGCTCCTGTTTAAGATGGAGTTACTCTGGTTCACATGCTTCTGACAGACTCCTCAAACCTGTCTGGTAATTCTTTTGACTACCCCACCTCCCCTCACCTCCATGCTGGGGTAGTGGGGATGGGGAGATGGCACCTGAGCTCTCCTGGTTTCCCTTCTTCCCTAACCTGAGGATCCTTTTCTGATCCTGGAGACATTAACTCACATTTTTGTCCTAAATCTAAATTATTTCTGTCCTGAGGTCTTTGAGTTACACATTCCCTTCCTGCATCAATGGACCAAGAAAGCCAAATAGAAATTGGTTGGGGAAAGGGGGCTGAATATTTGTGAGGAGAAGGTCAAAGAATAGAAGGTAATATGGGAAGGGAAAGCATTTGTAAGTATTACAAAGTATTTTACTGCTGTAATCTGGATATGCTAAAGCTTTGCATGAATTCACCCAGGCAATCTGACTCTGCTACATGGAAATGGAACAAGAAGAACCTTCTCCAGGCCCAGTTCTGACAACTTCTTTCCGGAAAAATAAAATCTGCCTTCCAAAGGAAAAACAGCTGCTTCATCCCCAGTGATACAAGCACATTTAAAGAGAAATATAGTGTAGCCAAGAGAGTCAGGCTGCTAGGGCTGATGAGCCAGCTTAAGCCCTAAGGCCCCATTGTAGGTACTACTAATCCCTTCATAAAACCAGCAGAGGGATTAGGGAGCTTGTATCCTTCACTTTATTTAGGGAAGATGGTACAACACAAATCAGAACACTTAACACTTCCTCCTGGGAGAACTAGGAGGAAAGATGAGTCAGAAGCATCAAAGATTATTTTCCTCTGAAGTGTAGCCTCAAAGAGAGACAAAATCACACAGCACAATTCTAAGAAAGAACCAGCTAATACCACTGGCCAATTTGAGCAGAGGCAGATTCTTTCCCTCTCCTCTGACAGGGAGTGGCACTGCTAGTTGGGGAGTTGCCTTTCCCAAATAATGAGGACAAGGAGCTTTATGAAATGCACCTGCAGGGTCCTCTTGAAAGCCAGTGATACGTTTGTTGAATGCTTGATCTACTCAGTACCTCTGAAGGGGAGGTTCCATCTGCATTGGACCTTATAGGAAAGTCAAGAACTGACCTCTCCTCCAGAAGAAATGGATTCCAAATATAGTTTCCTTTCCCCATACTTGAGCCCTGTTGCAGATTTGTCCTCCTGGGAAGCCAATGCTAAATACTCTATGCAAGAGTACCCTGGGGACCAAGCCTGTTGAAAGGAAGAGAAGAGAGCAAGACTGGGTAGTGGGAAACATCCAGCTGTTTGTTACAGGCCCAACAACAATCTTGGCCAAAGCCCTTAGAATTGTCCTGAATTGCACCAAGATGGTCAGACCACCTGAGTTCTTGTCTGGCATCCAGGAGAAAGGAGATTGCACAATGAATTGAAGATGGCAAATAAGAGAATCTTATTGCTGATGAAAGTGGGTCTCAGTGGGAAGGGGAGCTGAAAAGGAAATGGAGCGGGAAGGTAATCTTCCCTGGAGTTTAGCTGTCCCTGGCTGGACTCCTCTCCAATGCTATGCCATCAAGCTGTCCCTCTCAAGTCAAGCTGCTTCTCTCTGATGTCCAACCGTAGTCTCCAACATTCAGCTGCTTATCCCCTCTGCCAGCTGAGTTCTGGGGTTTCTATAGGCACAGGATGGGGGGCAGGGCAGGTCATTGGTGGTTTTAGAAAAGGAAACATTTGAGCAGAAAAACAGGGATGTATGGTCTCACTTTGGGCTGCAGTACCAAGCTTTTCAGCTTGAGAGTGGGGCCCTCACTGGGAGCCTCTTCTGCCCAGAATTTCCCTGCCCCGTTTCTCTACCACTCTCATACTGTCCAACACTGGATCCTGCCGTTCTTCCACCACCTCTATGAACTTCTGAAGACTTTTGCCCTATTTTCAGGGCAATGCTGTCTCAGAAGAATTAGATACATTAGAGCTTTTATATATTTAATAGATAGCCTCTTCCAAATTACACATTTGCAATCTAACAGAGATTGCCAATGTTTCCACATAAGAAGTGATTCATGTTGAAATTTCTGGAAAGACACCAGAAGAGAGCAAGAGTCCCTGAGACCCTGAATGTAACTGAAGATATTGTAACCCACTCCGTACCCACTCTGTAGCAGAGAGGGAACCGTAAAAGAGTCCCAAGAGTTAGTACTAAAAAGAGAGAAAAGTCGGGCCCTGAGGCCTATGGAGAAGAAAGAAGACAGTTTTGGGGAAGCTAGTTGTGGCCTGCGAAAGGACTCCAAGGTGGAAAAGAATAACCCCCCTTCCTTGTTCTTGACGGACAAAGGATGCCACAAAAATCAAACCCAAAGCTACCAGGTTATGGAAGCTCTAGCTCAGGCACCACCATTCATCTTTTTCAGCATTTTCGTGAAAAAGTTGTCTTTTTCATTGGAGCTTTCTGTAGTTGTGAAATAAGTGAGAGTGCTGGGCTTTGCAGGGTGATGTCACTTAACAGCAGTTGATGGGGTCTGTTTGGACTTAAAAGGAAGCATGCCCTTTCAGTGCCATTCTGCATCATTGTCTAACAAGCCCACTAAAGAGTTATTCTCTACAAAGATGAGCCTTTACTTGATTTGGTTTCACAGTTAATACAAAAATTATATGCTTATTCATTATAAGTTTTACAGGTAACTTCTACTTTGGGATTTATGATTGTTTTCCAGATTTTCCCCCTCAGTTACTTCATTACTTTTATAAAAAGAACAATCAATAGTTTTGGCTTTTTATAGATGAAGAGATGTGCTTAGGACTGAGACTCTGTGAAGTTCTGTTGACTAATAGACTTTTATTCTGGTAGAAATGCAAATTATTTCTATCCAGCAGAAAAGAAAACCCCAAAGATTATGGTTTTGTTGCACTGTAAGTACATTTCTCAGTTTTGTATCTCACCTGGAAATCTATGTGCCACAGCTCCTCACTTGTAAATAGGGATAATAATAGTACCTACCTCATATAGTTATTGTGTGGATTAAATGAGATAATCTGTGTAAAGTACATAGAAGAGAGACTAAATCCTAGTAGACAGTAATAAATACTAAACAAATGTAGACCATTATTTTCTTAGGCTCATTTAACTGAAAAACTAGGACAAACCTTCAGGCATAGTTGGATCCAGTTACTTAAAGAAGTCACGGTCTGGTGTGGTGGCTCACCCCTGTAATCCCAGCACTTTGGGAGGCTGAGGCAGGTGGATCACCTGAGGTCAGGAGTTTGAGACCAGCCTGATGAACATGGTGAAACCCTGTCTCTACTAAAAATACAAAAATTAGCTGAGTGTGATAACAGGCGCCTATAATCCCAGTTACTGGGTTGGCTAAAGCAGGAGACTTGACTGAATCCAGGAGGAAGAGGTTTCAGTAAATTGAAATCACACCATTGCACTCCAGCCTGGATGACAGAGTAAGACTCTGTCTCAAAAAAAAAAAAAAAAAGTCATAAGGGCTTGTCTCACTCGAGGCCTGCATCCTCACAGTTCCGTCTAAATCCTTCAATAAGAGAACGCCTCTGTCTTGGATCCTCTAGCAAACACATCAGGACCAACTGATTGGAAAGACTTGTGTGTACTTGTAGGGCAGATGCCAGTGGATTGGGCAGCAGTGGGCAGCAGATATTCCAGGCAAATAGCTGCATATCCTTGAGTCTGTGTCCTGCTACCACCACTTAAGGCCCCAAAGCCTTACACCAACCCCGATGTCCCAGATTATTCCATTTACTCCATGGTTTTAGTCAAAGACTTTCAAGTGCTTGGTAACACCAAGATGATATCTCTCCTTTAAAAAATGTCTCTATGAACTTAAGAGAAGCAAGATAAAATGGCAAGTAGGAAAGAAACAAGATGTACCTTGAAAAACAAATGAAAATGGCCTCACATATTCACCGAGTGCTGGTGAAAGTGACAAAACTCACTAACGTGGAAAAGAATGCACATGGACTTCACCATCAATAGTCTCTGCTTCAGCAGAGATCACAGCATTGTTACCTTGGGAAAATCACCTAACTTCTATGAGTCTTAGGTTCCTCGCTTGGATTTAACAGGACCCAAGGTGCAACTCATATGCTCGACTTTGTTCCCCACATGCTGCAAACACCAAGGAGGTCAGCTGTTCAAATCTACCCCCCCATCCCCATTTTTGCCTCTTGATGCTTATGACAATCATAAGGAGGCAGTAAGTGTCTATGCTATTCTGGCAGAAAGAGTTAGAGGTGACAGAGGTTAGGCTGTAGAAGCCTGCATTCTCAGGCAGCATTGCTGAGCAATCCTTTCCTGCTAAGCAGTACCACAGTGACTCTAGAGTACTGGTTCAGGTATCCAGTACATCCACCTTGTACATCCACCATCCTCCCTTGTTTCTGTGACCCACTCTATTCTCACCAGACAATATTGGCTCTGCCTCTATACCTTCCTCTAAGAGAAGCCACACCCTGTGATCCTAGATGGGCCCACTCTGCTCATCTGAAGGAAGCCATTTTCAAAGGCTCCCAGGTAGTTTCCCGCCTCTGGCTCTGCTGTGACATGGCTGGCAACTTTTTTTTGCTAAAGAAGAGGGAACCCACCTCCTGACACAAACACAAACACATGCAAACACCTTCACAGATTTAATTTTTGGGGGGATATTCCTCCTGTATAGCTTCTACTATATATAAAATATGGATCACAACACCTACCTCATGGGGTTATGATACAAAATAGAAAGAACAACACACAAGAAAAGTATGTTGCACACTTCTTGGCTCAAGGAAGGTCCTTGGTAAATGTCAGTTCTCTTTCCCTCTGATGCAATTAACTTATTTTTACAGTAGTATTGGAACTGACTGGCATTTAAGTCATACCTCCAGGTGAAATTGATGGCCAAAGTTTTGGATCTTTCTGAAAGTGAAATAAAACCAGGAAGGCACTTAATGTGCCTTGATGCTATTCAGGCTATTGAATAGCATCATCTCATTTTAAAAACATAAATCAAGAGAGATAATACAAACTGCTCCCTTCTAGAGGAAGCTGAGAGTTCTTTGTCTTCCTGCAGCCTTAAAACAGTCTGAGGGATCTGTCCAGACCAACTGCTGTCTCACTCGTAACAGGCAGCAACCCCAGATTCACAGCTTATTTTCTCCAACAACTGGTACTCAGGAGGTAGCCCCTCGGGGCAGATGTGCATATGACTTATCAGGGCCTAGCAGATGTGGCTCTGAATGACACTGTAGGTATTTTGGTCAACTTGTTCTTATTGTTGAAGGCAATCATAGTGCTGAAAGAGCACAGATTGAGTGTAGGGGGCCTGGGAAGCCTTCCATGCCTTCCTGGCTTACTTTCCTGCCAGCAGGATTCAAGTTTCCAGGAGGAGACACTTAAAAATGCAGGTGTCAGACAAGTAGGAGGTAAACACAAAGCAGTGAGGGTAAAACATTTTATTTTATTTTATTTTATTTTATTTTATTTTTTTAAGACAGAGTCTCACTAGGTTACCCAGGCAGGAGAGCAGCAGTATGATTATAGCTCACTGCAGCCTCCAACTGCTAGGCTCAAATGATCCTTCCATCTCAGTCTCCCAAATAGCTAGGACTACAGGCATGTGCACCATGCCTGGCTAATTTTTTAATTTTCTTGGGTAAATACAGAGTCTCACTAGGTTGCCCAGACTGGTCTTGAATTCCCAGGATCAAGCAATCCTCTGGCATTGGCATCCCAGTGCTAGGATTACAGGTGAGAGCCACTGTGCCTGGCCAAGAATTTGTATTTTTAAAAAGCTTCCCACCTGACTCTCATCCCGCCTCTGACATTTGGCAACTCCCTGCTTTTGACCAGTAGCTCTCAGGATTTTATACTCAAAGCCTTGATACTCCTCCTTATGCTATTTACACGTGTGCCAGCCAATATTGAAGATAGCAGAATGCCACAAGGAGAGGCAGTGCTCAAACTACCTGCCAACTGTGAATGATCAGCCTAGAGACAGCACAAACTTGGACATGGATCTTAGAAATTTGCACAGTCATGGTGGGTTGTGTGCTCTCTCTCTTCCCTCTTTCCCCACCTTTCTCTCCACTCCCCCACCTCCCTGGGATATACAGTCACCTAGAATAAGCATAAGGGCATGAGAAAGAGCACAGCAAAGTTTATGTGTTTAATATAAAAACCTTATTTTAAAATAATTATAGATTTATAGGAAGTACAATGAACATTCAGGACATGGAGTATGCCTAATGCTGACATATCCAGCTTCCCATTTGTCTTCCTCTGATATAACAGACAGGGAGAGGGAAGGGTATCTCATTATTGTCAGGTGGGAAGTCCAGCATCTTCGTGTGTGGCCCCCAATGACACCTTTTGGGGAGGGCTCTATTATTTCTGAGTAGGGGTAAAAATCCCAGCTCCCCACAAAGACATCACCCTACTATCTTGGTCTCTGGGGGTGCAGGGGACACCTGTTACAGCTGAGCAAGATGGAAATCTAGGTTGCCTATTTGGGTTTTGTTGACAGAAACAGGGATGGTACTGTTTTTGCCCATTGTGTTTGGCTGGGGTAGGGTAGTTATACTCTAAAAGATTTCTTTCTTGCTAGGCTACCCTTTCCCCATCTTTTGGCTAGAGAGAGCATGCTTTTCTATTCCTATCAGCATTTCTGGATTGCTGACGTCTGCATCCAGTCCAGGATATATGAGCCAGAAAGAAATTCCAGGAAACTCATCATCACATCATCCCTTAGGTCCTTAGATCCCTAGTCAATCTGCCATCTTTCTTCACATTTAGTCTCCTTATACTTACTTATAATGTATAGATATTTTAGCTGTAATAAATTGGAAGAATAGGGTAAAGTGTGTCTATTTCATTTTGGTTTGGAACCAAAACCTGGCAGCAAAGTGTTGTGCTACGTAATACAGACACAATGTTCACCAAAACCAAAAGTCGATATTTGAGCAAGATGTTAGCAGGGCTGCTTTCTTTACTGGAGGCTGTGGGGGAAAGTTTCTTTCCTTGCCTCTTCTGGCTTCTAGAGACAGCCTATATTCCTTGGTTTGTGGCCTCCGTTTCCGTCTTCAAGGCCAGTAATGCTGCATCACTTTGACCATTCTCTTATAGTCACATTTCCCTCTGAACACAGCTGGGAAAGGTCCTCCACTTTTAGGGACTCATGCAATTAGATTGGGCCTACATGGATAATCTGAGATGATCTCCTCATCTTGAGATCCTTTAGTCACATCAGCAAGTCCCTTTCACCATGTAAGGCAGCACGTTCACAGATACCAACGATGAGAATGTGGATATCTTTGAGGAGCCATCGTTTTACCTGCCACAGCACTCCAGTTATTCAAGTATGTATCAGAGCTGCAAATACTAAATGATACCACCAAGTTTTCTTTTATTACAGAGATTCTGTAATTCTGAGTTCTGAACCCAGTCCTGTTCTGGGTGCTTTAGGAAATTCAAGAGAAGGCAAAAATTCAGCCTTTGCTAACAGTCTAACTCAGAAGATAAGCCCAAGATACAAGAAGCAGTTAAATAACTGTAAAAGTATGACAGAATAGAGTTCGAGTCTCTCTGACCTCCTTTATTCTTCTCCATCCTAATCTCTAATGAAAGGGAAATTTTAAAAAACAATAATGTGTTGAATTTAAGCCATGACAATGATCAATGTTATCTAATGGAGGGGTGTTGGTGTAGGTGCTCTACTCTTAAGAATTAATGTATTAGCCTGTTCACCATTGTCCTTCCAGGAGGGAGTCTGGAATGAGTTTCATGGGTCTCAAATACAGGATGGAGGTGGGGCAGGATGCAGGTAAAACCCTGGGGAGGGCAAAAGGGTAGAAAGTAAAGAAGAAGAAAACAACAAAGGGGAGGAGAGTGGGGGCTTTGGGTATCCACTGAGGACTGACTCTGATGGAATCAAAGTCCTTATGGGGACAGTAAAGAAGCGATTTGGACCATCATCTGAACTCTAGGTGTTTTCATGATCTTCCTGCCTGAAGACCTAGGATGAGCAAGTCGGATAGTGGGTGGAACCTATAGAGGGGCAGAAAAATAAGATTACATTAGGCTGTAGTATGTGCTGCTGTAAACACACATCCTTTCTGCTCAAGAGAGATTTGGTGTTTTTTTCCTTCAGTATTGGAGATTTACACTCCCAAAACCTTCCTAAAGGCCAGTTATGTGCCCAGTTCAGTTTTCAACCCAGCTCTATGTCTTTATAGCAAGAGTGGTTCTTAGTGCAACATCATCTGTCTGCTCATCTGAATTGATGTTTCTGTGGGATCTTCCACCCTCTCCACACTAATACAGCCCCAACTACTGGTTCTGCTCATCTGTGGGACTTGGAAATGTTTCAGGGCTCACAAGATACCTTGCTGGCCTTGTCCCCAAATTCCAACCTCCTTATTTGATTTCCATGCTTTCCAAAACAGAATTGAAATGAAAGTTTTAAATTATTTGATGTGTCCCCATGTTCAAAAATCTTCATTCCTCATAGGATAAGTACTTGCAATACTAAGTTGTTAAAAAGAGGTTAAAACTGGGATTTTGCCAATGATACCAATTTTGTATCATAACACGGAAAATATTTTATCTTAACTGGTGCATTTACCCCTTTGAGACTTCTATAGCTTCAGTTCAAACTCCATTTTCTGCCTCATTTCTTAAAGACATTAGTTTATCCCACACACTACCCTTACTCAACCTTTCTAAAACACATGCTAACATATTCACAATTCTGTACCTTTACTTTAAGTATAAAATACAAGGACCCCAAAACCTTGAGAAGCCACCGGGCGTAATAAGCTTGGGGCTCTCCTTAAATGGTGTCCAAATAAATTTGAAGTCATCAGTTTCTTGAAGTTCCCCCTCCTCCAGCTTTACTCACCCCTTATCCTGCAGATTGCTTGACTGTCTGTTACTTGTTCCACCTCAAGCTGCCTGGTGTTTATTGTAACCTGCTGACACCTTGATACAGTTGGAGAAAGGCAGGGAAACAAATGTACATAGTGATTGCCCAAGGCCTTAATCTTACCACTCTGGGCTGGAAAAAGTCAGGAAAAGGCCTCCAAAGGCAGGTGACTAGAATGTGATAAGCATCTGAATTATTTTGTCTGCTGGTTAATAGCTAACTGGCTTGCCTTCTTTATTGCCCATACAAACCTGGCTGTCTTCCAGATCTACGTGGCTGTTTGCCTTTCCCATGGCAAGAAAGAAGGAGTTCTCTTTCACCATAAATGCAGTAGAAGAACAAAACATTCAGCAGACAAGAGACAAAGAGGCCAGAGGAAACTGGTTCTACAAAACCATCTATAGTGTTCCTTGGACTCAGTGGCTTAGGCATTTAACGATTTGAACCAATCAATCACTTGTTCATTCAACAAATATCTATTTAGCATCATCTATGTGTTTGGACCATTGCTCAGTGGCAGGTTATAATGGTGAGCAAAAGAGGCTCTCTGATACCTGGAGAGCAAAGACTCACCTGTGGATGCCAAAGGAGCCCAGAAAAAACAGGCCGTAGGTCTGACAACATAAACTTTAGCTCCACACAGGTTTGCATTCTTCTTTCTTACTCATTCACCATAGACAGAAGGGGTAAATATGTTGTGGGAGTCACGAGACCCAAAATTTTCATACTGGCTTTGATTACATAAGACTTTTAAAGGTACAATTTCTCTCTGCATTAGATTTCTCATCTGCCAAGTAGCAACATTTATTTCTACCCCTCCTCTGGTCCAGAACTATTTCGAGGATCCAATGTGCATTGAAATTCCACTGGACAGTAGAAGGTGCTACATAAATATAGGATATTATATTATCTGAATGCCTCAAATCCAGGCACCACAGTTATCAAAGGCACAGCCTTGACTAGAATATGGACCCCGTGAAGAATTGAAAAAACCCAACTTATCACTGACAGCTTGAGCAACTGCGGTGGTATTCATCCCCCTAGCCATATGGAGTCTGGCTCATGTTGTACCCCTGGATCACAAAAAGTACTTCCTGCAGAGCCAACAATGCTTGTTATCTCCAATCCCTGGATGGAGGAGACAGAACCCAAATTTACCTCTTGCATTAAAGCCATAGACAATATAGGGAAGATTTGTTGTTAAATCCTAAGCAGCACTTGTAGACACTTGCCAAATAATGCTGCCAGTGAATAGGGGCCAAATTCTGCTCCTGATGAAGCACTGCTTGAATTTCACAAATATTTGGGCCCACTGTTGGAAGAAGCCAGAGAGCAAGGGCAGGCCCCCTTTCCAGGTCAGTGGGAGACCTGAGATCAGCACTTAAAACCTGTTACTGAATTGTGATTATACTCTTTGGACCTGGTACCAAGTCCCTGTCTATGGGGAAAACTGCAAAGAGAAGAAAGTACATTCCTGTGGACAAACACTCTACTCTAGGACATCATGACACAGTGGGATATTTGTATGTTTCAAAGCTGTCTTTTTAAAGGGATCCTGTCTTTTGTCAACTGACACACTTAGGATTCCAGTCTACTTTTATACTCAGTTTGGGGAATATAAATCAAGTACTCTGTTCTTAGGCATTAAAAAAATGTCCTAAGAAAATAATTCATCTATGCTTACAAAGATGTACAAATTAAAATAAGAACTGGTCTAGATGCCCAAAGATAGGAAATACTAGGCAGATAATGTTAGTTTTCTACAGTGGGAGTAAGAAATTACCACAAAGGTAATGTTGCTTAACACAATGTAAATTTATTCTTTTGCTGTTCTGGAGGTCAGAAATCTAAAATTAAGTTAAATCTAAATTAAGGTGTGGGCAGTGATGCATCCCTTCTGAAGGCTCTAGGAGTGAATCTTTATCTCTTCCAATTTCTAGGGGCCACCTACATTCCTTGGTTCCTGGTCCCTTCTTTCAGCTTTAAAGTACAACACTCCAACCTCTACTTCTGCCATCACTTCTTTTTTTAATTTGATCTTCCTGCCTTTTCCCTCTTATGAGGATCCTTCATTGGGCCCACCTGAATAATCCAGGATAATCTCCCCATTTCAAGATCCTTACTTTAATCACATCTGCAAAGTCCCTTTTGCCATGTAAGGAAACATATTTACATGTTCCAGGATGAGGACCAAGACAACTTTGGAAGCTATTATTCTTTCTACCATAGCAGGCATTAAAATGATGATGTAGGGCCATTACTGCTGAACCAAACTTTGTTTGGGGTGAGCTGCCACTATGTGTAGACTGGAGGCGGGAATGTAGATGGTGAGTTACAGGGAGCACAGATGAGCTCATTTGGCCCTCACCATAAGCTCTCTTCCCTCATAATAGCTCTATCAGTGATAAAAGTGATATAGATTATTTACTTGGCTCCTGCATCTATTTCTCAAATAGTTCTGAAATCAGTTAGGGAAAGCGGGGTATGTTATTGGCCTCCCTGAAATTCTAACAGTGCACATATGTGAGAGTTTCTTTTGTGCTTTCTTTTTTATCTTTTAAATTTCTTTTTTTACTTTCTGGAAATTATTGGTAGAGAACGTGGGAGTGTCTTTAGGGTCAACATCTAAATGAATAATTGCTACCTGGGACACACTTTAATTCACATTCCCGCTAGGAAATTATGTATCCTTCTAATGTTGAATCAGTGAGGCATCATTATTTCTTTCTTGAGAAAGACACAGGAGTCAGAGTGATCCAGAAAAAAAAATTCTTTATATATAATATACTTTTAAAGTTAAAATATATGTGTCTCCTTTACAGATGCAAGTTTAGTAAGTATTGAATGGAGCTTAGGCTTTAGGATCCTTGCTTGGACAAGTTCCTTCTAAGGCCCTGCAAGGGCCCCAAGCAATATCTTCACATACTCACAGGTTTCTGCAAAGGTATTCTTTCTCTTTTCTTTTTTTTTTTTCTTTCTTTCTCTGTTTGTTCTCTTTCTTTCTTTTTTTTCTTTTTCTTTCTTTTTTTCTTTTTTGTACTTTAGGTGCTGGGGTACATGTGCAGATCACGCAGGATTGTGATACGTACACACATGGCAATGTAGTTTGCTGCCTCCATCCCCCATCACCTATATCTGGCATTTCTCCCTATGTTATCCCTCCCTGACCTCCCCGACCCCCCGCTGTGTCTCCCTTGCCCCCCTGCACAGACCCCAGCGTGTGATGCTCCTCTCCCTGTGTCCATGTGTTCTCATTGTTCAACACCCGCCTATGAGTGAGAACATGTGGTGTTTGATTTTCTGTTCTTGTGTCAGTTTGCTGACAATGATGGTTTCCAGATTCATCCATGTCCCCACAAAGGACACAAACTCATCATTTTTTATGGCCGCATAGTATTCCATGGTGGATATGTGCCACATTTTCCTTGTCCAGTCTATCATCAATGGGCATTTGGGTTGGTTCCAAGTCTTTGCTGTTGTAAACAGTGCTGCTATGAACATACATGTGCATATATCTTTATAATAGAATGATTTATAATCCTTTGGGTACATCCCCAGTAATGGGATTACTGAGTCAAATGAAATTTCTATTTCTAACTCCTTGAGGAATCACCACACTGTGTTACACAATGGTTGAACTAGTTTACATTCCCATCAACAGTGTAACAGTGTTCCTATTTCTCCACATCCTCTCCAGCATCTGTTGTCTCCAGATTTTTATTTTTTTTTATTTTTATTTATTTTATTTTATTTTATTTTATTTTTTGAGACGGAGTTTCGCTCTTGTTACCCAGACTGGAGTGCAATGGTGCGATCTCGGCTCACCGCAACCTCCGCCTCCCGGGTTCAGGCA
>NW_016107854.1:705118-717783 GCF_001604975.1 Cebus imitator
CCTAGATTTTCTTCTAGGGTTTTTATGGTGTTAGGTCTTATGTTTAAGTCTTTAATCCATCTGGAGTTAATTTTAGTGTAAGGTGTCAGGAAGGGGTCCAGTTTCTGCTTTCTGCACAAGGCTAGCCAGTTTTCCCAACACCATTTATTAAACAGTGATCCTTTCCCCATTGCTTGTTTTTGTGAAGTTTGTCAAAGATCAGGTGGTTGTAGATGTGTGGCATTGCCTCCAAGGCCCCTGTTCTGTTCCATTGGTCTATATCTCTGTTTTGATACCACTACCATGCTGTTTTGATTACTGTAGCCTTGTAGTATAGTTTGAAATCAGGTAGCATGATGCCTCCAGCTTTGTTCTTTTTGCTTAGGATTGTCTTGGCTATGCAGGCTCTCTTTTGTTTCCATATGAAGTTTAATGTGGTTTTTCCCAGTTCTTTGAAGAAGGTCATAGGCAGCTTGATGGGGATATCATTGAATCTATAGATTACTTTGGGCAGTATAGCCATTTTCACATTGATTCTTCCAAACCAGGAGCATGGAATGTTTCTCCATCTGTTTGTGTCCTCTCTTATTTTATTGAGCAGTGGTTTGCAGTTCTCCTTGAAGAGGTCCTTTACATCCTTTGTTAGTTGTATTACTAGTTATTTTATTCTCTTTGTGAATAGGTGTTTGGTCATGATTTGGCTCTCTTTAAGTCGTTATTGGTGTATAGAAATGCTTGTGATTTCTGCACATTGATTTTGTATTGAGACTTTGCTGAAGTTGCTGATCAATTTCAGGAGATTTTGGGCTGAGATGATAGGGTCTTCTAAATATACAATCATGTCTTCTGCAATTAGAGATAATTTGACTTCCTCCTTTCCTAATTGAATATGCTTTTTTTTTCTTGCTTAATTGCTCTGGCTAGAACTTCCAATACTATATTGAATAGGAGTGATGAGAGAGGGCATCCTTTTCTAGTGCTGGATTTCAAAGGAAATGCTTCCAGTTTTTGCCCATTCAGTATTATGTTGGCTGTAGGTTTGTAATAAATAGCTTTTATTATTTTGACATATGTTCCTTTGATACCTAGTTTCTTGAGAGTTTTTGGCATAAAGGGCTGTTGAATTTTGTCAAAGGCCTTCTCTGCATCTATTGAGATAATCATGTGGTTTTTGTCTTTGGTTCTGTTTATGTGGTAGATTACGTTTATAGACTTGCATATGTTGAACCATCCTTGCATCCCCGGGATGAAACCTGCTTGGTCATGATGGATGAGCTTTTTGATATGCTGTTGCAATCAGTTTGCCAGTATTTTATTGAAGATTTTTGCATCTATGTTCATCATGGATATTGGCCTGAAGTTTTCTTTTTTTGTTGAGTCTCTGCTGGGTTTTGGTATCAGGATGATGTTGGTCTCATAATATGATTTGGGAAGGATTCCCTCTTTTTGTGTTGTTTGAATAGTTTCAGAAGGAGTGGTACCAGCTCCTCTTTGTATTGTATTTCTAGCAGAATTTGGCTGTGAACCCGTCTGCACCTGGACTTTTTTTGGTTGGTAGTCTATTAATTGCTGCCTCAACTTCAGCCCTTGTTATTGGTCTGTTCAGGATTTCAACTTCTTCCCGTTTTAGGCTTGGGAGGATGCAGGTGTCCAGGAATTTATCCATTTCTTCCACGTTTACTGGTTTATGTGCATAGAGTTTTTTATAGTAATCTCTGATGGTAGTTTGCATGTCTGTGGAATCAGTGGTGATACCCCCTTTTTCGTTTTTTATTGCATCTATTTGATTCTTCTCTCTTTTCTTTTTTATTAATCTGGCTAGTGGTCTGTCTATTTTGTTGATCTTTTCAAAAACCAGCTCCTGGATTTATTGATTTTTTTAAGAGTTTTTTTGTGTCTCTATCTCCTTCAGTTCTGCTCTGATCTTGGTTATTTCTTGTCTTCTGCTAGCTTTTGAGTTTTTTTGATCTTGCTCTTCTAACTCTTTCAATTCTGATGAATGGGTGTCAATTTTAGATCTTTCCTCTCTTCTCTGGTGGGCATTTATTTTAAATTTATTATAAATTTATTATAAATTTCCCTCTAGACACTGCTTTAAATGTGTCCCAGAGATTCTGGTATGTTGTGTCTTCGTTCTCATTGGTTTCAAAGAACATCTTTATTTCTGCCTTCATTTCATTGTTTATCCAGTCTACATTCAGGAGCAGGTTATTCAGTTTCCATGAAGTTGTGCGGTTCTGAGTTAGTTTCTTGATTCTGAGTTCTAATTTGATTCCCCTGTGGTCTGAGTGACTGTTTATTATGATTTCCATTCTTTTGCTTTTGCTGAGGAGTGACTTACTTCTAATTATGTCGTCAATTTTAGAGTAGGTGCAGTGCGGTGCTGAGAAGAATGTATATTCTGTGGATTTGGGGTGGAGATCTCTGTAGATGTCTATTAGGTCTGCTTGGTCCAGATGTGAGTTCAAGTCCTGGATATCCTTGTTAATTTTCTGTCTTGTTGATGTGTCTATATTGACAGTGGAATGTTAAAATCTCCCACTATTATTGTGTGGGAGTCTAAGCCTCTTTGTAGGTCATTAACAATTTGCTTTATGTACCTGGGTGCTCCTGTATTGGGTGTATATATATTTAGGATCCTTAGCTCTTCTTGATGCATTGATCCTTTTACCATTATGTAATGCCCTTCTTTGTTTCTTTTGATCTTTATTGATTTAAAGTCCAGTTTATCAGAAACTAGGATTGCAAGTCCTCCATTTTTTTCTCTCCATTTGCTTGATAAATCTTCCTCTGTCCCTTTATTTTGAGCCTATGTGTGTCCTTGCATGTGAGATGGGTTTCCTGAATACAGCACACTGATGGGTCTTGATTTTTATCCAATTTGCCAGTGTGTGTCTTTTAATTGGGGCATTTGGCCCACTTACATTTAAGGTTAATATTATTATATGTGAATTTGATCCTGCCATTTTGATGCTAGCTGGATGTTTTGCCTGTTAGTTGACACATTTTCTTCATTGTGTCAATGGTCTTTACTATTTGGTACGTTTTGGGAGTGACTGGTACTGGTTGTTCCTTTCTATGTTTAGTGCTTCTTTCAGGAGCTCTGGTAAGGCAGGTCTGGTGGTGATGAAATCTCTCAGTAATTACATGTCCGTAAAGGATTTTATCTCTCCTTCGCTTATGAAACTTAGTTTGGCTGGATATGAAATTCTAGGTTGAAAATTCTTTTCTTTAAGGATGTTGAATATTGGCCCCCACTCTCTTCTGGCTTCTAGGGTTTCTGCCGAGAGATCCACTGTGAGTCTGTTGGGCTTCCTGTTGTGGGTAACCCAACCTTTCTCTCTGGCTGCCCTTAGCATTTTTTCCTTCAGTTCAACCCTGGTGAATCTGATGATTATGTGCCTTGGGGTTGCTATTCTTCAGGAATATCTTTGTGGTGTTCTCTGTATTTCCTGGACTTGTATGGTGGTCTGCCTTGCTAGGTTGGGGAAGTTCTCCTGGATAATATCTTGAAGAGTGTTTTCCAGCTTGGATTCATTCTCTCCATCACATTCAGGTACACCTATCAAATGCAGATTAGGTCTTTTCACATAATCCCACATTTCTTGGAAGCTTTGTTCATTTCTTTTCACTCTTTTTTTCTCTAATTTTGTCTTCTCAATTTATTTCAGTGAACTGATCTTCAGTCTCTGTTATCCTTTCTTCTGCTTGGTCGATTCGGCTATTCAAACTTGTGTATGCTTCGCAAAGTTCTCATGCTGTGTTTTTCAGCTCCATCAGGTTGTTTATATTCTTCTCTAAGCTGTTTATTCTCGCTGTCATCTCATCTAACCTTTTTTCTAGGTTCTTAGTTTCTTTACATTGTGTTAGCACATGTTCTTTTAGCTCTGAAAAGTTTATTACTCACTTTCTGAAGCCTGTTTCTGTCAATTCATGAGATTCATTCTCCATCCATCTTTGATCCCTAGCTGGTGAAGAGTTGTGATCCCCTGGAGGAAGAGAGGCATTGTGGTTTTTGGTGTTTTCATCCTTTTTGCACTGGTTTCTTCTCATCTTAGTGGCTTTATCTACCTGTGGTCTTTGTAGTTGGTGACTTTCAGATGGGGATCTCTGAGTGGATGGCCTCTTTGCTGATGTTGAAGCTATTTCTGTTTCTTGGTTTTCCTTCTAACAGTCCCCTCTGCTGCAGGACTGTTGGAGGTCCACTCCAGACCCTGCTTGCCTGGGGGTCACCCATGGGGGCTGCAGAACAGTAAGGGTTGCTGCCGGTTTCTTCTTCTGTTATCTTTATCCCAGAAGGATATTTGCCAGATGACAGCCTGAACTCTCCTTTATGAGGTGTCTCTTTGGGTATACAGGGATCAGGGAGCTGCTTGAGGAGAGTCTGTCCCTTATAGGAGCTCAAGTGTTGTGCTGGGAGCTCTGTGTTCCATGCAGAGCTGCTAGGCAGGTACCTTTAAGTCTGCTGCAGTAGAACTCATAACTGTCTCTCTTCCCAGGTGCTCTGTCCTAGGAAGGTCGGCTTTATTTATAAGTTCCTGGCATGCTGCTGCCTTTTTTCAGAGATGCCCTGCCCCACATGGAGTAGTTCAGTCACAGTCTGCCAGCAGAGGCATTGCTGAACTGCCACAGGCTCTGCCCAGCTGCTGTGTGAACTGCCTCGGTATTGGCGAACTGCCTCGGCAGTGGCAGATGCCCTTCCCCCCACTAAGCTGGACAGTCCCAAGTCCAGCTGCACTTGCTGTGAAACTCTCAATCCAGAGCGTTTCAGATTGCTTGTTTTGTGGGAGTGGTGCCCACGGAGCCAGATCCCATGGCTCCCTGTCTCAGCCCCCTCCCTTTCAGTTGAATGGGCAGCTCTGTCTCCCAGGCATTCCAGGCGCCAGTTGAAATGGCCACCCAGATTTGTGTGAGTTACTGTGCGCCAACCCGAGGCATGAGCTGCTCTGAAAACTGGTAGCACTTTTTGGCCTGGGAATCTCCTGGTCTGTGGGCAGTGAAAACTTCTTTGGAAGTGCAGTGAGCACTCACCGTCTGCGTTGTTCTTGCTGGGAACTGCACTCTGGAGCTGTTCCTATTCGGCCATCTTGGATCATCTGGCTGTTTGTTCTCTTTCTTTCCTTCTCTGTTCTCTTTCTTTCTTTCTCTTTTCTTTTCTTTTTGTTTATTTCCTTTTCTTTCTTTCCTTCCTTCTTTCTTTCCTTCCTTCCTTCCTTCTTTCTTTCTTTCTTTCTTTCTTTTTCTTTCTTTCTTTCTTTTTCTTTCTTTTAAAGAAGCTCTATAAAATTAGCTCTGCCTTGCACCTTTTTATTCTTAATGCTGATTAGAGAATATGGTCTGTGGACTTGCTAGAATTCACTCTAAATTGGTTAGACTGCCAGTTCAATCCTCGACCCCATATTTGTTTAATCCAGAGCAGTGTTCTCAAACTTAAGCATGCCTCAGAATCACCCAGAAGACTTGTTAAAATGGATTGCTAGACCTCTTTCCCAGAATCCTGATTCAGTAGTTCTGAGATAGGGCTGCAAAATTTTCATTTCTAATAAGTTCCCACGTAATGCTGGTACTACTGTCCAGGGAACACACTTTAAGAACTACTAATCTAGAGACTCACTATCAGCAGTTGCTTGAAATGACACCACTGTTGACGTTTCTGAATCTTGAGTCCCTCAGGCCCCCTTGAAGACCGATACCCCCACTGTACACTATGAAAGCCAGAACAAAGCATTTTTCAGTTTTTTACATTTTTTTAATACTTGGACTTTTTGGTCTGAAGCATCAGCAGAAATGTTTATATCTGCCACATATTTTTTTCTGCAGAAATAAGGATATGTCTTTAGTGTTCTACTTCATGTTATTGCTCAACTTCTTCCAGAAAGTCTTAGCTGCATGTCTTCCTTTCTTTTTCTTTCTTTTCTTTCTTTTTTCTCTTCTTTTTTTCTGTTTTTTCTTTTCTCTTTTTTCTTTCTTTTTTTTTCTTTTCCACTTTCTCTTGTAAAATTTAATGTACATTCAGTAAACAGCACCCTTTTAATGTACAATTCTTTGCATTTTGAAAAATGTACACAGTCATATAACCATCACCACAATCAAGATATAGAACTCCTCCATTACCCCCAAAATTTCCCCCACACGTCACTGAAGCCGATTACCTCCAACCCTTGGTAATCGCTGACCTATTTTCTATCATTTTAGTTTTGCCTTTTCCAGAATGATATATGAGTAGAATCATGAATATATAAAATTTTTTGAGATGGAGTCTCAATCTGTCACCCAGGATGGAGTGCAGTGGCACTATTTCAGCTCACCGCAACCTCCACCTCCTGGATTCAAGCAATTCTCCTGCCTGAGCCTCCCGAGTAGCTGGAATTACAGGCTTGTGCCACCGCACCCAGATAATTTTTATATCTTTAGTAGAGATGGGGTTTCACCATGTTGGCCAGGTTGGTCTAGAACTCCTGACCTCAAATGATCCACCTGCCTCTGCCTCCCAAAGTGCTGATTTATAGGTGTGAGCCACCACCCATGGCCTATGAATATATAATTTTTAGTTGGGTTTCTTTCACTTAGCATAATGCATTTGAAATTCATCAAGGTTGTTGCGTATTAGTAGCTTGTTCCTTTATATTGCTGAGTTCTATAGTACATTGGATAAATGTACCACATTTATTTATTAGTTCATCCACTGATAGATCGTTAGGTTGCTTCCAATTTTGGAGATTAAAAATAAAGTAGATATAAACATCTGCAATACAGGTTTTGGGGTAAATATACATTTTTATTTTATCTAGAAAACTCTGCAGGAAAGGAGTGGGTAAGTCATACAGAGAGTGTATTTTTACCTTCATAAGAAACTGCCAAACTGTTTTTCAAAGTGTCTGTATCGTTTTGTATTTCCACAAGCAACGTACGTGAGTTCCAGTTTCAACTATATTTTTAACATTTTAACCTGCTTACTTTGGTTCCTGTAGCAGAAGTATTTTCCATATAGTTTCCTTTTTGCCTATTCTTCCTTCTCAGTAGAATCCTAAGCTGTTTCTTTCTTGAGGTGGGAGGGAAAGTGGCCATGAGCCCAGGAATGGATCTTGACTGTTACAAGCCACTTAAAACAATTCTGTCCTCTATTTCTCAGCATTCATTTCAGCAAAGTGTGACTACTGGATCCAGTCCTGGCCAGTGAGACATAAGTCCAAATCAAACATAGGGGCTTCTGGGAGAGCTTTTACTCTTTTGCTATAAAGGACATGTATATTTTTTAACCTTATTCCCTTCATCCTATCTTCATTGTGGACATGATGGCTGGGACCACAGAAGTGTTCTTTCTCCCAGATCCACATTTTAAAATTCAAGAGAAAGACTCTGATCATTGTAATTTGAATCATGTGCCTACCTCTCAAGTTGTTTTTTTCTGTTGAATGTTTTGTTTTCTGTCTTTGGTGTTAGAGGCTTTCCTTGAATTTTCTAACAGTCCTTAGTTGTCTGCCTATTTTTAAGACAGAGGGTCTGAAAACACAAAACAGTACCCAGGTAAAACTTGTTTACTGTAAGCTTCATTGCAGGGCTGATCTGGTGGGGCCACTTAGTTGTAGAGCCTGTCTGTCCACACATTCAGGTCTTTACCCTTGTGCTGGTCAAATTCCTCAGAGAAGATTCTCCCAGTCTCCTAGGAGCTCAGAAGGTGGAGGTCTAACTACAAGTGCTTTGAGGCTAGGGCAACCAGCTTGTCCTAGTTTTCTCAGGCCTATCATAATATTAAAACTGGAAGACCCCATCTTGGTACTGCCTTAGGTCTAAAGAAAATTGAAATGATTCAGCACCCTATGTCACCATTCTGGGAGTTAAGCAGGGAAAGAGGGTTGGGTGATCATGTCATTTTGCATGCTCACATTCAGATAATGACACTGTTTTCAGTAGGTTACCCACCTTCGAATATGCCTATTGCTCCTTAGAGTAAAGATCTTTGGTTTTACTCACTCCAGAGAATAAATTTCCAGTCTTCTCCTGGGATTGGGGGAGGATAGAGCAAATCTGAAGACCCATTCAATCCTTGAACAGACTGTCAGCCAACCCTCTTGTTGTAACCCTTATTTCCAGACCTGTATGGTACCACCAGTTCCAGAGTCTTCAAGGATCCTATCATGTGTATTAGCTGGTTATTATCTTTTCTCACCATTGCTTAGAGTCCACCTTTATTTTGTCTGTTAAATCACTTACCATTCATATTTCATATTTTTGTTTCTTCTCCCATCCTCCTAATTCTTCTGAGTTTCTAACTTTAAAGAAATTCTTTTAGTAGGGTTTTAAGAAGAAACAAAACTAGTTTGTTATAGACAAAATGCCATATTGCTCTTACATCTATGGGAATAATCTTTTCATACACTTTTTATCCAAATACCTAAGTGCCTCAGGGAATGTAATTCTCAGAGCTTACTGCTATTGCCCACTGTGTGTCAGTATCTTACCATTTGAAACCACAGTTCCTGGAGTCTTTCTAGTATTAACTTATTGAGTTGCAATATGCCTAAAGATAATAAAAAATGACACACACTACAAAATCATAACAAGCAAAAGTTGACAGCAATGACAAATTTCCTAGAAATTTCAGTTTCCTAAAACTAAAATGGTACTTTATTTTGACATAGTGACTACTTTCTATGTATACTGTATATTCTATATATTTTTCTATATGCTATATGTATATGTATTTACTACAGCAGAGGTTGGACAATCTTTTCTTTAAAGGACCAGATAGTAAATATTAGAGTGGGCATGGCTGTGATCCAGTAAAACTTTATTTACAAAAACACAGGTAGAGGTCTGGATTTGACCCATAGTATAGGGTTTGCTAATACGTGCTCTGTGCTGTATGTAGTTAATATGTGTATACAGATTCTGTACCATAAGTATAAACTATATATCATATGTATATTTTTAACAAAGTGAAATAATGTATCATATTCTGAAACTCACATTTTCACTTAACAATATATTAAGTACATTCCCCCATGTCATGTCGACACATATAGCTCTGCTTCATTGTTTTAATTAGCTAGAGCAATTTAGTGGGAATCATAGCATAGATATTACATTTTATTTAAATGTAGCTTCCATAAAAATCCTTATATAAATATCTGTGTGTCTCTAAACACATATTTTTAAAGTCAGATTTATAAAAGAGAAACTACACATAGCTTTCAAAACTCAACAAATGCTGCAAAGTTTCTCTCCAAGATGCTGTGCTAATTTGAACTCTGTAAGCAAAAATCCTTGGCCAAGCCTATGTGGTTTAAATTCCTGGAGTTAAAAAATTATGTAAATGAGTCATCACTGAAAAGCTCCAGAAGGAATTGGCGCCAGAAGACTGGATGGCTACGCAAGCGACGCAGATGGTCCAAGAGGAAGCTAGGCTGGGACCATCCTTGGTAGACACAACAGCTTCAGGCAAAAAGATGTGCAAAGGGGTGAGATGCTGAGATCAAATATTCTGACAAGGAGAACTCATGTGAAACTGGTCCAGGATAGGCTGTTTGTTCAGTTTTAAGGGACTATGACAACAAGCAAGGCTTCCTACCAAGGCACACAGGTGTGTATGGTCAGGCACGAGGAACTAAGGCCACGGTAAGGACCGGAGTGGTTGTCATTCATTTGATTTTGGAGTTAAAGGCAAGATAGAGTGGACAGAGTGAGATCAGAGACAGCAGGCAGAGTTTGCAGTTTTTCCCTGACAGCCACATGGAGGGAAGGGCTGTCTCTGTGAAAGGATGTTATCCTCCGGAGAAGGGAATGGGGGACAAGAGTCTGGCTCCACTGGAGATAAAGGTCCAAAAAAACCTCAGCCCAGGACTCACACATTGGTTTCTCTCTGAGGGCTCAGGACATTATTAGTGGTAACATGTTAATGATCTGAGACCCTGGAACCATCAATATTGATTTGTTTGCTAGATACCTATTCTCTATAATGTAGTATTTGACAAGACCAGGACTAATATCCTGATTTTCAGGAAGCAAAAAGTAGACATTAGTAGAATTTCTAGATGAAGGGAAATCATTTTCCTACTCTACTCATTATGCCACATCACATCCAAAATCCCACTTTCAGTCCTGAGAGCCATTTTTAGTGTAGAAGCACTAAAGAGAGTTCTGCAAAAATATCATACATGGACTAAAGAAACTGGAAGGTTAGGAGGGAGAGATAAAGAAGGAAAATTAAGGGTAGAACAATATATGCATTCAAACTTAAAAAAAAAAGTGTGGGGACAGTTTGTAGAAGTGACTAGACAGTAGATTTTGACATCCACCCAAAACAGAACTTTCTGAAAATTAGAACTATCCAACAGAGGCACAGATATAATGCATTTCCTATAACTGGAAGTGAGCAGAGATGAGGAACCCACCTTAGAGGCACCATTCCCACCTTCCATATCCAGCAGACTTACTGGACACCTGTTGTATTCTCCGTAGCAGCACTTCTAAAATTTAACGTGAACTGAACCACATGGGAATTATCAAAATGTAGATTGATTCGTGAGGTCTGGGGCAGGATCTGAGACTCTGCATGACTAGCAAGCTTTTCAGGTGATGCCAATGCTGCTAGTTCATGGATCACACCTTGAATAGCAAGGTGCTGTGCCAGAGGCTCTCAGGTGTGTCTTTGGGGAATCACCTGGGGTAGGGGACACTTTAGAAAAAGTATCAATGTTTGGATCTCTCACTCTTAGAGAGTTTAATTTGTATGATCTGTGGCCTGGGCATCAGGATTTTTCAAAGCTCTTCAGGTGATCCTAATGTGCAGTTAAGTTTAAAAGCTCTTTGACTATTGATTTATTGATTGATTGATTGAGACAGAGTCTTGTTCTGTCCCCCAGGCTGAAGTGCAATGGCAATCTCAGCTTGCTGCAACCTCTGCCTCCCTGGTTCAAGTAATTCTCCTGCCTCAGTTTCCCCAGTAGCTAGGGTTACAGGCATGCGCCGCCATGCCCAACTAATTTTTGTATTTTTAGTAGAGACAGGGTTTCGCCATGTTGGCCAGGCTGGTCTCAACTTCCTGACCTCAAGGGACCCACCCACCTTGTCCTCCCAAAGTTCTGGAATTACAGGCGTGAGCCACCACATCCAGCCTCTTTGACCTTTTCAAATCACAAAAACATTAACTTAGAGATCACTTCTGCAAAGACCTTTAAGTCTTGAAATGTAATTATCTAGGCTTGGCAGGGTATATCAGTCATACATATTCATATAGGTTCAATATTTTGAAGGAAAACTTTATGATAATTATTAATTATCATAACTCATGGGTCATTAGACCATGTAATGCCTCAAGTTCCTTTCAGATTTAAGAAACCATTGTCCTAAGGAAAATATGGCACATATACACCATGGAATATTATGCAGCCATAAGAAACGATGACTTCATGTCCTTTGTAGGGACATGGATGAACCTGGAAACCATCATTCTCAGCAAACTGACACAAGAACAGAAAATCAAACACCACATGTTTTCATTTGTAGACGGATGCTGAACAATGAGAACATATGGACACAGGGAGGGGAGCATCACACACTGGGGTCTGTTGCGGGGGATTAGGGGAGAGACATCAGGGAGTAGGTAGGTTGGGAGGGATAACATGGGGAGAAATGCCAGATATAGGTGCTGAGGGGATAGGGGCAGCAAACTGCATTGTCATGTATGTACCTATGCAACAATCCTGCATGTCCTACACATGTACCCCAGAACCTGAAGTACAATTTTATATATATATATATTTAGAAAAAAGGAAAAAAAAGAAACCATTGTCCTGATTCAAAAATCTGTAATGCATGCATTTGACCACAAGGTGGTGACGAAGCAACAGAATATGGTATCACTAACCCCTCAGAAAGTTGAGCAGCCCATGGCTTATGCCAGCACTTAAGGGCGGCCCACTTGCAGACTATGTCTAATTCTTATCTGTGAGAGGTGATTGGTCACAGACTCTTTTGAGAATCTTATCAATGTTATAGACAAAGAAATGCACACACACAAACATGAATACAATTGTAAGCGGTTCACAGACCCTGAAATTAAACTGGACAGCCAAGGCCGAAGAGACATTAACTCCCATAGAAATTATATGAAGCCTCTACCACTCCCACCTCCACCCTTCTCAGCAGCTGACCACATCTCCAGCTTCAGAGAGAAAATAGAATAAATAAGACCCCAAATCTATCACTTCACCTAACCCACTGCCACCTTCCTTCCATCTGCATGGAACAGATGTAATTTCTTTTTATCAAAAACTAAATCTTTCAGCAGTGCTCCTGATCCATTTTATCTGGCCTCCACCAAGTTCATGGTCCCCCCACTTCATGCTTTCTTATGCTTTCTTGCGCTAATTTAAAGGTAGCTAACTCATTTTTCTCAATTTAAAAGCAGGATATGTTCTTTATTTTTAAATGCACATGTTCTAAGAAATTCAATACAGTGAGTTTGTAGATATTCATATGCCCACATAACCACCAAAGTAACCAAGATATAAAACATTTCCATCGCTCCCCAAAATTTTGTTGTTCCCCTTTCCAGTCAATCTCTACCCCTCTCCCAGCCCCGGGTAATAACTGATCTATTCCCTATCACTATAAATTAGATTTGTAGTTTCTAGAGATTCATATAATTGTAATTAGACAATATGTACTCTTTTTTTTTTTTT
>NW_016107854.1:717798-769549 GCF_001604975.1 Cebus imitator
TTTTTGGTGGAGTCTTGCTCTGTCACCCGTGCTGGAGTACTGTGGCAGGATCTTGGCTCACTGCAACCTCCACCTCCTAGGTTTAAGTGATTCTCGTGCCTCAGCCTCCCAAGTAGCTGGGGCCACAGGTGTGTACCACCACACCCAACTAATTTTTATATTTTTAGTAGAGATGGGGTTTCACCATGTTTGCCAGGCAGATCTCGAACTCCTGACCTCTAGTGACCCCCCAGCCTTGGCCTCCCAAAGTTCTGGGATTACAGGCATGAGCCACCGCACCCAGCCACAACAATATGTACTCTTTTGTGTCTGGGTTTTTCTTTCTTTTTTTTTCTTTTTTTGCTCAGCTAATGTTTTTCAGATATGACCATGTTGTTGTATGTATCAACAAATTGTTCCTTTTTATTGCTGGGAAGTATTCCATGACATGGAGGTACCATGAATTGCCTGTCCATTCCCCTGTTGGTGGACATTTGAGTTCTTTCCAGGCTTTGGCCATTACAAATAAAGCTGCTATGAAAATTCACATCCAAGTGTTTGTATAGATGTAGACTTTCTTTCATTTTGCATGTGTTAATACCTAGGAATAAAATATCTGGGTCATATGGTTACTATATCCCTTCCTGGTAATTTACTGACTGTGTAGCCTTGGAAGAGTAACTTTACCTCTGAATCTTAGCTGTGAAATAGGATTACCAACCCAGAATTATAAGCCATTGAACTGCCCCAGGATATTCTGTCATAGGCTATTGCTAGGGAGTTTTCAAAACACTAAAAACAAGTTGGCAAAGTTGGATTTTTATAAGCTCAGAAAATTAGTATGGTAACATATTTTTATGAGTAGGCATACTGTAATTTAGCAACAAAGTCATTACTGAATAACCAAAGGCCTAACATTAGGATGAAAATAAGAAGAAAGGAACCAGGAAGGGGTGCTAAGGCATCTGGGCAAACCAGCAGTAGATGACATTAGAATTGCAGCCACAGACTCACAAGTGATCCCTGAAAGGCAACATGGCCTTCAGATCTCAGCCTCTCCTCACCTTTTGGCATATTGCCCACATCCCTAGAAGTGGATCCCTTTCAGTTCTCTACTGTGAGCTCTGGGTTGTGTATACTATGTACAGCAAAGTCCTTCCAGATGAGACAGGTTTCTGTACCTCAGCTTCCACAGAACCACCAATCAGATCCTGCAGAAAACCAAACAACTTGTCCTGAATCTCTGCACTTCATTCTGCCCTACCCAAAGGTCTTGCAGAGACTAGATACTATAGCTGGGTTATTTTTCCTATCCTTCTTCCATGAATCTATAGGCTGAGGGACCAAGGAGTCTCATGCCCAGCTCATACCAGTTATGACACTAACAGTGTTCTCAAACTCTCTCCTTTGCAGCATGTCTGGACATCACCCTGTCTTTAGACTCTCAGCCTTGCTTCTTGCTGTGCATAAAGCCCTAATATTTGTTTGAATTTTTTTACATTTACTTCATCAAACAATTCTAAATCTAAAGCTTTTTTGGTTTTAAAATAGAAGGCTGCTCAAGTTCAAAAAATTTGAGAGGTTGGGTTTTTTTAAAAAAAAAAAACTAAGTAATTTAATGAGGTTCTGGAAAACACCTAGATACAAGCCAAAGGCCTCCTGCTTCCAAAGTGACAGTGAGCAGAGTTCACAAGCAGCAAAATAAGAGCACACTGCATTTTGTACAGACCCAGAGTCCCATCTCAGCATCTGCTCAGCTATTCATATGCTACTTTTTAAAAAAATACTGTCATAACCTCAGACATGGGGTTCACGTTCCTGTTCTTTGGTGGCTGTCACCCCTCATATCTTTCATTTTCCCAGTTGTCACCAAAGAGAGGCACACACCCATTTGCTGTTTTTTTAATTTTTTTGAATGTTGTGGGTGCATTGTAGGTGCATATATTTATAGGGTACATGAGATGTTTTGATACAGGGATGCAACGGGAATAAGCACTTCATGGAGAATGGGGTATCCATCCCCTCAAGCATTTATCCTTTGAGTTGCAAACAATCCAATTACACTCCTCAAATTATTTTAAAATGTATAATTAAGATATTATTGATTATAGTCACCCTGTTGTGCTATCAAATAGTGGGTCTTACTCATTCTCTCTGTTTTTTTTTTTTTGGTACCCATTAACCATCTCCACCTCCCCCACAACCTCCCACTACCCTTCCCGGTCTCTAGTAACCATCATTCTACTCTGTGTGTCCATGAGGTCAATTGTTTTGATTTTCAGATCCCACAAATAAGTAAGAACATGCAATGTTTGTCTTTCTGTGCCTGGCTTATTTCACTTAACATAATAATCTTCAGTTCCATCCATGTTGTTGCAGATGAATGAATTTTCTTCTTTCTATGGCTTAATAAAAAGAACACACTCCATTGTGTATACATACCACATTTTCTTTATTCATTCATCCATTGATGGACACTTAGGTTGCTTCCAAATCCTATCTATTGTAAACAGTGCTGGAACAAACATAGGAGTACAGATATCTCTTCAAAATATTGATTTCCTTTCTTTTGGATATGTTTAGCAGTGGCATTGCTAGAGCATATGGTAGCTCAAGTTCTAGTTTTTTTGAGGAACCTCCAAATAATTCTCCATAGTGGTTGTACTAATTTACATCCCCTTCATCAGTGTACAAGGGTTCCCTTTTCTGCACATCCTCATCGGAATTTGCCTGTCTTTAACTGGGGTGAGATGACATCTCATAGTAGTTTTGATTTACATTGATGATCAAGGATGTTGAGCACTTTTTCATATGCCGGTTTGACATTTGTGCATCTTCTTTTGAGTAATGTCTGTTCAAATCTTTTGGCCATTTTTTTTTATCAGGTTATTAGGTTTTTTTCCAGTAGAGTTCTTTTAGCTCCTTATATATTCTGGTTAGTAATCCCTTGTCAGATGTGTAGTTTACAGATATTTTCTCCCATTCTGTGAGTTGTCTCTTCACTTTGTTATTGTGTCCTTTCCTGTGCAGAAGGTTTTTAACCTGATGTGATCCCATTTGTCCATGTTTGCTTTGGCTTCCTGTGCTTGTGGGGTATTGCTCAAGAAATGTTGTTTTCTCAGACCGGTGTCCTGGAGATTTTTCCCTATGCCTTCTCATAGCAGCTTCATAGTCTGAGGTCTTAGATTTAAGTCTCTAATCCATTTTGACTTGATTTTTGTATATGATGAGAGATAGAAGTCTAGTCTTATTCTTCTGCATATGAATATTCCGTTTTTCCAGCACCATTTATTGAAGAGACGGTCTTTCCCCAGGGTATGTTCTTGGCACTTTGTCCAAAATGAGTTCACTGTAGGTGTGTGGATTTGTTTCTGGTTCTCTGTTCTGTTCCATTGTCTATGTGTTTGTTTTTATGCCAGTACCATGCTGTTATGGTTGCTATAGCTTTGTAGTATAAACTGAAGTTAGGTCACGTGATTCCTCAAGTTTTGCCCTTTTTGCCCAGGATAGCTTTGGCTATTCCAGGTCTTTTTAAAGTTCCATATAAATTTTAGGATTGTCTTTTCTATTTCTGTGAAGAATGTCACTGGTAATTTGATACAGATTCCACTGAATCTGTAGCTTACTTTAGGTAGTATAGACATTTTAACAATATTGATTCGTCCATTCCATGAACATGGAATATTTTGCATTTTTTGGTGTCTTCTTCAATTTCTTTCATCAGTACTTCATACTTTTCATTTTAGAGAGATTTCACTTCTTTAATTCCTAGGGAGTTAATTTATTTGTAGCTATTGTAAATGAGATTACTTCTTTATTTCTTTTTCAGATTGTTCACTGTTACATATAGAAATGCTACTGATTTTTGTATGTTGATTTTTGTCTCCTGCAACTTTACTGATTTTGGTTATCAGTTCTAATAGTTTTTTCGTGTGTGTGGAGTCTTTAGATTTTTCCACATATAAGATCATATCATCTGCAAACAAGGTAACTTGACTTCTTCCTCTCCAGATTGGCTGTCCTTTGTAACTTTCTCTTGTCAGATTGCTCTAGCTAAGACTTCCAGTACTATGCTGAATAACAATGATAAAAGTTGGCATCCTTGTCGTGTTCCAAATCATAGAGGAAAGGCTTTCGATTCTTCCCCAATTATTATGATACTAACTGTGGATCTGTCATTTATGGCTTTATTACGTTGAGATATGTTCCTTCTATCCCCAGAATTTTGAGGGTTTTTATCATGAAGAGATGTTGAATTTTATCAAATGCTTTTTCAGCATCAATTGAAATGATCATATGGTTGTATCATTTCTTCTGTCAATATGGTGTATTACATTTATTCATTTGCATATGTTGGGTCATCCTTGCATTACAGGGATAAGTCCCATTTGGTCATGTTGAATGATCTTTCTAATGTATTGTTGAATTTAGTTTGCTAGTATTTTACTGAGGATTTCTTACATCGAAATTCATCAGTGATATTAGCCTATAGTTTTCTCTTTTTTTTAAGTGGGTCTTTCTCTGCTTTTGTTATCAGATTAATACTGGCCTTGTAGAATGAATTTGGTAGTGTTCTCTCCTCTCCTATTTTTTGAAATAATTTGAGTAGAATTGGTATTAGTTATTATTTAAAAGTTTGGTAAAATTCAGCAGTGAAGCCTTCAGGTCCTGGGTTTTTCTTTACCGGGAGACTTCTTATTATGGCTTTGATCTCATTACTCGTTATTGGTCTTTTCAGGTTTTGGATTTCTTTCTGGTTCAGCCTTGGTAGGTTGCATGTGTCTAGAAATTTGTTCATTTTTCTACATTTTCCAATTTATTGGCATATAATTGATCATCACAGCCACTAATGATCCTTTGAATTCCTGCAGTATCAGTTATAATGTCACCTTTTTTATTTCTGATCTTATTTATTGGGATCTTCCTTCTTTTTTCTTCATTAGCCTGGCTAATGGTTAGCCAATTTTGTTTAACTTTTCAAAAAACCAACTTTTTGTTTCATTGATCTTTTCTCTTGTCTTCTTTGTTTCAATTTCATTTATTTCTGCTCTAATCTTCATTATTTCTTTTCTTCTACTAATTTTGGGTTTGGGTTACTCTTGATTTTCCAGTTCTTTAAGATGCATCATTACATTGTTTATTTGAAGTTCTTCCTCTTTTTTCATGTAGGCACTTATAGCTATAAACATCCTTCTTAGTAATGCTTTTGCTGTGTCCCATAGGATTTGGTATATTGTGTTTTCATTATGATTTGTTCAAGAAAATTTTCAATTTCCTTCTTAATTTCTTCATTGACTCCTGGTCATTCAGGAGCATGTTGTTTAATTTCCATGTATTTGTATAGGTCCAAAATTCCTCCGGTTATTAATTTCTAATTTTATGCCTCTGTGGTCAGAGAAGATGCTTGATATTATTTCAATTTTAAAAAATGTTTTCAGACTTGTTTTGTGACCTAACATATGGGCTATCCAAATAATTCATATGCTGAGGAAAATGTGCATTTTGAAGCCATTGAATGAAATATTCTGTATATATCTATTAGATCCATTTGGTCTAAATTGCAGATTAAATCTGATGTTTCTTTGTTGATTTTCTGTCTGAAAGATCAGTCCAAAGTTGAAAGTAGGGTGTTGAAGTCTCCAGCTATTGTTGTACTGGGGCCTATATCTCTCTTTAGCTCTTAACAGTATTTGCTTTATATATCTGGGTGCTCCAGCATTGGGTGCATATATATTTATAATTATTATATTCTCTTGCTGAATTGACCCCTATATCATTATATACTGACCTTCCTTGTCTCTTCTTATAGTTTCAGTCTTGAAATCTATTTTGTGTGATATAAATATAGCAACTGCTACTCTTTTTTGGTTTCTATCTGCATGGAATGTCTTGTTTCATCCCTTTATTTTTCATCTTTGTGTGTCTTTATAGGGGATGTGTGTTTCTTGTAGGCAATGGATCAATGGGTCTTTTCATTGATTCAGCCAGTCTATGTCTTTTGACTGGAGAGTTTAGTTTATTTACATTCAGGGTTTTTATTGAAAACTAAGGACTTACTCCTGCCATTTTATTATTTGTTTTCTGGTCTTCTCTCCCTTCTTTCTTTCTTTCCTATCTTCTAGTAGTAAAGTTAATTTTGCTTGGTGATATTATTTATTTCTTGCCTCTCTGTGTATGTGTGTGTGTGTGTGTGTGTGTGTGTGTGTGTGCGCGCGCACGTGTGTCTTTATTGTATGTTTTTAGTTTGAAATCACCATGAAGCTTGCTAATACTGTCTTAGAACTCATTACATTAACCTCATAACAACACTGTTTGCATAAACAAGCAACGGAAGAGAAAGCTAATAAAAACTCTATGCCTTAACTTCTTCCCCCCACTTTTAAACTTTTTGTTGTTTCTAGTTATATCTTATTGTGCCATGTCTTGAAATGTTGCTGTAGTTATTATTTTTGCTATTGTTTCATCATTTAGTCTTTATATTTAGGGCAATAGTAGTTTATAAACCACAGTTATAGTGTTATAATATTTTGTGTTTTTTTGTGACTTACCAGTGAATTTGTAGCTTCAGGTGATCATTTTTTGCTCACTAACGTTGTTTCCTTTCTAACTGAAGTATTCCCTTATGCATTTCTTGTAGGACAGGTCTGGTGATGATGAAATCCCTCAGCTTTTCTTTTTCTAGGAAAGGCTTTATTTCTCTTTCATGTTTGATGATGGATATTTTTGCCAGACATACTATTCTAGGGTAAAAGTTGTTGGTTTTTTTCTTCAATGCTTTAAAGGTCATGCCACTCTCTCCTGGCATGTAAGGTTTCCATAGAAAAGTCCCCTGCCAGATGTATCGAAGTCAGTTGTATATTATTTGTTTCTTTACTCTCGTTTTTTTTTTTAGGATCCTTTCTTTTTTTTCTTTAAAATATATATTTTATTGCGTTTTAGGTTTTGGGGTACATGTGAAGAACATGCAAGATTGTTGCTTAGGTACACACACGGCAATGTAGTTAGCTGCCTTCCTCCTCTTCACCTGTATCTGGCATTTCTCCCCATGCCATCCCTCCGCAACTCCCCACCCCCTGCTGTCCCTCCCTTAGTTCCCCCCCCACAGACCCCAGTGTGTAGTGCTCTGCTCCCTGTGTCCATGAGTTCTCATGGTTCAGCACCCACTTATGAGTGACAACATGCAGTGTTTGATTTTCTGCTCTTGTGTCAGTTTGCTGAGAATGATGGTTTCCAGGTTCATCCATGTCCCTACAAAGGACACGAACTCATTTTTTATGGCTGCATAGTATTCCATGGTGTATATGCCACATTTTCCCTGTCCAGTCTATCATCAATGGGCATTTGGGCTGGTTCCAAGTCTTTGCTATTGTAAACAGTGCTGCAATGAACATTTGTGTGCATGTGTCCTTATAATAGAACGATTTATAATCCTTTGGATATATACCCATTAATGGGATTGCTGGGTCAAATGGAATTTCTATTTCTGGGTCCTTGAGGAGTCACCACACTGTCTTCCACAATGGTTGAACTAATTTACACTCCCACCAACAGTGTAAAAGTTTCCTATTTCTCCACATCCTCTCCAGCATCTGTTGTCTCCAGATGTTTTAATGATCGCCATTCTAACTGGCACGAGATGGTATCGCAACGTGGTTTTGATTTGCATTTCTCTAATGACCAATGATGATGAGCATTTTTTCATATGTTTGTTGGCCTCCTATATGTCTTCTTTTGTAAAATGTCTGTTCATATCCTTTGCCCACTTTTGAATGGGCTTGTTTGTTTTTCTCTTATAAATCTGTTTTAGTTCTTTCTAGATTCTGGTATTAGCTCATTGTCAGATGGGTAGATTGCAAAAATTTTTCCCATTCTGTTGGTTGCCAATTCACTCTAATGATTGTTTCTTTTTGCTGTGCAGAAGCTCTGGAGTTTAATTTAGGTCCCATTTGTCTATTTAGACCTTTGTTGCCAATGCTTTTGGTGTTTTAGTCATGAAGTCCTTGCCTATGCCTATGTCCTGAATGGTTTTGCCTAGGTTTTCTTCTAGGGTTTTTTATGGTGTTAGGTCTTATGTTTAAGTCTTTAATCCGTCTGGAGTTAATTTCAGTGTAAGGTGATAGGAAGGGGTCCAGTTTCTGCTTTCTGCACATTGCTAGCCAGTTTTCCCAACACCGTTTATTAAACAGGGAATCTTTTCCCCATTGCTTGTTTTTGTGAGGTTTGTCAAAGATCAGATGGTTGTAGGTGTGTGGTGTTACCTCCAAGGCCTCTGTTCTGTTCCATTGGTCTATATCTCTGTTTTGGTACCAGTACCACCAGTACCATGCTGTTTTGATTACTGTAGCCTCATAGTGTAGTTTGAAGTCAGGTAGCTTGATGCCTCCTGCTTTGTTCTTTTTGCTTAGAATTGACTTGGCTATGAGGGTGCTCTTTTGTTTACATATGAAGTTTAATGTGGTTTTTTTCCAGTTCTGTGTAGAAGGTCATTGGTAGCTTGATGGGGATAGCATTGAATCTATAAATTACTTTGGGCAGTAAGGCCATTTTCACGATATTGATTCTTCCTAACCATGAGCATGGAATGTTTCTCCATCTGTTTGTGTCCTTTCTTATTTTGTTGAGCAGTGGTTTGTGGTTCTCCTTGAAGAGGTCCTTTACATTCTTTGTTAGTTGTATTCCTAGGTATTTTATTCTCTTTGTAGCAATTGTGAATGGCAGTTTATTCTTGATTTGGCTCTCTTTAAGTCGTTATTGGTGTATAGGAATGCTTGTGATTTCTGGACATTGATTTTGTATCCCGAGACTTTGCTGAAGTTGCTTATCAGTTTCAGGAGATTTTGGGCTGAGATGATGAGGTCTTCTAAATATACAATCATGTCTTCTGCAAATAGAGACAATTTGACTTCCTCCTTTCCTAATTGAATACCCTTTATTTCTTTTTGTTGCCTGATTGCTCTGGCTAGAACTTCCAATATTATATTGAATAGGAGTGGCGAGAGAGGGCATCCTTGCCTAGTGCCAGATTTCAAAGAGAATGCTTCCAGTTTTTGCCCATTCAGTATGATATTGGCTGTGGGTTTGTCGTAAATAGCTTTTATTATTTTGAGATACGTTCCATTGATACCTAGTTTCTTGAGAGTTTTTAGCTAAAGGGCTGTTGAATTTTGTCAATGCCCTTCTCTGCATCCATGTCAAAGACCTTCTCTGCATCTATTGAGATGATCATGTGGTTTTTGTCTTTGGTTCTGTTTATGTGGTGAATTACATTTATAGACTTGTGTATGTTGAACCAGCCTTGCATCCCTGGGATGAAGCCTACTTGATCGTGATGGATAAGCTTTTTGATGTGCTGTTGCAATGGTTTGCCAGTTTTTTATTGAAGATTTTTGCATCTATGTTGGTCATGGATATTGGCCTGAAGTTTTCTTTTCTTGTTGAGTCTCTCTCTCTCTCTCTCTCTTTTTTTTTTTAATCTAGGTTTGAAGCACCGCCTTTGCCGTATCCCAGAGGTTTTGATAGGTCATGTCACTATTGTTGTTCAGTTTGAATAATTTTTTAATTTCCATCTTGATTTCAGTTTTCACCCAGTGATCTTTCAGGAGCAGGTTATTTAATTTCAATGTATTTGTTTTTTATTTTTATTTTTGAAAGAAAAAGAAAGAAAGAGAAAGAAAGAAGGAAGGAAGGAAGGAAGGAAGGAAGGAAGGAAGGAAGGAAGGAAAGAAAGAAAAAAAGAATGAAAGGAGAGGAAGAAAGAGGAAGAGGGAGAGATAATGGAAGTGTTGTTTTATTGCCCAGGCTAAAATGCAGTCTAAAAATGGGTATTGAAAGCTTCTTTTATACCAATAATTGTGCTTAATAGTGGAGACAGGAAAAAATGAGGGAAGAAAATAACAAACAAGCAGCCAACCAATATTTCATTTAAACCTGTAAGTAGGTGTGATGTGGTGCTGATAAGAGTGTATATTTTGTTTATTTAAAGTGGAGAGTTAGATGTTTATTAAGCTTATTTGTTCCGGATCTGAGTTCAGGTCCTGGATATCCTTGTTAATTTTCTGTGTTGTTGATCTGTCTAATATTGATGTTGAAGTCTCCCACTATTATTGTGTAGGATTCTAAGTCTCTTTATAAGTCTTATATATCTGGGTGTTCCTGTATTGGGTGTGTATATATTTAGGATCGTTAGCTCTTCTTGTTGCATTGATCCTTTTACCGTTATGTAATGTCCTTCTTTGCCTCTTTTGATCTTTGTTGCTTTAAAATCTATTTTATCAGAGGCGAGAATTGCAACTCCTGCTTTTTATTTATTTATTTATTTATTTTTGCTCTCCATTTGGTTGGTAAATCTTTCTCCGTCCCTTTGTTTTGAGTCTTTGTGTATAGATGGGTCTGGATGCAGCATACCGATGGGTTTTGGTTGTGTCTTTTGATTGGGGGATTTAGTCGAGTTTAATACTGCCATTTGATGTTAGCTGGCTGTTTTGCCCATTAGTTGATGTAAATTCTTCATTATGTTGATACTCTTTACTTTTTGGTGTGTTTTTGGAAAGGCTGATACTGGTTGTTCCTTTCTATGTGTAGTGGTTCTTTCAGAAGCTCTTGTAAAGCAGGCCTGGTGGTGATGAAATCACTGAGTACTTGCTTGTTCACAAAATATTTTATTTTTCCTTCGCTTATGAAGCTTAGTTTGGCTGGATATGAAATTCTGGGTTGAAAGCTCTTTTCTTTAAGGATGTTGAATATTGGCCCCCACTCTCTTCTGGCTTGTAGGGTTTCTGCTGAGAGATCTGCTGTGAGTCTGATAGGCTTCCCTTTGTGGATAACCTGACCTTTCTCTCTGGCTGCCCTTAGTATTTTCTCCTTCATTTCAACCCTAGTGAATCTGACGATTATGTGCCTTGAGGTTGATCTTCTTGAGGAATATCTTTGTGGTGTTCTCCGTGGTACCTGGAGGTAAATATTGTCCTGCCTTGCTAGATTGGGAAAGTTTTCCTGAATAATATCCTGAAGAGTATTTTCCAGCTTGGATTCATTCTCTTTGTCACATTCAGGTACACCTATTAAACGTAGATTAGGTCTTTTCACACGGTCCCATATTTCTTTGAGATTTTGCTCATTCCTTTTTATCCTTTTTTCTCTAATCTTGTCTTCTCGTTTTATTTCGTTAAATTGGTCTTCGGCCTCTGATATCCTTTCTTCTGCTTGATCAATTTGGCTTTTAAAACTTGTGCATACTTCGCAAAGTTCTCGTATTGCATTTTTCAGCTCTATTAATTCACTTATATTCCTCTCTAAATTGTCTATTCTCGTTAGCATTTTGTCAAACCTTTTTTCAAAGTTCTTAGTTTCTTTGCATTGGGTTAGAACAAGTTCTTTTAACTTACAGAAGTTTCTTATCATCCATCTTTTGAAGCCTACTTCTGTTAATGGAACACACTCGTTCTCCATCAGACCTTGTTCCGTTGCTGATGAGGAACTGTGATCCCCCGTAGAGGGAGAGGCGTTCTGATTTTGGGTATTCTCAACCTTTTTAGGATGGTTTCTTCCCTTCGTTATAAATTTATCCATCTGTCGTCTTTGTAATTACCGACTTTCTAATTAGGTTTCTGAGTGGACATCCAACTTGTTGATTCCCAGCGCTGGAATCTGAGCAACCCACTGCGCAGGGTAAAAAAAACGGCGTTAAGATTGGTGGTGCTTTTCTGACTCTGCACCAAGAACCGCTGCACTGAGGCGCTAGCAAAACCACCACGCCGGCAAAACCACCACGCTGGCCCCGAGAGTCACGCTGGCGACCCATGGGGCTCCTCCGCTGGGAATCTCCTGGTCCGTGAGCAACAAAAATTCGTCTGAAAGTGTGGGAGTCTCTGCCGGCTTTTGGTATGAGGATGCTATTGGTCTCATAAAATGATTTGGGAAGGATTCCCTCCTTTTGGATTGTTTGGAATAGTTTCATAAGAAGTGGGACCAGCTCCTCTTTGTATGTCTGATAGAATTCGGCTGTGAACCCATCTGGACCTGGGCTTTTTTTGGTGGGTTGGCTATTAACTGCTGCCTCAATTTCAGCTCTTGTTATTGGTCTATTCAGGGATTCCACTTCTTCCTGGTTTAGGCTTGGGAGGAGGCGTGTCCAGGAATTTATCCATTTCTTCCAGGTTTACTGGTTTATGTGCATAGAGTTGTTTGTAGTAATCTCTGATGGTGGTTTGTATTTCTGTGGACTCTGTGGTGATATCCCCTTTATCGTTTTTTATTGCATCTATTTGATTCTTCTCTCTTTTCTTTTTTATTAATCTGGCTAGTGGTCTATTTTTTTTATCTTTTCAAACAACCAGCTCCTGGATTTATTGATTTTTGAAGGGTTTTTTTTTATGTCTCTATCACCTTCAGTTCTGCTCTGATCTTAGTTATTTCTTGTCTTCTGCTAGGTTTTGAGTTTTTGATCTTGCCCCTCTAGCTCTTTCAATTTTGATGATAGGGTGTCAATTTTAGATCTTTCCTTCTTCTCATTTGGGCATTTATTGCTATATATTTTCCTCTAGACACTGCTTTAAATTGTCCCAGAGATTCTGGTATGTTTTGTCTTCGTTCTCATTGGTTTCAAAGAACATCTTTATTTCTGCCTTCATTTCATTGTTTATTCAGTCAACATTCAATAGCAAGTTGTTCAATTTCCATGAAGCTGTGCGGTTCTGAGTTAATTTCTGAATTCTGAGTTCTAACTTGATTGCACTGTGGTCTGAGAGACTGTTATGATTTCTGCTCTTTTGCATTTGCTGAGGAGTGATTTACATCCAATTATGTGGTCAATTTTAGAGTAGCTGTGATGTGGTGCTGAGAAGAATGTATATTCTGTGGATTTGGGGTGGAGAGTTCTGTAAATGTCTATTAGGTTTGCTTGGTCCAAGTCTGAGTTCAAGTCCTGGATATCCTTGTTAATTTTCTGTCTCGTTGATCTGTCTAATATTGACAGTGGAGTGTTAAAGTCTCCCGCTATTATTTTGTGGGAGTCTAAGTCTCTTTGTAAGTCATTAAGAACTTGCTTTATGTATCTGGGTGCTCCTGTATTGGGTGCATATATATTCAGGATCATTAGCTCTTCTTGTTACATTGATCCTTTTACCATTATGTAATGTCTTTCTTTGTCTCTTTTGATTTTTTTCTTGGTTTAAAGTCTATTTTATCAGAGACTAGGATTACAACTCCTGCTTTTTTTTTCTCTCCATTTGCTTGGTAAATCTTCCTCCATCCCTTTATTTTGAACCTATGTGTATCCTTGCATGTGAGATGGGTTTCCTGGATACAGCACACTGATGGGTTTTGGCTTTTTACACAATTTGCCAGCCTGTGTCTTTTAATTGGGGCATTTAGCCCAGTTACATTTAGGGTTAATATTGTTATGTGTGAATTTGATCCTGCCATATTGATGCTAGTTGGTTGTTTTGCCTGTTAGTTGATGCAGTTTCTTCATTGTGTCGATGCTCTACCATTTGGTACGTTTTTGGAGTGGCTGGTACTGGTTGTTCCTTTCTGTGTTTAGTGCTTCTTTCAGGATCTCTTGTAAAGCAGGCCCAGTGGTGATGAAATCTCTTGAGTAATTGCTTGTTTGTAAAGGATTTTATTTCTCCTTCCCTAATGAAACTTAGTTTGGCTGCATATGAAATCCTAGGTTGAAAATTCTTTTCTTTAAGAATGTTGAATATTGGCCCCCACTCTCTTCTGGCTTGTAGGGTTTCTGCTGAGAGATCTTCTGTGAGTCTGATGGCCTTCCCTTTTTGGGTAACCCGACCTTTCTCTCTGGCTGCCCTTAGCAGGGATCCTTTCTTTATCCCCGACCTTTGGGAGTTTAGTTATTAAATGCCTTGAGATAGTGTTCTTTGGATTAACTCTGCCAGGTGTACTGTAACATTCTTATACTTGGATGTTGATGTCTTTCTATAAGTTTGGTAAGTTCTCTGTTATTATCTCTTTAAATAAATTTTCTACCCATCTCTCTTTCTCCACATCCTCTTTTAAGCCAATAGCTTTTAGAATTGCCCTTTTGAAGCTATTTTTTAGATCCTGTAGGCATGCTTCATTGTTTTTTACTAGGGTTTTTTTTGTTTTGTTTTGTTTTTGTTTTTGTCTTCTCAGACTGTGTATTTTCAAATAGTCTGTCTTCAAGCTTACTAAGTCTTTCCTCTGCTTGATGAATTCTAATATTTAAGGACTCTAATGCATTCCTCAGTATGTCAATTGCATTTTTCAGCTACAGAATTTTCGCTTGATGTTTTTAAATTATTTTAATCTCTTTGTTAAATTTATCTGATAGAATTCTGAATTCTTTCTCTCTGTTACTTGAATTTCTTTGAACTTCCTCAACACAGCTATTTTGAATTTTCTGTCTCAGAGGTCACATATCTCTGTTTCTCCAGGATTGGTTCCTGGTGGCTTATTTGTTCATTTGTTGAGGTCATGTTTTCCTGGATAATGTTGATGCTAGTACATGTTCTTCAGTGTCTGGAAATTGAAGAATTAGGTATTTATTGTAGTTTTCACTGTCAGGGCTTGTTCATAGCCGTCCTTCTTCACAAGGCTTTCTAGATATTGAAAAGGACTTGGGTGTTGTAATCTAAGCTGTGTCTGCTTGAGGGGGCACCCCATACCCAGTAGACTGTGGTTTTTGCAGACTCATAGAGGTACCTCCTTGGTGGTCTTGGACAATATCCAGGAGTATTCTATCATATTCATCTGTATGTTTATTCTTATGACATTACCACACTATTTTGATAATTATAGCTTTGTAGTAAGTTTTGAGATGGGAAAATGTGAGTATTGCAACTTTGTTTTTCCTTTTCAATATTATTTTGGCTACTTAAGTCGCCTTGCAATTCCACGTGAATTTTAGGATTAGCTTGTCTTCTGTAAAAGACAGTTGAAGTTTTGATAGGGATTGTATTGAATCTGTACATCAATTTGGGGAGTATTGCCATTTTAATAATAGTAAGTTTTCAGATTCATAAACACATGATGCCTTTCCATTTACATAGGTCTTAAATTTCTTTCAGCAATGTTTTCTAGTTTTCAGCATATGAGTCTGGCACTTCTTTGAATCAGTTTATTCCTACATATTTTATCATTTGCAATGCTATTTAAATAGAATTATTTTCTTTTCTATTTTTGGATTGTCCATTGCAAGAACATAGGAATGAATACAACTAACGTTTTTGTGTTGATCATGTATCCTGTGACTTTGTTAAACTAATTTATTAGCTCTAATTGTATTTTGTCAATTCTTTAAGATTTTTATATAAGGTAATTTCATTTATAAATAGAGATAGTTTTACTTCTTCCTTTCTAATCTGGATCCCTTTTATCTCATTTTGTTGCCTAATTTCTCTGGCTTGAAATTTCAGTACAATATCCAACTGAAGTGGCAAGAACAGACATACTTGTTTTATTTCTAATCTTATTAGGAAAGTTTTCAGGCTTTCAGCACTGAGTATGATGTTAACTATGGGTTTTTCAAATACCATTCATCAGGTTGAAGATGTTTCCTTCTATTCCTAGTTTGTTTAATGTTTTTGTAATGAAATGGTGTTGGATTTTTGTCAGATGCTTTTTCGTTCATTAATTGAGATGATCCTGCTGTCTTCTTCCCTCTTCTTCTATTAATATGATGTATTACTTTTATTGATTTTTTTATGTTGAACTACTTTTTCATTCCTGTGATGAATCATACTTGGCCATGGTATACAATCACTTGAATATACTGCTGGATTCAGTTTGGTAGTATTTCTAATTTTATTTCATGTGATCAGAAAAGATATTTTGTATGACTTCAAACTTTTAACATTTATTGAGACTTGTTGTGTGGCGTAACACATGGTCTGTCTTGGAGAATGTTTCATGTACACTTGAAAATAATGTGTTTTCTGTTGTTTTGGGAGTGGGACATTTTATAGATGTTTGTCAAGTGTGTTTGGTTAATAGTGTTGCTCTATTATTCTATTTCCTTATTAATCTTTTCTATAGTCCCTTAGTCAATTTGGTGACTATAATGGAATATATACCATAGGCTGGATAATTTATAAAGAACAAAGATTTATATCTTACAGTTCTGGAGGCTGGGAAGGCCAAAATTGAGAGGCCAGAAGCATCTGGTAAGGGACCTCATGTTGCATTGACCCATGATGGAAGATAGAAGGATAAGAGAGTACATGAGAGAACAAGAGAGGGCCAAATTTACTTGTATAACAAGGCTTCTCAATAACTAGCCCACTTCCCATGAAGTCTCTGCATTAGGTCTCCATTATTACCTAATTACCTCTTATTAGGTCCCACTTCTCAACACTGTTGCACTGAGGATTAATTTTCCAATGTACGTACTTTAGGGGACAGATTCAAACCATAGCAGTAGTTGTTTTATCATTACTGAAAGATAGAATTTTCAACTATTGTTGAATTGTCCATTTTTCCCTTCAATAATTCTGTCAGTTTTTACCTCATATATTTTGGGACTGTGTTGTTAGGTGAATATATTTATAATTGTTGTATCTTCTTGATTGATTGATTGTTTTCAGGACCTTTATCTCTAATCACAATTGCTGTCTTAAAGTCCATTTTTTTTAATGTTAGTATAGCCACTACAGCTTTCTTTTCCTTAGAGTATGCATGAAATATATTTTTTCCATTATTTTATTTTCAACCTATCTGTGTTTTTAAATCTAAAGTATGTCTCTTGTAGACAATATGTTTTGGAGTCTTTTTTTAAATTCATTCTGCCTTTTAACTGATAAGTTTAATCAATTTCCATTTAACGTAATTAAGATGAGGAAGGGCGTACTTTTGACATTTTCTATTTGTTTTTCCATGTTGTTTTTCATTTCTCTCATTATTGCCTCCTTTGGTATGAGGTAAGATTTTTTTAAGTGTGCCATTTTGGTTCACTTTTTATTTATTTTATTTTTTAGTTATTTTCTTAGTGGTTGTCCTATGATTACAATTAACATCTTAATTCATCATTAATTAATTTTTTTCTTCCTGTAAGTGGAGTATGCTTTCTTTGTTTGCGTGTCTCATATTTTTGATTGAAACTTGGATATGTTGAATATTGTAATATGGCACCTCTGGAAATCAGATTCTCCTGTCTTCTCAGAATTTGTTGTTTCTGCTTGTTGTAGGTTGTATTTGTGTGTTGCTGACTTTTCTAAACTATTATTTAAAGACTGTATGCTTTGTCACGTGTGGTTACTGAAATCTCTAAAGTCACTGAAGTCTTACAACTTTTGTGGAAAGATGGACTTTTAGAGTTCCCTACCCTACCACTTTTGCTAATGTTATTCCCATAATTACTATGAAATTTTATATTTTCATTATCCTTGAACATTTCATAAATATTTTTATGTATTCTGTATCTAAGAGTTCTAATATATAATATGTTTGCCTTTTAAATCTGTTGTTTGTTCTGCTAACTCTTGTTTGGAGTGGCATGTTTTCTTGCATGTTTTTCTTTTAATTGTAAACTTATATTTGGCTGAAACTAACTTGTGAGAATTCTAAGGACTCAGTGTTGATGATGCCTTTCTCTTCATGAGTATTTTCTAGTAGCTTGCATTTTTTCCCCAGACCACATAGGTAGTATAAATTAAAAACCCAGAACTGTCTTTCTTCAGGTCCAAATCTAATTAAAAAGAAAAAAAAAACAGAACTGGTGAGAGGTTTTTGTCTACACTTGTAAATTATTGGGAGGAGACTATTATATTTTTAGCAATTTTTACACTGGGATCTGCAGGTAGAAATATACTGTTTTTTTGTAGGTTTTCATCACTGCCAAAATTTTTCTAGTCCAAACTGTTACTGAGGAGATAGTTCTTCCAACAGTCTCAGATATATGTGACAACTTTAGTTTGCTTTTGCATTTTATGTAGACTCAAACAACGCCTAGTCTTCTATTTCTCGTCAGCATTAATCCCTGAGCTATATGTTCCTTGTATGGGCATTTTCACCCACAGCACCCACAGCTTCCATGTTATTTATTGCTCTACTTTCATCTGACCATTATTGTGACCTTTGAGGATTCGCCCACTCTGGGCTTCAATTCCCTTATTAATCAAATGAGGGAGTTGGATTAGGTGACCTGTAATCTCCATTTTAGCTCTATTGTTGATTTTCTATGAGAATCATACCAGCATATGAAATACATACCTGCATATGTTAAGACTGAGAAGATGCAGGTTGTGAGCACCATAATGTAAAGAACTTCACATAGAGCAAGAAACAAATATCAAGATAACAAAGAGCAACCAAAAAGAGCAAAAGAAAATGATGAGTTCCAGTGGTGATTATGTCATTTTGGAGATAAAGTTGAAAACCGGAGCCCGGCCATCTGGTGTAAGGATTCATCGAGGCAGGTAAAAGGATTTCTTCTCCTGATCAGTAACTAGATAAGGCATCTTGAGTAAGCAACAGGCACTGGCCTTCAATGGGGTCCCTCCATACAACATTAGCGACAGTCATTTGGGGACCTAAGTGAGACTAAATGCCAGAATAAGATCCAGGATCTGCTTTGGTAGAAAGGGTACGGGAACCAAGTAATACGGGCTCATCCTATGTCTGACACCAAGGTCACCTTCCAAGTGGAAAAGAACATTAGTTGGAAAGTCACAGTGGAGTTTGAGGGAAGACAAGACCACATTTCTTGAGCCTTGGGACACTCGCGAGGAGGTCAGCGGGTAGGACGGGGATGCAGAGTGGTTGCTTCCTTGGAGAGTGGGACCTCATCTGTCTACACAACTCACATTCCTCTCCTGAAATTCTCGACTCTTTCGGATAAATTTCTATTAAAGTGCACGTCAAGTCTTAGGCTTCTTGAAAGAAAACAGAAAAGAGATTCCTGTAGGAGGCTGAGATGGGTGCGAGTGGTCGATAAGCAAAGAAACAAACAAAATTAACCACCTCCTTCGGCTGCACTGGCTACACCTCCTGCACAGTACTCAAATCCCAGCGCAGAGACGGAACCGGCCCGTGCGGACTCTCCACCAATCAACGACGTAGGAAATGTTTCGGAGACACTAATTGGTTCGATTACCTGGCACGCTCCTGAACCGAAAGTTGTGGCTGGTTGCGGCGTTGCCTGGCGACGTGTTACTCAGTGGCGCTGTGCATCTGTAGAGGCCAGGTTGTCGCTAGGCAACGGGAAACATTAACCGCTACGGAGGACTTTCTACTCCCGACCAGGCGTTGCTCTCTCTGGAGAACCTCAGCAGCGATTGCTCTATTCTAACTTGGTGAGTCCTAGGAACCGAGCCTCGGCTTTGGGCTCTGATTTCTGGGCCAGAAACAAAGCCTGGCTTTCAGAGAACGTAAGGAAAGGCTCAAAGAGGCAGAAAAAGTCACTGCAAACGCATTTCAGTGATTGCCTCCTATCTGCCTATCATTTTAGAGGGGTGCAAAGGAAGCAGTAGCGATATCAAGAGGCTTGTCCAAGATCTCACTCTGAGTGGTCAAGTCTGGACCTGTGCTGTTAAACACAGTAATCATTAGACCTCACGTGGCTAGTCTGAACTGAAATGTGCTCATATATAAAAAACACACTGGATTTTGAAGGTGTTGGTACCAAAAGATAAAATATCACTCTAATTTTTATATTGTGTGTTCAAATGATTACATTTTGGATATGGTAAATAAAACACATTCTTAAAATTAATTTCACCTGTTTCTCTTTTAAAAATGCCATTACTTGAAAAATTTAAATTGCATACAATGCTCTCATATTTCTATTGGCCAGCCCTGATCTATATAAAACCTAGGTCTGCCAACACCTGATTCAAGACCTCTTGTGCTAACACTATTTTGAAAGGTGTTTCAAAGTATCTCCACCCATCTAACGGGGTGGAAGTGTGCGTAGTGGTGAAAGTGCAAGACCATTACAAAATGCTTATATTTCTAGTGTTTTAGGACCTTGCTACTCAGTGTATGAATCAGAACCTTCATTTTAACAAGCTCTGCAAGTTATTCTCCTGCACGTTAAAGCTCCAGAAGCACTGTGTCAGAAATTAGCTCTCAATTCTTTTCCCCCCCTTTGTTTTTTCTTGAATACCTATACTGTATTTTTCAGACTGTGTGTATTAGAATTAGCTGCATTTTGAACAAGTTCCCAGGAGATGAGAAACAGTGATCTCAATAGTAATTGCATTTCCTTTCGTCTTTCTAAATCTAGACCAGTGTGGTCCCCAGATCATCAGCAGCAGCAGCATGACCCAAGAAATTGTAAGAAATGCAAATTCCTGGGTTCCACCCCAGCTACAGGGGTTCTTGAAGCCCAGGCACAGTTTCTAATTTTTTATTCCTTTGGTTCGAATCCTCCGTTTGGGAAGACTGGGGTAACTTTGATGGGTTTTATTTGAGGACAGCAAGCAAATTCAACGCTTCCTAGTCCTTAAGTCCCTCTCCACTAGCCTCCTTCCCCAATCTTTTTGATCTACTTTTCATTTTTTTTTCTCACCCCATCCATTCCAGGAGTAAGGATGACTTTTCAGGCCACAGATAGTGAATTTGACCTGACAAATACTGAAGAGCATGCAAAAAATTCTGCACTTCCAAGACTGAATAACATAAAAGCCAAAAGAAGAGTGAGTTATGTGACATCCACAGAAAATGAATCTGATACACGGATCCTAACATTTAGGCACATTACAAAAGCTCAGGAGAAGACAAGAAAACGACAGCAGCCTATAAAACTAGAGCCTTTGGTAAGTTCAAAAACCATTGTTTTAGCCTCTATAGCCACAGAGGAAGTTCCAAAATTGCTTTGGAAGATGGAAGTCATTTCTAGACTCTGAATTGACAAAGAAGGAATGAAAGCTAAAAGATAAGAACTTTTTATGAAGTTGTAAATATGTAAGTATATTTCAACAAATATTTGGTTCTAGGTACTGTTTAAGTTTAAGGATTCAGTGGCAAAGTTTTTGGGCAGCTAAGTCCTCTCTGGGATTATGTACAGTACAGATACTTAACTATGTATGCTTTAAGATTCTTTTAGATATTAGGGTACCATTTAACACTGAGAAGTCTAATAAACATGTTATATTTAGACATATAGTTTTATTATTTTCAATATACATGCCTTTGTCTTTAAAAAATTGTGCGCATGTTGAAAATACTTAATTTTTAGAAACCACTTATGCCCTCGGATAATTATAAATGCATGTAAAGGAGCTGTGAAAGGGAAAAAAATTAAAAAGTGAAAGTTCTCCTCTCCACCCTTAGACATTAGCTACCATCATTAGTGTGTGCCCTTCAGACTGTTTTATGTTTATTCAAATATTTTTGCATATATATTTGTGTTTATAAACATAGACAGTTTTAAAGTAAGATTATACAATGCATACTGATCTTCAAGATGCTTATTTCACTTAATCATATAGAAATGTTTCTCATCCTTGCATGTAGAGGTGTCTTTTCTAACCGCTGCACTGTACTTTGTTGCATAGAGGTGCCATAATATAGTACTGATTAACTTGTCTCATATTGATGTGTGTTCAAGTAATTTCCTTTTTCTTTTTGTTTTGTTTATTTTGTTTTTATTTTTCTATTTCAGATAATGCTGTGTTGAATGGCATCTTTGTACATATCAAGGTGCATTCCTAGAAATGGTATCTTTAGGTTATATGTACATTTTTAATTTCAAAAAAACATTACCCGATTGCCCTCTAAAAATGTACCTTTTCACCTACAATGTATGAGAGGGCCTGTTTACCTACATCTTTGCCAAACCTGGTGCTATCCATTTTTTTAAATTTTTTTCTAGACTGATATGTTAAAAATGCCATCACATTGTTATAATTTACATCTTATTAATGAAGTTAGGTATATTTTCATTTATTCATCACCACATATATTTCTTATTTTGTGGATTACCTGTTCATAATCTTTGTCCACTTTAAAATTAAGTTGTCTTTATCTTACCTATTTTTAAGTTTTTAAAAATATATTATGGATGTTAATCCTTATTTTATTGCTTCTCAAACTTAAGTTTGAGTACTGATTTCTGTTGAAGGAAAGCTTTCTTAATCCATCATGCTAATTTTTTATTTTTTATTTAATGTTACTTTATGTGAAAAAAAATTACGCTAGGAATTAATTCTAATTGTTAATAAACAAATTGACACCTTAAATAGAAGGAAATACAAAACCAATACAAATGGAATCAACACAAAATGCAAAGTCGCTATTGTTGTTGGTTTAACACTGCACCTCCATTTGCACGGTGGATGTGGCCCTGACTGCTGCCCTCCTCTTCCCCAGGGTTCAGTGCCTGTGCCACCACATGTTGTGTGGGGTACCAAGTCCACCTTCCCATTTTTCTCCCATGGAATTAGTATGAAACTTTTTATATCTGTTTCTCTCTGATATATTTGCCTTCACTTACCAGGCTGGCCAAGATGGTGATACCTCATCTCTACTAAATACATAAAAATCAGCTGGGCATGGTGGCGGGTGCCTATAATCCCAGCCACTCAGGAGGCTGAGGCAGATAATTGTTTGAACCCAGGAGACAGAGATTGCAGTGAGCCGAGATTGTGCCACTGCACTCCAGCCTGGGTGACAGAGCAAGATCCTGTCTCTAAAAAAAGAAAATAAAAGAACACACGGAATGTGGTAGACACTAAGAAGAGACTACTTCAGATTGGGTGACTAGAAAGGTCTCTCTGAGGAGATGTTATCTGAACAAGTCCCAGCCAACAGCCTGTGTCAACTGCCAGACATCTGCAATTTAGGCAGAGCTTGCCTCCACTCCACTGGGCACCAGCCGATAGTCTTTTCTTTTTGTATTTAGTACTTTTCTTTTCAAGACCTCTTCTAAGACAGATCTAGTGGTAATGAAATCTCTCAACATTTGCTTATTTGTTTTCCTTATTCATTTCAGTAGGTTTCAGAGAAGGGTTTTCCAAATGTGCATTTATCTTAACATCATATTTATAGATCATTGTTTGGTCTCTGTGAAGTCACGCTGTGTAAACAGACAACTTTTCTTCTTGTTCTCAACTTGTGATTCTGATCTCTATTCCTTTTTAGCACTATTATATAACTTAGATCTCCCTCATCTCTGTAGCACCAGCTAGGCTTTTACCTTTCTTCAGTGAGTCACTCAAAAGGGATTTTCATCTCAAACCAAAGGCCATTTACCTGAAAAGTTAACTGCTTTTCTTTACTTAATCTCAAGCCTTTTTTTCTTATCCCAGTATATGAGAGACTAGCTATCATGATTAAACTCATAATGCCTGGTAACTAAAAGCCATTATAATGAATTATTCACTTTATTATGTTAAAAGCTGGGGCTTTTATTGCCATAATTTTCAGTTAGATAGCTTAAGATAATGCCACCTATTTTTTTTAGATCTTCAATAAGTTATGACTATGAGAAGCGATTGATGATTTTGGGGATCGATGATTTTGGTGGGAGGATTGTGCACTTCTTCCCACAGTAGAGTATTAATAAATGATGGGGGTTTGTAATGGACAATTAGGGAGTATATGATTTCATACTTCTGAGCCTTTTCTGTTGTAATTTATTCTTGTAAGTATTCATTGATAATTTGAAGTATAAAATTAATGGAATCTAGGTAGAAAAGCCTTGCTTAATCAATAGGCCAGGGACAGGCAATGGTGGTAGTTACTGTTAGGACTGTGGCTTTCATAGGAAATTAGTCCAAGGAGATCAATTTCCAGCGGGAAAAGGAGTCCAAAGGTAGTGAAAAATGAAACAAGTTTATATGAATGTTAAAAAGATTAACATGTTTCTCTCTTTCCCAAAGCCAGCGCTAAAAGTCTACCAAGATCATAAGCAGCCAAAATACGTACATGAACAAAATCGATTTCAGTTAATGACTTCCGGACTCATTAAACATCCAGTAGGCATAGCAAAAATCAGTTCTGTTACATCATCTACTCAGTTTCTTGAGCAGGAAGATGCTATGAAAAAAATACAGGTATAATATTAAAATACTTAATTGATTCTTTTAACTTAATTTTGTTTTGTATAGCATTGCTAACATGCTTTTAACTCATAAAAATGGTAGCAAAGTCATTTTCTATAAAGTTGCATAATGAGTTTGGGGAATATGACATTTTTAAATTCTTTCTATTTAAGGAAAACTCTTACAGTGGAGGAAAATCATAAAGGAGACTTTCAGCATCTGTACAGTGCCTTCTGACCTTCTTTTGCATGATAAAGAAGATATCGTAGTATTTTGAATGTTATAACCTTTTTGAAATTTTCATCATTTTTACCAAAATGGTAATCTTTGAAGACCCTGGTGAAGGGTAATAAAATGGAGACTAAGCCAGCTAGAAAGACAACTTGTATAGCTGGTGAGAGTTGCAGAGTGGGGACGGGTGGATCACCTGAGGTCAGGAGTTCAAGACCAGCCTGACCAACATGGTGAAACTGCATCTCTACTAAAAATACAAAAATTAGCTGGACATGGTGGCATATGCCTGTAATCCCAGATACTTGGGAGGCTGAGGCAGGAGAATCACTTGAACCCAGGAGGTGGAGGTTGCAGTGAGCCAAGATTGCTTCATTGCACTCCAGCCTGGACGGCATAATGAAACTCCATCTCAAAAAAAAGGAAAGAAAGAAAGAAAAAGAAGGAAGGAAGGAAGGAAAGAGAGAGAGAGAGAAAGAGAAATAAGAAAGAAAGAAAGAAAAAGAAAGAAAGAAAGAAAGAAAGAAAGAAAGAAAGAAAGAAAGAAAGAGAAAGAAAGAAAGAAAGAAAGAGAAAGAAGGAGAAGGAAGGAAGGAGAGAGAGAGAGAGAGGAGGGAGGGAAGGAAGGAAGGAAAGGAAGGAAGGAAGGAAGGAAAGAAGGAAGGAGGGAAAGAAATGGTAGCTTGGGGAAGAAATCACCAGAGCTTGCCTTTAAATGAGTATCTATAGATAATTAAAGAAAAAAACAGTAAGGAGAGAGAATATGAAGGGCATACCTACAGTAAAGATACCAATAGAGCCAAGATTTCTCTGAGCTTTTGGTTGAGAGGATCCTTTGACAGTAACACATTTAATTGCTGTTTTGGCTCCAAGCATTGGGTTAGAAGTGCTAGATGTGCACAATTGAGGACAAGGTCTATCCTCAAGGACTTCAGAGTCTAGAGGTATGTAGGTGGACAAGTGAACACTCAGCACAGTGGAGTATAGAGCTCTCCTTGGTTGTTTGAGGTACAAAATAATGAAAAACTAAATAAAAAGGACTGTTACACCTGGCCATTGGGGGGACCAGTCAGTGAATAAAAGCTACCCTTAGGAGTTACACTAAGTTGAGAAGAATGTGTGTAAAGTTAATGGGATAGATAAGGTGGGAGAGGTGGGAGCTTGAGGAGAAGACAGATGGACAGGAGCTTACTTTGGGTTTGGGTGAGATCATCCTGAAAGAAGGAAATCATATGAAAAATTATATGGAAATTACAAAACCTCACTTACTATGGTGTCAATGAAGTGGAGACAAAGGGAGCTCTTTCTCCAGAAAAGATCTGAGCCAGGAAACATTTGATTGCCTGTAAATTAATTTATTTGCTGTAAAGAGGGCTTCAAGAATTTGAATTTAAAGAAAAGGAAGGAAATTGTACAGACATCTGGATGAAAGTGGGACTGAAAAGGAATGTTAGGTTGTGAGCTATGATTTTTGGTTGTAGCTGTCACTCAGTGAAGAATTCAGTAAAGAGGAATTAAAGAGAAATATGGAAAAGGGGATTTTTACATAAAGTAAAGAAGATATTTATTCTGGAAAAAAGGTACCTTTTTCAGATATTGATTTATCAGTGTGAGTTTCAAATAGAAATGCAACAAGGAGGATTTCTGGGCGGTAAAGGAAGGCAGAAAGGAAGGAAGTTGGAGGCTTCTGTTAATTAAGATAGAAATTGACTTTCAAATTGTACTGGGCATCCATCAGAGAGGAATACTACAGACATTGTACATTTTATGAATAAATGCTTTCTTTAATTCCCACCCCCAAATATGAACCTATGTTAATGCTAAGGATGTGAATCACATTTTCCCACTGAGTTACATAATGAGAAATTAGTGCTGAGAGGAAAATATGTAACCCTGTTATGGAAGACGTCTTCCACTTAGAATGCAGTAGACTTTTTAAAGACTAGAACAAATAAAATAAATGCATTTTCTATTAAAACAGTAATACTTTAGTCTCATAAAAATACTAAAGTGGATTAGCCCTTGTTGCAACATTGAAGTAAGGTGATGTGCGTTTCCTCTGGTTCAGGTTTGGCCTATTCATTCACAGAAGAGAACAGTGCCATTGCTGCCATCCCTGGCCAAGAATTCAAAGACACATTTTATTTGCCTTTTAAGTTCAAAGATGTGTTTCCTTCAGCTCTGAACTTGTTAGGCTTCTCTCCAACTGCTATTCAATAGAGTATATTTAATCAGAGATGGGGTGTAATGTTCCCTATGAGTACAGGTTTTCTGGAGAAGTTGTTCCACAGAGCTTGTAGCAAAAAATCCCTGCAGAAATGGCAGCCTCTACCAGCTATGTTAATAGGAAATAAAATACTCATGCATATATTTACAGTAGTTATTCAACAAAGCAGGTCCACTATGGTGACTCTTATCTTAAAGCCAATTACTCCTACACTGTCAGAGACGCAAGGTGGTGACCTTTGGAGTTAGTGTCAAATTTCTTCAAACACAATGATTAACCTCCTCCATGAGAGGAACAGATGTGGATGATGCCACCCAAGTTTTCTGGGGGTGGGGGTGAGAGCACAGACTGTGAAGCGCAGCGAGTAGTGCAAGCTGGGGTGTGTGGACATGGCAGGGTGGTACTCAGCCTTGCTGCTCCAAGTGTAGTCCATGGTCAGCAGGATCCATATCCCTGAGGGCAGGTTAGAAAGGCAGAACCTCAGGCTCCACTCTAGCTGTACTGAATAAAAATCTGCATTTTAATAAGAACCCCAGGTAATTCACTGCACATTTAAAGTTTGAGAAGCACTGGTATAAGGAAAAGGCAATATTAGTTAATAAAATCAGTGCTTCTCTAAGGCCATTGTATAATTATTCCCAAAACTCAATATAACCACCCCTCATCTTCACAAAGAAGTAAAGTTATTATGAGTTATGATAACAGCTGTCCAAGACTTCACTCACTGAAGGGCATCAAGGTTGTTGGAACGGATGGGCAGGTTGAGAGGAGAGGCCCCAGAGAAGATAGATGCAGAGCAACCAAGCAAGGAGGGTGGAGTGCTCCCAAGAATGTCAAAGATCAGGTAATATTTTGATGTAATAAACATTGAGTTAAAGGAGAGGAGAAGGCAATAGGAGCTGACACTGGGACTGCTTTGTGGGAAAAGGATGGGTATCTGGAGAGGCAGTAATGAGGAGGAATATCGCTCCCTAACAATAGTTTGAAAATTTTCAGTGCCAAAATGCTTGCCTTTGAGGCCTAGACATCTCATGCAATATGGCAATTAGTCCTTGAGGGACATATTTTGTCACTCTTGAGTGTGTACAAAGACTCATTTTTTTTTTAATTGGCTTTGTTTATATTTATCAGCCCTCTCCTCCTAAACTGTCACGTACCAGTATTGGAAGAAGAGGTCTCTTCGGAACTAGATCTTCAGCTTACCCTAAGTACACTTTCCATGACCGAGAAGAAGTTATAAAAGCCAACATTCATGATCCCTTGCAAATCATTAAAATAATACGTGAAAATGAAGATCTTGGATTTCTTTATATGATCCCTGCAGTGTCAAGATCATCCATTGAATATGATACATATAATCTAAAGTGAGTTCTTTTTTATGACACAATTTCTTTAACATAAAAATTACAAATAAGATTGCACACATTATTCATAATTGATTGGATATTAATGATAAAAATCAAATATAATTTTGGTTATCATAGAATGATAAATTAATCCTAATCACAACAATTATGTATTTTTTTCATTTATCTTCCTTTTATCCATTTAGAAACACTAACTATCTTATCTGTACTATTGAGCTTCTCATATATTTATGTAATGTTATGCCATATATTTTTAATTAGTATTAAAAATATATTTTTGATACTTTATGATTACTGAGAAAAGAGGATGGCAATATATAAAAAGTAGGTGATGCATGATTTGTTTTTCATGTTATTTCATCTTTATAGAGTAGAAGTAAGGATTTTTTAATAAAATGATCTTGTTAACTTATGATATTCATATAGATGAATAAAATACACACACTTCCTCTGTGTTGTTGCCACACATTTGTTGTTGTTACAATTTGAAGTCACATAATTATGAGGCTGCAAGTTGCTTTAAAGTAAAAAGTTTTAATCAAAATTTAAAATGATGGATTTGTTGTAAATCTTAAAGAGCTTAACAGGAGTGAACAATAACTTGTAGGAAGAACAGAAATGCTTATGAAAGTGCAATCATTCAGCAAAATTTGTTGAGCATGATCTCTGTAGTAGGAACTGTTTTACGTGCTTGAGACACATTAGTAAACCATCCATATCAAAATGGTTGCACTCGTGGAACTGACATTTTAGCAGAGGATGACAATAATAAACCATACGTGAGTAAATTATGTAGAATACTAAAATGTGATAAATATTGGAGAAAATAAATAGAGGTAAAGAGGATTGGGAGTGCTGAGGAAGAAGCTGTGAATTAACTGGGGTGATTTGGGTGGGCCTCATTGAGAAGCTGGCATTTGAATGAGGACTTGAAAGAGAAGGAATGAGTTATGTGGTAGTGCAGTTATGAGCATTCCAGACAGCAGGAAATGAATACAAATGTCCTGAAGTGGAAGCAGACCTGGCATGCTCAAGGGACAAAGAGGAGGCTGGTGTGACTACAGTAGAGCGAACAAGAGATAAAGGATATATCGTCACAGGGCCAGTGGAGAACCATGGAAGGATTTGGGGCAGAAAAGTGTCATGATATGATTTACATTTTTTAAAGAAGCATTATGGCTGCTGTGTGAAGAATAGGCTTTGAGGGAACGGGTTGAAACAGGAAGACAAACTGAAGGCTGTAATTATTCAGGTAACAAAGGGACCAGGGGGTAATGATCAGTGGTAAGAAATATGTTTGCTTCTGAAAATAATTTAAAGGTGAAGCCAACAGGATGTTTTTACAAACATTATGTAGGGTAGATAACCAGAAAGGAGTACAGGATGAGTTTAATGATCCAGTTGTCTGAGCAAGAGGGGTAGAGTTGTGGTTGACTGTGAACCCCAAAATCTGAGACAGTTCTCAGTTAATTTAGAAAGTTTATTTTCCAAGGTTGAGGATGCACACAGCCTCAGGAGATCCTAATGACATGTGCCCAAGGTGGTAGGAGCACAGCTTGGCTTTATACATTTTAGGGAGACATGAGACATCAGTTAATATGCGTAAGATGTACATTGGTTCAGACTGGAAAGATGGAACAACTGAAGCCCAAGACGGAAAAACTCAAAGCAAGTAAGGGGCTTCCCGGTCATAAGTAGATAAGAGACATTCCTTTGAGTTTCTGATTAGCTTCTCCAAATGAGGCAATGAGATATGCATGTATCTCAGCACAGGGGTGACTTTGAATAGAATGGGATGTAGGTTTGCCCTAAGGAATTCCCAGCTTGACTTTTACCTTTAGTTTAGTGATTTTGGGGCCCCAAGATTTATTTTCCTTTTACAACTGAGGCACAGAAGATTGAATGGAGCAGAATCATCAGGGAAAAATACATGTTTGAGTTCAGATACATAAATTTAGGGATGTTAAAAGGAGAAGAGATGGTAGATGAAGAATTGGAGTATAAAAGAGGCTTTTTCCAACCTGAGACAATTCATTTTTTTTAAGATGGCAGACAACATATAATGTAATTTAAAACCCTTTGATGAAAAAAAAAAAACAAAACACCTTAATAGTATTATCATTCCTACCACTACCTACTCCCTTTTCTGGTTTTTATACGTCTTTGGTGAAGAAGTTGTAGATCTTAAGTGGGTTATTTGGTGATTTTAAAACATACTTCTTGATTCATACGTGAAAAATGTTTCATAGTTTTTTCTTCAGGAAAAAAATAATCATCTAATAACCCAGATATTAAGGAGTGCTATTTGTGATGTTCATTTTCCACTGTGAGAAGAGCCAAATTTTGCTCCATGTAGAACTGATTCTCATCTTTTTACCAGCACAAGATAAAGTATTGAAGAGGAGACTGAAAACTGTGCTTTTGTTCAGTTCTGGAGTTTTTTTCCTAGATTAATGAGCACTTCTACTAGGGAAATTGAGTTGATATTTTATACCTTTTTGTATTCTCAGAAGTGATGCTTAATAGTAATATGTAAGGTCTCAATTAGAAAGATATTTTGCAATCATGGTTTGTTATTATTATTGCATTTTAGGGTTTGATGTTAAACTTTCCTCACTAACTTTAACTCCAAATGTCATAGCCTTATGAGTAAAGACGATGATTTGGATGCTGTGGAGTTAGCAGCAGCTAAACTAGAAGTTAATCATAGTATATACTGTGTCAACAAGCTGAGGTCATGCTATACCAAACTCCTTTTAAAAGTAATGTGATAAAATAACTATAAGACTGAGTTTGCTGTTGAAGAATGTCTTCACTATCCAACAAATGTGGTGAAGCTGTGGAAGCATTTTTTATAATTTTTCAATCTAGAGCAATAATCTATCTCTCTAAGCCTGTTGAATTTTTCCAGAAAAAAATGTGAACAAAATGCAAAATACTGCTTCTCAGTATAGAACTGAATAAAGGAGAAATTGAGATTTAAACTATGGAAGCCATTTAAAATTGCATTTCTTGTAGCAAAAATCTTTTAAAAATGATATGTCATGCTATTGCTTAATCACCTATGGCAAGATATGCTTAGAGAGAAAATAGAGTAAGTTATAAGTTATTTGCAAAATTCCCTTATTAACTGACTCTGTGCATATCAGTATAAAGTGTGCTTACAGGTATTTTGCTTTAACCCCAAATGTGCAATGAAACATTTGAGAAAAATCTTCTCGACAATTTTTTTCCAATTATCACTACAAACCTGTGCTGTAGAAGAGTGTTTTCGGTTAGTTGTGAGCAGGGATTTAGACTGCAAAAGGCATGTAGGAATCAGTAGTGTCTGAGCGCTTAGCTGTGTGTGCAGCAAGAAGGGATTTGCCCTGCTCGGAGAGAATATTCACGTACAACAGTAAACCTCTCATTTTTGACTTAGCATTGACAGAGAGTGAAAATTGTGAATCTCATAAAATCAAAGATTTTATGTGCACTACCTGTGCACTTTTCCATGGTCATACATTGAAATAGCAAGTAAAAGATTTTATTTAGATCATGAAATATGCAGGAAATGAAGAGTAAGATTTAAAACATTTTGTGAAACTAATAATACTAGTAAAGACCATTTCTATGATTTTAGGGGACTTGCTCAAGGGTTATATCTTAGAGATATGTTTAATATTTTGAGTAGACAACCTATCACTTTGTTGCCAAAATATTTTGAAGATTAAAAATACAATATTGGAATTTTAGGCTGACTGAACTCTAGTGTATATGGCAAGGGTACCTTAAGACAGACTGGGCTCTTTCCAGCATCGTATGGTTTTACTAATTGGAGGAAAATAATTGATCATGTATTAGTGGGCATATCTATCCAAAAATCATATTTAAACTCAATAACCTGAGAAGATACTTTTCAATCCAAATGTGACCAAAGAGCTAATAAGAATTTGTTTACTTCCATTTTCTAAATTGACACACTCAGCCTTGCAGCTTTATAGCATCATGTACTCGTTGACTTACCATCTGATTCAGTGCTAAAAACAGACTCCACTGAAATGATCAAGAAATTTTGGCTCTATAGATTGTTTAGAGGCCCAGAACTATGTGATAGAAGCTCTAGTTATATGTTCTCATTTCCAAAGAATTTAAGTTGTTATTTAAGATCTTTTAATTAAAAAAAAAAATACAATGGGGACAAAGAGCTAGCTGGGTGTGAGCTCTCATCTGTGGCTCACACTACTCATCATTCAACTGACTAAAGAGAATCTTGTTACTAATTTTTTAAAATTATGGCTTATATTTATTATTTTAAAATTTGTGATGAGATGCTCACAAAATTTACATAAAATTGATACTCTGAGTGAGTATCAAATGCCCAGTCACTGGTTCCAGATGCTAAATGTTTGACATAGCTGTAAAGCAAAGCTTCCCAAAGAGTGTGCTGCAGCCAAGCAAGTGACTCCCAGTGTGCCCGTTGTTCATGGTGGTAAAAACTTATTTTTATTAAAAAAACACAATCACTCAGAAATTTACCATGGGTGAAATTTTATTTTTCTAATATTTGTATGGTTACCTTGTTAAACTTTCTGAATTCAGAAAATATTTCCATGGGTAGGACTGTGTAGCTCGGTCTGCCAGAGAGCAGCTCTGTAGTGGGAACACAACACAGCCTCTGCCACCTTCCTATTGAACCATCCAACTGAGTTTGATTGTTACTGTAGACACTTCCTTTCAGTTTCTAAGACAAACTCAGTTTATCAGCAAAACTGTTTTTGTGTATGTGAGAAACACAAAGAAATTCTTGCTTAGTTTTTATTATTATTTTTTATTTTACTTTAAGTTCTGGGGTACCTGTGCAGATCTTGCAGGATTGTTACATCAGTATACACATGCCGTGGTGGTTTGCTGCATCCATCGCCCTGTCATCTACATTAGATATTTCTCCTAATGTTATCCCTCCCCAATTTCCCCACCCCTTGCTATCCCTCCCCTAGCCCCTCAAACCCCAGCAGACCACAGTGTGTGGTCCCCTCCTTGTGTCCATGTGTTCTCATTGTTCAACACCCACTTATGAGTGAGAACATGCAGTGTTTGGTTTTCTCTTCCTGTGTCAGTTTGCTGAGAATGATGGTTTCCAGCTTCATCTGTCCCTGCAAAGGACATTAACTTATCCTTTTTATGGCTGCATAGTATTCCATAGTGTATATGTGCCATATTTTCTTTATCCAGTCTATGTTTGATGGCCATTTGGGTTGGTTCCACATCTTTGCTATTGTAAACAGTGCTGCAATGAACATATGTATGCATGTGTCTTTATAATAGATCGATTTGTAATCTTTTGGCTATATACCGAGTAATGGGATTGCTGGGTCAAATGGAATTTCTATTTCTAGATCCTTGAGGAATTTCCATACTGTATTCCACAATGGTTGAACTAATTTACACTCCCACCAACCGTGTAAAAGTGTTCCTATTTCTCTACATCCTCTCCAGCATCTGTTGTCTCCAGATTTTTTAATGATCACCATTCTAACTGGTGTGAGAGGGTATCTCAATGTGGTTTTGATTTGCATTTCTCTAATGACCAGTGATGATGAGCATTTTCTCATGGTTTGTTGGCCTCATAAATGTCTTCTTTTGAAAGTGTCTGTTCATATCTTTCACCCACTTTTTGATGGGGTTGTTTTTTTCTTGTATATTTGTTTTAGTTCTTTATAGAGTCTAGATATTAGCCCTTTGTCAGATGGGTAGCTTGCAAAAATTTTTTCCCATTCTGTTGGTTGCTGGTTCATTCTAATGATTGTTTCTTTTGCTGTGCAGAAGCTCTTGAGTTTAATTAGATCCCATTTGTCTGTTTTGGCTTTTGTTGCCATTGCTTTTTCATTTGCTCTTATTTTTTGTGTTTTCCTTTTGAGGCAATATTATGTGTTCCTAAAAAAATAAGCAATTAGATGTTTCTGATTATTTTTTCTATCCCTTCTTTCCTCCATTCTTCTTGTTTGGTTTTCAATGTTACCAACTGGGAAAAATTTGAATCTTAATTGAATTTTATAATGAATTGTTTTTAAAACTCAAAAATAGTTTTTCAAAGCATAATTTGAAAACATATTCTAATAAAATTATCTTGATAAATAGCACTGTAGACTTTTGTAATTTTCAGAGATATTCTTTGTCATATTTAAGTGTAAGTAATGTTTATTTTTTTGAAATTTTTATAATTTTACTTCTTAAATTAATGAAACCTATATACCAATAATTTCTATTTTCTTACCACATCCTTGAGTTTTAAAAAACATTTTAAATGGAAATTACCTAAAAGTTTTTAAAAAATCATTTTCTGATATTAAGGTCTATAATTCTCTTAAATTATGGTAATTTGATAATTTATGGTATTATGGGAATTTGGATTTAATTTTGACAGATATTTATCTTTTTGCTCATTTATAATGGAAAATCTTCTGTTAAAGCTAGAAAACTACCAGGTCTATATGGCAAACACAGTAGCCAAAAGAGATGAGAAATTAGGCAGAATACTTAGGATTATCTCAAACATAGATTTTTAAACTACAGTAACAGACCTGTCCTTTTGCCTAAATATCTTATTGTTTAAAAATGTTATCAAATTAATCAGTGGTATCAGCTTGAAACCTTCTGAAGTGGAGCCATTCTAGTTTATGTGTGAAGCTATAATTATTTTTAAAAACTCTATAATGAAGTTTATATATTATATAATAAGGAACAGATCATTTTGAAGCCATAGTATCAAAAATCCTCACCAGGTTGTCTAACAAAATGTAGTTTTCTTAGGCTAAGTTATGAAGAAATGTAAATCAATTAAGTCAAATTTGAGTCAGCAAGTGGAAACACTATGGGCCCTTTGGATTTTCATTTGGAATAATCAAAAAACCTCCTTCTGGTTAATCAAACCAGAAGTACAACAAGCATTTCTCTTCCCTAGTTTACATTAGATCTATTTTTTTCCAACACGGATAAAAGACAAACATTGGTTAGATCTAGACTCCATATTGACTCCATACCCTTCCTTCAAACGCATGCACATGCAAACATACATGCACACACATCCTGGCACTGCTCTGGAGCTCTGGTGATTTAGAGGATGATGGTTTTATTTCACACAAAAATCTGAAGAACCTAGAGCAATAGTTCTTAGCCTTAGCTGCTCGTTAGAATCACCCAGGCTCCAATTCCAGTTACTTATGATTTATCTGATTGGTCTGTGATGGAGACTGAGCAACAGCTTTTCTTTAAAACTTGCCAGGTGATTCTAAGATTCAGAGTTATGCATCATGGACCTGGAGTAGCAATTCTGAAGCCCTAAAAGACTTGCTAAAACACAGATGGTTAAACTCCTAGAGTTTATAATTTAATAGGTCTAGGATGGGGCTTGAGAATATGCAATTCCCACATAATGCTCATGCTGCTCCTCCTAAGATGATACATTGAGAAACATTGACTCTAGAGCACTCTCCTAGTGATGAAACTTGGAAATTTCCTCTTAGTTTTGCTTTTCTTTCATTTTTCAGGAAAAAGGGAGTTCTTTATTAGATATTTTGCCATCTTTGGTTAATCAAACCAGAAGTAAAGCAAGCATTTCTCTTCCCCAGGTTAGGTTAGATCTAGTCTCATATTGAGTCATGACAAGGACCATTATCAAACAGATTGAGGTTGATAAATACAGAATTCAGGAAGTGGCCTATTTCTTCCCAGGCACTTGCTTGCTTACCTTTAGTCAGTGAATACACCCAAATCATAATACTTGAAGCCAATGTAATAATGAAAATAGACACCTTAGAGTTGCATAGGGCCACAAGAGCTTATCTAATTCAGCCTTAAAGCACGTAAGGAGTAACTTTCTTGTCCAAATCGGAATCTTCAAAGAAGCAGGAGGTAACAGGGTGAACAAAGACATATGTATGCATTCAAGCATGGCCTAAGATGAATATGATGAAGAAATCAGCCTGACTAAAGAGGATGATTTGTGTGGACAGAGAAGGAACTAATGTGAAACAGGAGGACAGTGCCACAAATACCTGGCAGAGTAACTTGGATTTAATGACAGGAGCAATAAGAGGCCATTCAAGGTTCTTGAGCACAACAGTCACATGAGAAAAACATATGTTTCTGCAATGTTAGTCTGGTAGATTGGTTTAAGAATGAATAGAACCATTTTTAATCACTGCAGTGTATAACAGATGTAACTATTTGAAATAACATCACATTGAGGTTTTATTGTTTTGGAAATCAAGGAATTGATTTCAGGAGGAGAAAAATTTTTTAAAACCCCAGAGGAGTTCTAAGCCCCAAAGTAGGTTCACTTTGAGTTACATCTGAAATTAATAATAATAGTAGGACAATGATTGACCTACCACAAGGGCCCCACAATTCTCTCAGTCTATATGCTTATCTCAAATGACACATACATACTTTTATAAATTAATAAAAGTCTTGAAGCCTGTGTTTCATTTCAGAGATACAAACAGGTTCTACTGTAAAATAATTTAACAAGGGACCCCTTGATCTTCATTGAACAGCAAAAAGCACTACATTTATTTTTTCCAATTATGAGACAGTAGAGCATAAATATAATTTTATTTGAAACTTCCATCTCAATCTAATTGGTTAACTAACCAAGGTTCTCTAGTTAACTAGATCGAAAAGTCATCTTCTTTATATGAAAAGTAGGAATTTTGTAACACAGTACTTGAATTTTTGAAAGTTTTCTTTTTGGTTCTTAAAGCCCACTTTTTCTGATTATTTCCTCAAGGAAAAGCCTTAGTGGAGCAAACATCCAAAACCACTCTCTAGGAGGCAGCTAAAGTTTGATCCTGAGTGCCAAGAAATAAACGCTGAGTGGGCAGTCATGATCATAGGAATTGTGGTTCAACTACTGAAATGGATCAATACTTGGAGGCAGAGCATGTAGAGTAAAACATGCCAATGAAAAAAGTCTAAGACTAGGATTACAGAGAAATGTGCATACACTTTCTTATTTTTTGCAAATCTTTTCCTAACCCTGCAGGCCCTTCTACCTACTGACTGGATTGGGCTTGAAAGAAGTCCCTGTTGATCTTTGAGAAAATAATTGCATTAGAGTAGCAGGAAACAAAACCAATTTTCAGGAACTCTAAGAAGGAATGGATAAGGTGGATGTGGCCATTGATACACACCATTATAAAGGAAACCTAAGAAGAAAAGTGTGGGATTTTAGTTAAATAGGTGGCAGGATCAAGAAAAGATTTTCTATGTGCTAAAGGGACGCTATGCACACTTTTAGTTGTGGAGGAAACATTGCCAAAAAACTAGAGTTAGAGAAAAGTGAGTTGAAACCTCTCCATCTCCATTTGGAGGAAATAAAGTTTGGTGGTTCACAAACATCATTGTGTATCAAAATGACCCAGGCATCTTACTGTCTTTGATTCTTGGAATACATAAATATTCTGATTCTGCGTTGGACTCAGATATCTATATTCTTAATCAGCACCTCAGATGATTTTGATGCTGATGATCCAGCCTTTGCAAAGGGCTCTCTTGTGTTCAGTTGTTCAATGAAGAGTAGAGATGTGTAAAGAAGGAAAAGACTTAGGGGCTTGAGAATGAAGACCTGCGATAAGAAGAGAAATACAAGTAAAAAGGATTTCTAGGTGGCACTGAACTCCAAGTTAGAATTTAACATCATGGACCACAATGACCACCTTCTAGAAGGGCCATCAGTAGCAGAGAGACTACACAAAGCAAGTTTTCCAGACATGCACCAGGGCTGCAGTCAGCAATTTGTTCTTGTTTTTAGGTTACTTTGATGCGTGATGTTAATGAAACAGCTGAAGTTGATTACAATTTCAGTGGCAAATTGAAGCTTCACATTTTAGAATCACCCCAAGAATACCCTAATTATGTCTTTAACCATTGATAACGAGAAAAGGAAAAACAGGTAAAATGTATTCCATATTCCTCACCGGCCCTGTGCAATACCTGGCATTTTTTCCAGACATTTCTGGGGTGAGTTAATTGGAACACAGACAAAAAGTCAGATAGTGGGATCAGGTAAAAGCCAAGCAGGTTGAAGGTTTTTCCATGGCAGCCCCCAAGTTGGCAGGATCAGTCCATATGGTTATCTCAAATGAGACATACATATATTTATAAATTAATAGAAGTCTTGAAGTCTGAGTTATATTTTAGATGGACTCAGACAGGTTTTACTGTAAAATAATTTGACAAGGGACCCCTTGATCTTCATTGAACAGCAAGAAAGCACTACTATTCCTCTCCCACTTCACACAGCATCATCAGCCCCCAGATCTCCTTGCAGGCTCACATGAACAGCTCTTGATTTGGATTTGCTTTCATTCTGGTCTCGTGTGCCATAGTTTAAAAAATATTTTTGTTACTCAGTTTTATTAAAATGAAAATAGAAATTAAAAACTAAAAATTATTTATACCAGTGGTTCTTAACTTTTTTATTAATAGACTCAAAACACAGAATTTTATTCCAATGTCTTAAAAACTTATCATACATATATACATGAATTTTCCATACAGCAATTTCAGGGATTTCACAAATAACCTGAAGGCTGTATAAAAGGGCTGTGGCCCAGACGTGGTGGCTCACATCTGTAATCCCAGCACTTTGTAAGTCTGAGGCAGGGAGATCACTTGAGGTCAGCAGTTTGAGACCAGCCTGTCCAACATGGTGAAACTCCATCTCTACTAAAAATACAAAAATTATCTGGGCCTGGTGGCGGGGCACCTGTAATTTCACTTATTCAGGAGGCTGAGGGAGGAGAATCGCTTGAACCCAGGAGGCGGAGCTTGCAGTGAACCTCCATCTCAAAAATAATAATAGTAGTAGTAATATTAATAATAATAAATTAAGTGAGTAAAATAAAATAAAGGGCTGTGGACTCCCAGTTCGAATGTAGAGCCAAGGATTGAAAGACATGGAAAACAGCTGATTTCCACCAGAGTGTTCCTGTCTAATTTCTGTCTAATATGTGTAATTTTTGCATAGTTTTAACATAGAAATAATTTAGGGCTTTCTTTTTGCCCTTAACCTTTATCTTGTTATTCTAAGCTCTCCTAAGAGAGAAACATTTTAGAAAATGTTATTTCCCTAAATTCCTAAATATACTTCAGTAAGGTACTATATCATATTTCACACTTGTTGTATTACTGAATATTTCTTGCATTCAATATTTCAGCATTATAGCTAAAAATACAGAAAACATCATTTTGCTATAGGAAAATTTTTATTTTAAGCAGTTTTAGAGAATCAGCTCTGTTTTCATTGCTTCATTTCTTTCTCCTGTTTTACTCTGTTCTTGCTTTCCTTCTTTACTTGATCAGTTTTCTGTTACTCATACAGTTGAAGAATATCCATGATGACAGTTGAAAGAGAGATATTATGAACTAAACAACTTATCAATAATAATTATTTTGTTGGTGATAAATTGGACATATAATCTTGTTCTTGATTCTTGTCTCACCTAATTAATGTTTCCTTTCATCTTTCTCGTAATTCTGTCAATACTTAATAGCATAAAATTTTTTATGCTGTTAATGTTGAATAGTTTCTAAAGAGTTAATAATAAATGAAAACTTACCTCCAGGTAGCTTTGAGGTAGTACTATTAAATTTATAATTTATAGTCAATTCATTTTAATGTAAAAATCATGTAACTGAAATCATCAAGCATATTGCCACAGTTGTGAAATCTTTATAATAAGCCCAACTTGTTCAGCTCATTTTCTTGAGTAATGTATTTAATCTGAAAGTAGTTTGTTAGAATTTTTTAACTCTAAATAACGTTTGTTTCCCAGAAATGTTTTATCTCTTTAAAACAAAAAGAATAATGCAACTGCTTCATTTCATATTGAATACTTTATTTATTTGTTCCAATTTTTATTTGTTTGTAGAGTTGTAAGCTATGAGAACATCAATAAAAATGACTACTATACTATTAGCCAAAAGGCAGTAACACACATTTATAATGATGACATTGAATTTATTGAACTTGATCGATGGGAACAGGAATATCTATATCACAGAGAACTCGCTAAGATTCCCATCTTTTCACTGTTCCGGAAATGGAAAGCTTTTAGTGTATGGAGGAAGAATGTCCGCTCCAAGAAAATCACTGGATGTCGAAAATCTCTACAAAAAAATCTGTTCATTGTTAATCCTGTATGTATTTATCATTCATATTTTAAAATAATTACTTATAAAAAAAGGAAGTGTGAATCTATTATAGCTGTTGGTATAGACTGTTCTTGAAATCAAATATTTTATATTCTTAAGGGAATTCTCAGTTTTCATCCTGTCTTGTCATTTAACAGTCTGGCAATCTAGGGGTGTTTCTACATTTTAACTAGGGCTGCAAAATGCAAAAGTATAAGAACAGAGTTGCAAACGTCTCTTTTGATTAGAAGTCACCTCTGATTTTTTGGCTTTGTGGTCCCCTTTGTTGTTGATTAGGAAAGTTATATGTCATTTTGAGCAGAGTAGGCTCGTGACCCCTATTACCTCCTCTCATCTTTGAGACACTCTAGACTTTATGGTCTAAAATAAGTCAGGGCCTCATTTTCATGGGTCAGTATCTCCCAATATACTATATGTTTCCTCTACAATGGATTCATACAGTAGGAAAATTTTTAATATTTACTTTGGATGATGGGATGATCATGAAAAATGAACTGTTAAAGAGTGTGTGGCCATATTTAAAATTTCTATCTATTGAATTTCAACTTGCATTAGAAGTTTTCTACTTGGCCCCTAGGAATAAACTGCAGTCATCATTACCATCATACTCAGAGTTCTGGTCCTCAGCTGTTTCTATGACACTACCTCAAGTTTGCTTTTTACTAGTCATTTCCTTTACTTTGCATATTGTAATATGAAAGACTGTTATCAACATACCAGTCACACAATAGGGAAACCTTCAAGGTCTCTGGCTAACATAAATATTAGTACAAGACAAATATATAAGATGGACTATCTCAAGTCATCCATTCCACTGTGCATTCTGAGTTGTGAAAAAATATTCTAGACCTTCTTGACATGCAACTCAAATTTCATTGAGGATCCATCAGTTATTTGAAGTTATTTTTGCATCTTTCATCTTTTACTATGCATCGAACACTACACATATCATACATTTGTTGCCAGATATGTAAAATAGTTCATCCTTGATTTGTCTTTAAAATTACTTCTATCAGTCCTCAAAGCATGTTCTCTTATTTTATGTGCTGAGAGTTGTCATTCTATATCTGTTCATACCAGTGATGTTTTGGCCTTTAGAGTATCTTCTCTTAAATTTAGTTTCAGCAGACTAGAAAGCTCTCATCATTTTAAGCAAGGATTGGCCTTGCTTAAAATGTGTATTTTAAATGTGTATTAAATGTTGTAATTACCCACACACTTACCACTAGCATTACATGTAAAATTAGTTAACTAGTGCTGATTCCCCTAGACAAGGTTGAAAGGAGACATACTGAGTTGTCCTTGAATTTTTTCTTTTTATGATTTTTTTTAAATAACCAGTTCTGTTGGTTCCTGTGCCTATGTCATTTTCTTATAACAGTTTTGATATATAATTTACATACTATACAATTCACACATCTGAAGTATACAATTAAATTATTTTTAATATATTCACAGAATTGATCAACCATTACCACAGTCAATTTTAGAATATATTTATCATTCCAAGGGAAGCCTCATTACACATTAGTGGTCACTTTCTATTTCTTTCTGACTCTTCTGTCCCGTCCCCCAACTATAGGCAACCACTAATGTACATTCTATCTCCATAGACTGGCCTGTTCTGTACATGTCACATAAATGGAATCATACAATACACTTGGCCCTCAGTGCCATGGGGGACTGGTTCCAGGACCACCCCAGCAAATACCAAAATCCCTGATGCTCAAGTCCCTTATATAAAATGGCTTTTTTGCATGTAACCTACAAACATCCTCCTATATACTTTGTCACCTCTAAATTACTTATAATACCTAATACAATGTAAATGCTATGTAAATAGTTGTTATGCTACATTGCTTAGAAAATAATGACCCAAAAAAGTCTATTCATTTTTAATATGGACACAAGCATTGTAGACCCTACTACATTTTCATCTGCAGTTGTTTGAATCCATGACTGTGGAACCAGAGGATACAGAAGACTGACTGTATGTGGTCCTTTGTAACTGACTTTTGTTTTTTTAACATAATGTATTCAAGGTTCTTCTATGTTGTAGCATAGCATTTTTTTTAATTGGCAAATTATATTGGACATACCTATTTTATTTACCTATCGAGGATATTTGGATTGCTTCCATTTTTGGCCATTATGAATAATGCTGCTATGAACATGCATGTACAAGTTTTTGTCTAGATGTATGTTTTCATTTTTCTTGGGCCTATACCTAGGAGAGGAATTGCTGGGTCATTAGCAACTTTATGTTTAACCTTTTGAGAAAACATGAATCAGTTTTCCAAAGCAACTTGTTACCTAATGACAATTTAATGTTTGACTTTTTTCTGTGTCCTTGCCTCTTAAATTAATAGATGAGCCTTTCCATTATCATTATGACTAGATATTGTAAAGTACTTAAGGTAACACCCAGTTTTCTATTACTTGCCTTCAATTCCTTAAGTTACTTGCCTTACTCCTTAAGTAGCTGAAAGACTTGTATGTGTTTTCAAAATCAAAAGAAAGGAATTTAGACAAATTAGATAATTCAAGGAATACTTTTAGAAAAGAGTTATAGAAGTGATCTTTTAATATATGCATTTTGTAGTTGTAGCAAAAGTTAACACAGGTAAGTGTTTATTATCCTTAATAACCATTCTTGCTTTTCAAATGTTTTATACTTCTAAAATACAGAATGTTTTTACTAAATAATACATTCCTATTTTCATTTAGCATTTACGACCAGCTCTTCTTAAAATAAGTGAATTGTGTTATCATTTGAGTTTTATGGGACTTTGTCATATTGAAAAGTGTCACACCTACACCCTGCAGGAATTCAAGGCTGTGCAAGTCATACGGCTAGCAGAGGTAACCAATTTTATCTATAAGAATCAAAACTTTTTTCTCTAGTTTTAATACTTCAGTATCACTAACTGTACATATTCAACAATATCTAGGTGACAGAACACCTAGGAGAATTTCGAAATGAGGCAAAAGATGTAGTCAGGAAGGCTTGTCGATTTGCTTTGCGTGCTGCGGGATTTGCTCCTGATGACTGTGCATTTGGACCTTATGAGGGTATGAAGGGGAAAGAACCTCAATATATCAGAAGTAGTGGCTTTCTAAAATGTCAGCCCTTTTTTAGTTTACTTTTCTTAAGTTTAAATAATGATTCTGTGTTTCAATTGTTTCAAACATTTTATCGATGTTATAAATTTAATATATTTTGAAGAAGGGAGAGAAGTAGTAAATGCTGCATATTTTTCCCATTACTGCTGTTTGTATATAGTATTTCTAAACCGGATACAGAATCTTAATTAATAAGCACTTTAGAGTAGACTCAGCATCTCTCTGCTTAAAGATATGTCCAGCCTACTATCACAGACAATAGGTTTGTTAAAATTAAGGGGCTGGATTGACCTTAGCATTGACCCAGTTGATGTGTACTATAAAGGATGACTAAATTGCAGGTAGAAAAGGAGGGTAAAGGTGTTCCTGGGAAAGAGATAGCATAGTGTACAGATCAAATCCTGTTAATGAGAATATCTGTAAACCGTCTACAATCTTGTTGAGTTGAAATGCTTTGATGTGAAATTTTTTTGTTTAATTGGGCTGTTTTGGAGGTTTGAAATGCTTCATGTACCAAAATATTTTGTTGTTTTTGAATTTTATTTATGTTTTCTTTGAATCATATTGAAAGAAATGGAACTTTTACACAGGTACACTTGTTGTTGTGCCTTCTGTTATTCTTAGATTGTCACAAAGGGCAGAGCATTGTAAGTTTCGTTAACATTTCATATGAGTTGCCCACTTATGGAGACTCTGAGAAAATGACATATACAGAACAGGCCAGCAAAAGGCATCATTGCAAGAGGCTGACATGGTAAGATTATTCTTTGTTTCAAGAAAAAGTATAGTATCCATCTTTCTCGAGTTTTATTAAAACTTAAGCCCCAGAAAGTGATGAATATGATAATTTGCATAACTGGAGTAATCATTTCACTATGTATATCAGAACATCATGTTGTATACCGTAAGTACACACAATAAAAAATTAAAATGAAAAGTAGAATTTTTTTCTAGAATGTAAGTGATATCTCAAAAAAAAAAAAAAAATGGAACCCTCCACCACATTGTTCATGAATGGGGATGAGAAATTTATAGGACACAATAACCTGAATACATGGCCCAGAAGACTTCCTCTCCAAACTGCCACCAACCAAAGCAGCTCTGGGACTGTGAACTGATAGATACAGAGCAGGAGGCCAGGCCAAGAACTCCTCTTTTATCTCCCCGGCTTTGTTTTCCTCTGGCTCAGCCTGGGCATGGAGACTCAGAGTACAGCAGGCTGTGGCAGGGAGAAATCAGGCACACAGATTTGTAGAACTCTTCAAGTGGGCCTGGAGGACTTACTCCATCTTTTTGGTCACAAAAGAACTACAGGGAGCTGCGTGACTTCACAAAGGTGCACCCAATCCCTAAAATGGGATTTGCCACTGGGAGCCAGAAAGGGAAATATCCCTCCTAGGACCTCACCAGGGGACTTTCATTAGCACTGGCTCTGACACCTGCTTACCCAGCTGGATCTTGACCTCAGCTGTTCCAGAATTTGAATTTCCCATCATTCTAAAACTTCATGTCTATGGAACAATAAAATACTGATTATTGTTATTCAGTACTCACTGACTTAATCCAACTTTTGCAATTATTTAATACATCTTAACTGTAATCTAGTTTATATATGAAAATATCTGTGTGGCAACAAAAATCAGTGAAGTGGTCTCTGAGGCTACTGTAGAGGGCCTGGAAGTATTAGAGGCCTTAGAGCTCCACTTGAGCAGAGTAGAATTATTCTAAATGTCTGCATTCTAAGTGCTCAAGTAAGGAAACATAAAATTCAAACCTTTGGGTTAGTAATTGCCATCAACATTTATTCAATAGCAAAGATTTTACACTTTTAGTATTAGAATGCAAGTTACAGATGTTGTATGCATTGATTTCTTCTTTAAAACATCTTTTAAAAATATATTATTGCCCTTTTCGCTAGATAAACTGGAGCATTTTCCCTAACAGCTATATTACTCTTTATTCTATTGAAAATTTAGAACGTCTAACTGAATTGATGCTACATATTTGAATATATTTGTATTTTAAAAGGAAGAATATCTAAGAACATCTCTTCCAGACAATACATTTCAGATATTATATAATTAAATGGAAATTCAAGGAGAAATTATGACATTTTATATTTTAAGTATTTGCTTTAGAGGCACTGTCAAAAATAGTGAAAATAAAAAACTGAAGTTGTATTTGTTTGTTTCTTTTAAGCTTTATCCGTCTAAACGACTATCTAATTGAGAACACAATGCACGTCTTGACAGTAAATTCTGTTAATTCACTTTTAAATCATCTCACTGACAAGCTAAAACGAACACCTTCAGCAGATGTCATTCAGAAATGGATTACTGAAGACAAACCTGAAGTCACTGATAAAAAGGTATACTCATACAATATTAAGAATATTTTATTGGTCAGTATTGAGGAGTGTAAACTATGCTGTATGAATTATGCTATTTTCTGTGTGCTGAAAAAATTGAGAAGTGCATAGAGCAGCAGTCCCCAACCTTTTGGACACCGGAGACCAGTTTCATGGAAGACATTTTTTTCCGCAGACTATTGGGGATGATTTCAGGATGAAAACTGTTCCACCTCAGATCATCAGGCATTAGATTCTCATAAGGAACATGCAGCCTAGATCCCTCACATGCACAGTTCACAGTAGAGTTTGGGCTCCTATGAGAATCTAATGCTACCGCTGAGCTGAGGGGAGGCAGAGTTCAGGCAGTGATGCTTACTCTCTAGTCACCTCCTGCTGTGCAGCCCAGACCAGTACCTGGTCCACAGCCCTGGGCTTGGGACCCCTGGTATAGAATATTTCATGTTATAATCAGACCCTACAATACACATGAAATGGTAAACTGAAAATCAGCATATCAACAAGTATCTAATAATAGAGTAAAAATCCATGCTGAGAGAAAATTACTGTCATAGGAACTTGCTAAAGCTTATTCATGCATTCATTGACATATTTCTTAAGTACCTACTGTGTACCAATTCCTGTGCTGGATGTTGGCATATAGTGATGAAAAGCATAGACAGGATTTTTGCCCCTAAAAGCTTGTAGTTTGTGGGGACATAAATGTTTCTTGTGGGCATAAACTGGCAGGGAGAAGCAGGAAAAGTGGTATAAGTAAAAGAGATAAACATTAGTTTAGAGGTGAAAAGAAGCAAATTATTGTGCTTTGAGGGGATGACCTTTTCTGAGGATGTTGATCTTAAAGACACCAAGTACTTTAAGATGTTTGGATGAAGTAGTACAAATTTGTGCATTCCAGCATAGCTAAAAGAAAGATCATATTACCTCATATTCCAATTTCCCAATAAGTTTTTCCCTCTCTCTATCCTTAGTACTAATAGCTTCTTGCCAGAATACCTACAAAACATGTTCACCTCATTTCATCAAGCCTCCTACCCTCACAGCTTAAGTCTCTCGTGCCACAGAAACCTAATTATGCAGTACAAGTCCTGATGCCCTCAGCCTTAGTTTCCCTTTCTTCCAAAAGTTACATCAAAGTATATACTCCTTTTCATAGCTTTCTCTCCTCCCCTATTCTGAATTTCTCCTTTTTATAAATATTATCAAAATTTTAAAAGCCACACTTTTTTCTATTCTAAATGTAATTTATGCTAAGTGTATAAAATTAGGAAAACACAGAAATATACAAAGAAAAGCATCCTTTGCTACCCAAAGATAACTATTTCAAAGAGGAAAAAAGATATCATACTTTCCTTACTGCTTTATCCCTTGCTTTTTTGTCTTAGCAGTACAGTATTGTGAAATAGTTCTCAAGGCAACATGCATTTTTCCATGTGATATTCTCACAGATACATGTATGATAATTCTCATAAACATTCCCACTATTTAAAATAATGCTGCAAAGGGTATCCTTGTCTATATATTTTTCACATATTTCATATTTTTCCCCTTAGAAAAAAATTTCTAGATGTAGAATTGAGTCAGAAATATGCACATTTTTAAGGCTTTTGATACATACACACTGGCACATATGCTCCAGAAAGCTTTGTCAATTTATAGCAATGTTTAAGAATGTGCATTTACCCACATGCACACTAAATATTATCATTCATTTTAATTTTCATCAGTCTGTTGGATACAAAGTGGTATATCACTGCTTTCAAATGTTATATTCTTTTAATTATGACCCCAGGACAAGAATAAGGGCATAGGTCGAGGAATCAGAAATATCTGGGTTTGAATTCTGGTCTGCTGCCTATTAGCTGGCATGACCTAGATGAAACATTCTACTTTATCCAGATCCTATTTTGATCCTATGGGAACAATAATAGAACCTGTTTAAGAAGCTTGGTGTGGGAATTACACAAATACCCAGCACTGTGCCTGGCACACAGTAAACTCTTTGTAAATGTTGTTACTAAATAAACCATTTTAAGGAAAAGAAGAAAGAGATGAATTGATCATTTGTATTTTGCTTTCGAGAATTATCAGATTATGCCCTTTGCCCATTTTTCTCTTTAAGTATATTTGTATTTGAATATATTTCTATATAAGGATTCATTAACATATTATTGGCATATATTTCTATTAAGTATATCAACTATAGGTCTATTCAAATATGATCAACTTTCTACCTGTTCTATACAGTATTGATATGTCTCCCCCATTTATTGTTTGCTTTTCCATTTTGTTGCTTTTTCCATTTTCACAAGGAGAAGAGTTTTTCATTGTTATGTAGTCTTTCAATATTTGCCTTTTTTTTCTTTCTGTGCTTTATTATTCTCTGAAATACTTCCTACATGCCAAGGTTATGAATTCAGCTAATTATATAACCTTAAGTTTATATGTGCCTTGTTTTTTTGTTTTGTTTTTGATATTGATACTTGTGTCTTTATAACACTGTAAATATACTCATTTCAGGGGCCCCTTGTGGTGGAAAGGCAAGAGGAAGATGAATCTCTCATCCCCATGTTTCTCACAGAACTAATGTTGACAATGCAGTCACTCCACTTTGAGCCTTGTCTGGAAGACTTTCTGGTGTGTGTTTTTCGTATGTTATCCACCTGCAAGTACCTTTTTGGAAAATGAGGCAACTGTTTTGCTGTCAATTAGTTGTCAGAATTGTAGTTGTCACTACTCTAAGATGATCATAAGAAAGAGAGAAAGCGTTGTTTTGTCACGGCATTACAGTTGTATATAAACTATCTAAAAGTTTAGCACATTATCTCTAACTTAAGCCAGATTAGAGGCTTGGTAAGGTAAAGGAAAACATATTCTATACAAAATTTAAAAGTGACCATAGGGATCCCTTTAAGGACAACTCAAGAAATCACTCTGTTGTAAATACATTTTCCCCCCTCCCTCCCTCCCTTTCTTCCTTTCTCTCTTTCTTTCTCTCTCTCTCTCTCTCTCTTTCTCTCTCTTTCTTTCTTTCAACAGGGACTCACTCTCAACCAGGCTGGAGTACAGTGATGTGATCTTGGCTCACTGCAGCCTCAACCTCCCAGGCTCAAACAATCCTCCCACCTCAGTCTCCTGAGTAGCTGGGACTACAGGTACATGCCACCAGGCCTGGCTACTTTTTGTATTTTTTTTTTTTTGGTAGAGATGGGCTTTGCCATGGTGCCCAGGTGGGTCTTGAACTCCTGAGCTCAAGTGATCTGCCTGCCACTGCTTCCCAAAGTGCTGGGATTACAGGCGTGAACCACCATGCCCAGCCTATAAATACCATTTTTGAAATCCTTTTAAAGGTATGCTGCATCTGAGAGAATTTCGTTGTCTTAGTTATTCATTGCTGTGTAACAAGTTACCACAAAGTTAGCAGTGGGAAATATCCACCATGAATCATCTCAGTTACTGTAGGTCAGGAGTTTCACTGGATACTCAGATTATCCTCTGTTTTAAAGTCTTGTTCTCCCTTAGGCTGCTGGAAGAATTTGGCTCTAAGCTACTATAGAACTGAGGTCCCATTTCCTTGAATAGTGTCAATCAAGGACCATCCTTAGGTCCTAGAAACCATCTGTCACTCCTTGCCATGTGGCCCACTCTCTAGGCAGCTTACAATATGGCTGTTCACTTCTTCAAGGCCAGATGGACCATTCTCTTAAGAAGGGCTCAATCCCTCTTTTAAGGGCTTTCACTTGATTCAGTCACGTCTTTCAAGGATAATCACTTTTGACTAACTCAAAAACAACTGAATTGGAGCTCTAATTATATCTGCACTATCCCCCACCTTTGCTGCATCACATAACCTAATCATGGGACTGGCATCCCATCATATTCACAAGTCCCACCCATACTCAAAAGGAAGGGATCGAACAGCATGTGTACACAGGGGCAGGAATTTTGGGGGTCATCTTAGAATTCTGCCTACTATATTTGGATAGGTGCATAGATTAGTAAACAGTCAAAGTCTGTCTTCTGCTGTTAGCTGCTGTACTGTGATACAAAAGCACTAGTAATCCAGATCCCTAGATTTTAGTATTTGACTTTGGGAAAACCACTTCTGGGGTTCAGTTTCTACATTTATGTAATGAGAAGACATACGAGTTCTAGCATTGCCTCCTCTTCCAGCAGTCTATGATTCTGTAATTTATGGGATAGGCTATTTGAAGGCATTTACAATGACCAGCAGACTGCTGAGGTCCCTGTAGTTGGAAGCTTGCTCAGGAGCTCCCATGCCAAGAGGCACGGGGCTCTCATGCCCCCTCCTGGCCACAAGACAGTGTCTCCCATGAGATGCAGGTGTCCTGGGCTGCAGGTGACTAAAGGAGGCTCTCTCACAAGCAGTTGGCTGTCCTTTACCCCCAAGGGTAAAACACCTAAAAAAAACTTGATACCCTTCCCATTTCCTATTGTAGGACCCTGTTCTTCACATGGATATTTTTAGCTTCTACACATGAAACATACATGGCCAGGCTCTGAGAATAATTAGCATGTTTGTCCATTCATACTAAAGTAAGATTTTATTTCATATAACCCAAAATCGGCCAATAGAAGTATATATATAGAATTATCATTCATAAATTTTCTATTTTTTTCACTATTATTTTGGTCATTAGCCTTAATCATTCCCAGTGATTCCAAACATGCATACACAGAGATTAATCTAAAGGAAAACTATATACATAAGTCATGATCTCTTACTTTGTACTTTCCTAGGTTACCTGTGGTTTCCTAATACTTGATTCAATCTATACTTTTGAAGTCTAACCTTTCTTGCTGTGTGAGACAAACCTCCCATTGCATTTGATTCTGTTTACTGCTTCTGCCTCTTGAAATAGACTCCTCCTTTGGTTTAATTTCACTTGTTTCTATTTCTGTAGCAACATTTTTTCCTTCTCAATCATCTTTCCAAGAGCCTCTTTTTTATCTGATCCTTGCTTGATTCTTGCTATCTTAAAGGGCTCCCTTCTCCTCTTCACATCCTACAGTTCTTTCTGGGTGCTCTTTTCTGTACCCAGAATGCAGACATAAACATATATCCATATCTATGTCCATCTATCTATATCTCTACCTATATCTATATGCCTATATCTATAGATCCAATACTTTTCTTCTAAGCCCCAGTCATGGTCACCTGGAAATCTTCACCTGAATCTCCCACAGTTAATTTCATTTTACCAATATGAATTAAACTTAACCTCTTCAAAAACTTGCTCCTCCCTTCTTATCTCCATCATAGTGAAAGATGCCCATGCCAGCAGTCTGGGAGTTCTCCTAGAGTCTCCCTTACCTCCTTGAAATCAGGTCATCAGCTCTAGTGTGCTGAACCATGGTTGCACCCACTCTGCCACTCCTTTCCATCAGGACTTCATCATCTCTCTACTGGCCTGCTGAAATAGTCGGCTCTGATCTGCCTGCCTCTCTCCCTTCTGATCCATTTTTCACATTGCTGAGAGCAAGATTATTCTCATAAGCAAATCTAATCATGTTCCTTCTTAAAATTTGTCCATTGCCTGTAGGAGCGTCTTTCACAGGATGCTCTGTGAGTTGTTGATAGGCATTTCAGGAGAAAAGGGGTTGTGATATACATTTGTATATTAACAGATATAAAAAATCCTGTTTAGAAGGTCTTCAGAAAAATCCTGTTTAGAAGGTCTTCAGAAAAATCCTGTTTAACTTCGTGTAACTCAAACTTCTTCTCAAATTTACCTTGGAAATTAGGACCCTTTATCCTCTGGGTAATCCACAGTCACGGTTTGGAGAATACTGGCCCATGGGCTAACATTGGCATCATGCACAAGGTCTTTCATGAAGGGGCCTACTGCATCTGCAGAATATCCTATTTCCCCACTCTAGTACTGAAGCCTAGATGCCTCACCCGCCTGCTCCCTTGTGCCCCATGCATAATGACTTAGCAAGCATTATACTGTTGTCTGATATACTTGACAAGCTCCTGTTCATCTTTTGAGACTCATTTAAAGACATACCTTTTCTTTATCCCATTCTCTCTAATTAGACTTTATATTTATTATAAATTGCAAACTAATTTATGCTCATTGAAGAGACTTTGAAAAACACAGAAAAAGATTATTAAAATAATCCATAATATTATGTACGAAAAATAAAAACCCATTAACATTTTTTTTCCTTTTATTTATTTTATTGCATTTTAGGTTTTGGGGTACATGTGAAGAACATGCAAAATTGTTGCATAGGTACACACGTGGCAGTGTGATTTGCTGCCTTCCTCCCC
>NW_016107854.1:774644-799274 GCF_001604975.1 Cebus imitator
AAGGAGGCAGCCTAGTCACTGTCTGCCTGTAGAGGCTTTGCTGAGCTGCTGTGGGCTCTGCCCAGCTGCTGAGTGAACTTCCCTGCAGTCTTGTTTATATGAGTGTAGTTAGAACTGCTTTGGTGATGGTGGCCCGCCTCTGTTGAGGCGGAGTCTCTCTGCAGTGGCGGGTTGCCTTGGCAACCGCGGGCTGCCTCAGCAGTGGTGGGTTGCCTTGGTAACGGCGGGCTGCCTCAGCATTGGCTGACTACCTCCATAGTGGTGGGTTGCCTCGGTAATGGCGGACGCCCCTCCCCCACAGAGCTGGACCGTCCCGGGTTCAGCTGCGCTTGCTGTGAAACTCTCAATCCAGAGTTTCTGGTTGCTGTTCTTTTGTGGGGGTGGGACCAGCCGAGACTGATCGCCTGGCTCCCTGCCTCAGAGCCTTTTTTAAGTTGGTGTTCCAGGCACCTGTTGAAGAGGTGCCGGGGTCTGTTTGTTTTCCCCTGTGGCCACTCACTGTGCTGGCTTAAACAGTGGCACTGAGGTTTGTGGCGCTTTTTTTTTTTGCCCTGGAATCTACTATCCTGGTTCTCTGCTCAGTCCCCTTTTTAAACAGACAAATGGGCGACTTCCCGTGGCTCCAATAGCCAGTCAAAAGGGCACCCAGACCGGTGTATTTTGTACGGAGAACCGCTGCTCCGGGGCGCCGACAAAGCAGCCGCAGGGGGCAAAGCAGCGGCGCCGGCTGGCACAGCCACGCTGGCCGAAACAGCCGCACTGGTGACCTGTGGAGCTCCTCCGCCTGGGAATCTCCTAGTCTGTGGGCAATAAAAATGCGGCGTCCACTCACCCTCTGTGCTTTCACTGGGAGCTGCAATCCTGAGCTGTTCCTAAACGGCCATCTTGGATCCTCCCCCATAACATTTTTATATGTTCTGTCCAGTCTTTAGTGCATACTAATATGCTGACATGCTTACCCTACCATAAGGTTATGTACAGAGATAAATATAGATACATGTTTTCATTGAGATAATATTATATACCAGTTTTATATCCTGCTCACTCTCTTTCACACTTTAACATGGTATCATAAGCTTTTCCTCATTTCATTAAATGATTTCTGGGAGATGCCATTTTGTAAGGATGTGTAATTTTCCATGGTATAAAAACACCACAGCTTATATAACTATACTTCTATTTTTGAACACTTAAGTGTTTCTCTAATTAGTTATTAATACAAGCAATACTACAGTGATTGTCCTTGCACATAGATCTTTGTTTACAGGTCTACTTGTTCTCATAGACTAGCTTTCTAGAATATAAATTACTACTCAAAAAACATAAACCCTTTTCACCCTCCCTCTACATTTTCATGTAGGCTTCCTTGGCTTTCCCTCCATTGTGACCTGCTGGTGTTTTGTTCACAATTTAAATACAGAACTTATCACAATATATGCCAATTTTTTTGTCTCTGTCAATTAGAAAACATGTGTCCTGAAGGTAGGGCCGTGTCTTTTGATTTGTCATATACTCAGAATCAGCACAAACCTGGCCTGGTTGAATAAGCTATTCTTATTTATTTTAGCACTTCATAAAATTCAAAACATTTATACATATATATGTTTACATTTATGTTTATACTTTTCTCTCTAACAGGATGGCATTTTGGGTGCAGTTAATCATTGTCAAAACACTGTATTATCAGTTCCCAATCTCGTGCCTGATTCGTATTTTGATGCTTTCACCAGCCCTTATATTAACAACAAACTTGAAGAAAAAACCTGTGGAACTGGGCCAAGCTTGGCAGCAGTGTTTGAGGATGATAAGAATTTTCACACAATTATTTCTCAAATAAAGGTATATTTACTCTGATGAAAACTATTTTATAATATTCTCAATATAGATGAAATTGAGTAATATATATATTTTTTCCTTTCTTATTTTTAAATGTTCTATATGTGAAAATTGGAATATGCCTAATCTCTAAATGGTAAAATTTGATGATAATCTTTGTTCTATAGAAATTGTTCGTTAAGCATGAAATAATTTTCTAAAAGCATCAAAATATCTGGAGAAACAGCTATGTATCATTAGCGATCCATGTGCATGTGTTTTTAGGGAAGTAACCCTGGCTGTTGATGCTGAGACACAGGCAGAGCCTTTACTAAAGTCATTTTTTTCATTACATGTCTAATGTTTTATTAAAACAGAAGCATAGTGTTTCGCTATTTTAGGCCCTTTAAAAAATAAATATAATGGCATCTATCCATAGCCCCTGAAGAGTTTGAAAATATTATTCTCCACATTAAAATTTTTATCTTAGATGTCCCAATTTTTAAACTCAGAACCACACTTATCGAGGTGATTGATGTGAGGAGGGAAAGAATAGCATTATTCCTTGGCTTGTTTCTCTCCTTCATCTCTGGGTAACCTAATTTCCTCTTTGGAGAATAGAAATGCAGCCCTCAACATACTGCAAATGCCTTTTGTGCTTGACACCAAAGTGCTACTGTAATTCCCACACTTAAAATTTACCCGTTTGTCAGTCATAAATATCCATTATATATACATTACTATGTAACTTAAAATTAGCAGTGTTTTAATCTCTTTATTTCATCAAGATAATGGTTGTAACTGTCATAGTATGATTTTAAAAGCAAACAACATTTTCCATCTACTACTGTCTCTGTTTATGGTGGAATTCTTAGCTACATTATTTTAAATCATCAGTTCAAAAGTTATAATCTCCCACCATGTTAGTTTGGCCCCTTTCATAATTTTAACTTTGCAGATTGACTCTATGAAATAACAAATTGACATATGACATATGGTCCGACTCCAAAATTTCATCCTAGTTCTTTGTTTCTTTTGCATTAATACTTATACTAAGAAGGGTATTCTACAATCTTATTTCATTCACTACCAGATTTTCTGGCACCAAAATGGTTTTCTGACTCTTCAAATTTCTCTCCCTTAGACACCTATTCTTTTAATTATGGCTATAACATTTGTAATTAAAAGTTATATTTTCAATTCAGAGAGCCAAGGATAATGGCAACTGTCTAAATATGAATCACCCACCTATCTTCCAAAATTAATAAGAACATACAAGAAAAACAAATAAAACTAAACAAAATTTATGCCTTTAGCAAGTAACTGAAAGAAAGAGAATACCCAAATGTCAAATTACGTTTAAGTTGAAAAATAAACACAAATACCAATGAACCTTCTTTCTCATGCTCCTACCACAGCCATTGCAGACAGGGAGGCCAGTCCTTGGGAAATCTACAAAAGAGAGAAGCAAGTAGCTATCAGCAGGCCTGAGGTTAATCTAAAGTCACAGCCAAAAAGAAGCTCACCCTATATCCAAAAATAATTTTTTAAAAGTGTATGGTATATCAGAGGACTGACTACTGGAAAGGGACTTAAAAATTCGAGCTATTCAAGATGGCATTAGTTCTGGGGGAGGAAATAATGTTAAAAATAAAAATTTAAAAATTTCTAAAGAATATGAGGCATTATGTGACCATTGGATGATACAGAGGAAATGAAGCAACTACTGAAAATGTAAGTTCTGCAAGACAAAAAAGTACCTACTTGGAAGGCTGAGGTGGGAGGATCACTTGAGCCCCAGAGGCAAAGGCTGTAGTGAGCCATGATCATGCCAGTGCCTGGGCAGCAGAGCAAGACTCTGTCTCAAAAAAAAAAAAATCAAATAAGTGAGAATATATCCAACTTTTTCCCATCACCATAAAATAAAATAAAACAGACTTCATTTTGATCCACTGATAGAACATAATTCTCTTAAACTAAAATTTTATAAATCACCCCAATCCATGAGCTAAAAAAATTAAAATAAATTAACTACATGCAAGTCTGCTAACAACCATGAAGCAAAAGCAACACTAAACACAAGTAAATATTCTCAAAGAAGCACTCAAATAACAAAAAGCCACATTGAATTAAAAATTCAAGATTCAAAATACAAGTGGAAGGGAAAAAAGACAAAATCAGAAATGAAGGCTAAATTACATAGTACTCAAAGGAGAATAAGTTAAAAAGTTTAACATGAGTATAGAAGAATGATGGGAAAAAATAATGAGTATAGAAGAAAGGTAAGAAAAAAACAAGAGAATGAATGAAAATAAGATAAGAGAAATCAGTAAAAGGGGTCAGAGAAAAAAAGTATTGTAATGGAAGAGAGGCAAAGAAGAAACAACACACATATAATTGGAGTGTCTGTAAGCGAGAAGCAAAAGAAGAGGATAAAGCAAACATTTATAACTATAGTTCAGGAAAAGAAAATTTGAATCTACACATTGAAAGGGCCTACAGAGTTCCTTGGAAAATAACCCACAACAATCAACTCTGAGATATAGCTTTTTAAAATTATTAGATTTTAAATCTAAAAAAATTTTTCTACGGGTCTTACAGAGGTAAGAGAATTAGACTAGCATCAGACTTCTCAAAACAACATACAAAGTGAGCCAATAGTGGAGGAGCATTTTTAAAAGAAACTCATGGAAAAAAAATGTGAATCAAGACTTTTATCTAGCCAAGCAGGTCCTTTAAGTATCAAGGCTATACAAAAATAGTTTTCAACATGTAAGAACCCAGGGAATTTTGTACCCATTAGGAATCTGCTACAGGATACGTTTCATCCAGCTAAGAAATAACTTTGGGGGAAAAAATCTGGTGGGGAATATTTAACATATTTAATTGTAGATCTATCTAAGCCTAAAACAAAGATATAGACAAGAATAGGAGACTAGTATATGAATGTATGTTTTAATGAAGTAGAAATAATACAACTTTTAAAATAGAGAAGGAAGAGAATAAGAGAAAAGTAGAATGGGGTTATTGATTGATGTACAGTTAATAGGATAAAATTAAAGAATATCAGTGAAAACCAACAAATAAAAATATAAAAGGTTAATGAGGAAACAAGTGACTAATGGTATTTTTAAAAAATATATTGTCACTCAGAGAAAGAAAGAAGCTCACAAATAACAGTAAGACACATAGAAAATAATATGACCAAGTTGGGACCAAATATATCAGTAATGTAATGAATATAAATGAGTTCAATTCATCTATTAAAAGAAAAAGATTTTCAATTTGGCTCACAAGGCAAGACAAAACAATATGCTGGATACAAGAGAGAAATCCAAAACAAAATGATTTAGAAAGACTAAAAATGAAGAAATCCTCAATGTTGTAGGGGCAAATTTAAACAATAAGAAAGTGGAGCTTGGGATCCTGTAAGTCAGCGATCCTTAATGCCAGATGCTATGATTTTCTAGGAGACCTCACAGGACTTAGTATATAACTGTACTCATGGCTATGATGTATTACATTGTAAGGATATAAAGCAAATTACAAAGGGAAGAGGCACATGGGGTAAAGTTCAGAAGAAACCAGACACAGCTTCCAAGAGTCCTCTCCAGTAGAGTCATGCAGCAGGCACTTAATTCCTCCAGCAGTGGATTTTGACAACACAAGTGAAATATCACCTACCAGGGAAGCTCATTAGAGTCTCAATGATGAGGGTCTTATTTGAAGACTGGCTTGTTTTTGGTAGAATGATATATTTTCCTTTGGGTATTGATATGAGTTGGCTGTGTGCCACCCAAATCTCATCTTGAATTGTAGCTCTCATAATCCCCATGTGTGGTGGGAGGGACCTGGTGGGAGGTAATTGAATCATGGGGGCAGATTTTCCTGGGCCATTCTCGTGTTAGTGAATAAGTCTCATGAGATCTGATGGTTTTATATAGGGCAGTTTTCTTGCACATATTCTCTTGCCTGCCACCATGTAAGACTGCCTTTGGTCCTCCTTTGCCTTCTGCCATGATTGTGAGGTCTCCCCAACCATGTGGAACTGTGAGTACATCAAACCTCTTTTTTTTTTTTTTTATAAAGTACTCAGTCTTGGGTATGTCTTTATTAGCAGTGTGAGAACAGACTAATACAGGTACATACCCAATAATGGGATTGCTGGGTCAAATCATAGCTCTGTTTTAAGTTCTTTGAAACTGCTTTTCATAGTGGATGAATTAATTTACATTTTCACAACTGTGTATAAGCATTACCTTTTCTCCATAGCCTCCCCGGGTATGGAGAAATAACTGTTATTTATTGGCTTTCATAATAGCCATTCTGACTTATATGATGAGATGGTATCTCATTGTGGTTTTGATTTGCATTTCTCTGATGATTAGTTATAATGAGCATTTTTTTCATGTTTGCTGACTGCTTGTATGTCTTCTTTTGAGAAATGTCTATTCATGTCCTTTGCCCATTTTTTGATGCATTGTTTATTTGCTTGTTGATTTAAGTTTTTAATAGATTCTGGATATTAGACCTTTGTCAAATGTATAGTTTGTGAATATTTTCTCCCATTCTGTAGGTTGCCTGTTTACTCTAATTGATAATTTGTTTTACTGTGCAGGTGCTCTTTAGTTTAATTTGGTGCCACTTGTCAATTTTTATTTTTGTTGCAATTGTCTTTGCAAACAACCAAAAATTCTTTATCAAGCCTATGTTGAAAAGGATATTTCCTAGGTTTTCTTGTAGGAATTTTATAGATTGTCATTGTACATTTAAATCTCTAAGCCATTTTGAGTTAATTTTTGTATATGGTGAAAGGTAGAGGTGCAGTTTCATTCTTCTGCATGTGGCTAGTGAGTTATTTGAGCACCATTTATTGACTAGGGAATCACTTCCCCATTACTTGCTTCTGTCAGCTTTGTCAAAGATTATATGGTTGTGGGGATGCAGCTTTATTTCTGGGTTCTCTATTCTGTTCTATTGGTCTATGTGTCTGTTTTTGTACCAATACCTTGTTGTTTTGTTTACTGTAGCCTTGTAGCATAGTTTGAAGCCAGGTAACATGCTACCTTTAGCTTTATTGGTTTTGCTTAGAAATGCTTTGGCTAGTGGGGTCTTTTTTGGTTCCATATGAATTTTAGAATAGTTTTTTCTAATTCTGTGAGAAAAGATGTAAGTAGTTTGATAGGAATTGCATTGAATATGTAAATTGCTTTGGCATTATGGACATTTTAACAATATTGATTCTTCCAGTCCACGAGCATGGAATGTTTCTCCATCTCTGATTTATTTTAGCAGTGTTTTGTAGTTCTTCCAGTAGAGATCTTTTACCTCCTTGGTTTGGCTGTATTCCTAGGCATTTCATTTTGAATGTATGTGGCTACCATAAATGGGATTGAGTTACTGATTTGAATCTCAACTTGATCATTTAAGGTGTATAGAAATGATACTGACTTTTGCATATTTATTTTGTATTCCAAAACTTTACTGAAGTCGTTTATCAGTTCTAGGGTCCTTTTGGCAGAGTCTTTAGGGGTTTTAGGTATAGAATTATATCATCAGCAAACAGAGATCATTTGCTTTCTTCTATTCCTATTTGTATGCCTTTTATATCTTTCTCTTGCTTGATTGCTCTGACTAGAACTTCCAGCACTATGATAAATAGGAGCTGTAAGGATTAATGTTCTTGTCTTGTTCTAGGTCTCAAGGAGAATGGTTTCAACTTTTGCCCATGCAGTATGATATTGACTGTGTGTTTGTCATAGATGGCTCTTAAATTTTGAAGTATGTTCCTTTGATGCCTAGTCTGCTTGGGGATTTTATCATGAAGGGATGTTGGATTTTATCAGAAGCTGTTTCTGTATATATTGAGATGATTGTATGATTTTTGCTTTTAATTCTGTTCATGTGATGAATCAAATTTATTGATTTGCATATGTTAAACCATGCTTGAATAAAGTCTATTTGTTTGTGATGTATTAACTTTTTGATGTACTTCTAGAGTCTGTTCACTAGTATTTTGTTAAGGATTTTTTGCATCTATGTTCATCAGAAATATTGACCTGAAGTTTTCTTTATTCATTGTGTCTCTGCCAGATATTGGTGTCAGGGTGATACTAGCTTAGTATTTAACAGAAGGAGTTAGGAAGGAAACCTTCCTCTTTGATATTTTGGAATAGCTTTAGTAGGGCTGGTACCAGTTCTCTGTATATCTGGAAAAATTTGACTGTGAATCCATCTTGTCCAAGACTTTTGTTTTGTTTTGTTTTTTATTATTGATTCAATTTCAGAACTCCACACTGATCTATTCAGGGTTTTACTTTCATTCTGGTTCAGTCTTGGCAGATTGTATATTTCCAGGAATTTATCCATTTCCTCTAGATTTTCTAATTTGTTTACATACAATTGTTCACAACAGTCTCTGGGACTCTTTATTTCTCTAGAATCTGTTGTAATTTCATCTTTGTCAATTCTTGTTGTGTTTATCTGGATCTTTTTATTTGCTAATCTAGCTAGTGAATGTATCAGCCTGGTTTATTCTTTCAGCAAACAAACTTTTGGTGTTATTGATCTTTTGTGTGGATTTTTTGTAACTCAATTTCATTCAGTTCTTCTCTAATTTTAGTTATTTCTTTTTTTCTGCTAGCCTTGGGGTTGGTTGTTTTTCCCAGTTCTTCTAGGTGAAAAGTTAGATTCTTAATTTGAGAACTTTCTAACTTCTTGAAGAATGCATTTAGCGTGATAAATTTTCCCTTTAATACTGCTTTAGCTTCATCCCAGGTATTTTGGTAATTTGTGTCCCTATTTTTATTGATTTGAAAAACTTTTTAGATTTCTGCCTCAATTTTATTATTTATACATTAGTTATTCAGGAGCAAGTTGTTTAATGTTCATCTATTTGTGTAGTTTTGAGAGATCTTGTTGATATTGATTTTTATTTTTATTGCACTGTGGTTCAAGAGTATACTTGGTATGATTTTTTATTTTTTTAATTTATTGAGACTTATTATGACTGAACATCTGGTCAATCTTAGAGTATGTTCTGTGTACAGATGAGAAGAACATATATTATGTGATTGTCTGGTGGAGTATTCTGTTGTTTGAGTGTTGAGTTTAAGTCCACAATTTATTTGTTAGTTTTATGCCTCAATGATCTGTCATTGTTAGTGGGCACGTTCAAGTCTCCCACTATTGTTGTATGGCTGTCCATGTCTTTTTGTAGGTCTAGAAGCAACTTTTTAATTAACCTGGGTGCTCCAGGGTTGGCTATGTATATATTTAGAATAGTCTTCTTGTTGAATCGTACCCTTTATCATTATGTAATGCCCTTTTTTCTTCCTTCTTAATTGCTTTATACTCTATTTTATCTGCTATTAGAATAGTGACTCCTGCTTTTTTTGATTTTCCATTTGAAATGGGTCTCTTGAAGACAGCAAATGGTTGAGTCTTGTCTTTTTATCCAGCTGTCCTCTCTGTGTCTTTTACATGGAGCATTTAGACCATTTACATTCAGGGTTAATTAAAATTGAGAGTTTTTTAGGGAAACATATTTATTGGAATTGTTCACATTAGAAATAGAACACCTACCAATATCTACAGAGGATATGGAGAAAGTTACCAAAGAAACACTCTACAAAAAGCACCAGGCCCAAATGGGGAAAATTTATCAAGTCTCCGAAGACCAGCAGATAGTCACAATGCTACCTCAATTATTCTAGAATATTGAAAATTCCTGATGAAAAATACTTCTTTCATAATAGCAACAAAGAAGGTAATATATTTAGGAATAAATTTAATAAGAAATGCTAAAAACCCATATGAAGAACAATTTTATGTTTTTAAAAAGTGTTCTGGAAGACACAACAATAGACTTGGAAAAAATTTATTAAATGGGATGACTCAACGTGAAGAAGATGTTTTTTCTCTCTAGGTTAATTTATAATTTTAACATATGCCAATAAAAATACTGACAAGTTTATAATAAAGCTTATATGCATAAATGGACATGTAAGAATAACTACAAAAATGTTGAAAAAAGAAAAGCTATGAGGGGTACTATATTACCCAAATATTTAATATATGCACTCTATAATTAAAAGAATATAGTACTGCCACACAGATAGCTGTCAGACCAGTAAAATAGAATAGACACCAAAGTACATATAGAAATGTACAAAATATATAGTATCTCAAATCAATGAGACAAATATGAATTTTTTCATAAATGGAGCTGGTACAACTGAATAGCTATTTGAATAAAAATAAAATTAGATCTATAGTTCACTTTCTACACACACATCTAAGTAAAGATGAACAAATTATTTTATAATTTGTTCATTTAAAAAGTTATCTATGACTCAAAAGTCTAGATGCAAGAATAGAATGAATTGATAAATTTGATTATACACAAATTAATCTTTTGCAAGGAAACATTGTAAACAAAATAAAAATACAGTTATAAACAGGGAGAATCTATTTGTATCATATAGTAAAGCTAAGGGCTCATATTTCTAATACTAGAGAGAAGGGAAACCAAAACTAGGTAGAAAAATGGTCAAAACACATTCTTCACGGAACTAGAAAAAAACTATTTTAAAATTCATATGGAACCAAAAAGAACCGTTATAGCCAAGACAATCATAAGCAAAAAGAACAAAGCTGGAAGCATCATGCTACTCAACTTCAAACTATACTATAAGGCTACAGTAGCCAAAACAGTATGATACTGGTACAAAAACAGACACATAGACCAATGACACAGATAGAGGTTTCAGAAATAAGACTGCACAATCATCTAATCTTTGACAAACCTGACAAAAACAGACAGTAGGGAAAGGATTCCCTATTTAGTAAATCGTGCTGGGAGAACTGGCTAGCCATATGCAGAAAATTGAAACTGGATCCCTTCCTTACACTTTATACAAAAATTCACTCAAGATGGATTAAAGACTTAAATGTAAAACTCAAAACTATAAAAACCCTAGAAGAAAATCTAGGCAATATCATTCAGGACATAGATGTGGGCAAAGATTTCATGACAAAACATCAAAAGCAGTTGCAACAAAAACAAAAATTGACAAATGGGATTTAATTAAACTAAAGAGCTTCTGCCCAACAAAAGAAACTATCATCAAAACAGACAACCTTCAGAATAGGAGACATTTTTGCAGTCTGAGCAAAGGACATGAGCAGACACTTCTCAAAAGAAGACATTTATGCAGCCAACAAACACATTTAAAAAAAGCTCAACATCACTATCATAAGAGACAGGCAAATCAAAACCACAATGAGATAGCACCCACGCCAGTCAGAATGGCAATTATTAAACTGTCAAGAAACCACAGATGATGGCGAGGCTATGGAGAAAGAGAAACACTTTTACACTGCTGGTGAAATTAGTTCAACCATTGTGGAAGACAGTGTGGTGATTCCTCAAAGACCTAGAACCAGAAATACCATTTGACCCAGAAATCTTATTGCTGGGCATATACCCCAAGGAATATTTATTCTATTGTAAAGATATATTGACATGCATGTTCATTGCAGCACTATTCACAATAGAAAAGACATAGAATCAACCCAAATGCCCATCAGTGATAGACTGGATAACAAAAATGTGATATATATACACTGTGGAATACCACACAGCTATAAAAAAAGAATAAGATCATGTCCTTTGCAGGGACATGATGGAGCTGGAAGCCATTATCCTCAGTGAACTAACACAGAAACATAAAACACCACATATTCTCACTTATAAGTGGAAGCCGAACAATGAGAACACATGGACACAGGGAGGGGAACAACACACACTGGGACCTGTCAGGGTGTGGCAGGGGGGAGAACAACAGGATAAATAAACAGTGTATGTGGGGTTTAATAGCTAGGTGATGGGTTGATAGGTTCAGCAAACCACCATGACATACATTTATCTATATAACAAACCTGCACATCCTGCACATGTATCCTGGAACTTAAATTAAATTTTTAAAAAGAAAAATGGTCAAAACGTGATAAAAAATTCACTAAATATAGCATCTAAACATATGAAAAAATAGTCTACTTATATGATAAATGTGAATTAAAATAAAACTGAGTATAATTTCTCAACTATCAGATTAGCAAAACCAAAAAGTATACCAGTACTTTCTGGTGATTAGCCTATGGGTAAACAGACACTCTCACATTATGCTTGTGGGAATGCAAAAAATAAAAATTTTGCAAAACAAAACTATACATGCATTTACCTTTTGACCCAACAATACCACCTTTAAAATGTACCCTAAAAATACATTTTCAGTCAGACGCAGTGGCTCATGCCTGTAATCCCAGAACTTTGGGAGGCTGAGATGGGTGGATCACAAGGCCAGAGTTCAAAACAACTTGGCCAAGAAGGTGAAACCCCATCTCTACTAAAAATACGAAAAAAAAAAAAAAAAAAGCCAGGCATGGTGGTGGGTGCCTGTAATCCCAGCTACTTAGGAGGCTGAAGCAGAGAATAGCTTAAACCTAGGAGGCAGAGGTTGCAGTGAGCTGCGATTGTGCCACTACACTCCAGCCCGAGCAACAGAGTAAGACTCCATCTCAAAAAAAAAAAAAAAAAATACATTTTCAACAATACATAAGTACATGCACTAGGTTACTTATTGCAACATTGTTTATGACTGCAAAAAAAAATATATTGGAAACTGCCAAAATAGCCATGAATAGAAAAATTATTGAATAATCTACGGTACATCCACACAAAGGAGTACTATGTGACTGAATAAATGGATGAGGAATTTGGCTATAATTAATATGGAGTGATTTCCAAAATATATTGTTAGATTGAAAAGGCAAAGTACAGAAGAAAATCTATAGTATACTACTGTTCATGCCAAAAGTAGGAAGGAAAGGGAAATAAACCAGAAACTAAAGAAATTAGTTACCTAGAGGAGGTAGTGTGAATGGCGTAGAAAGGGTGAGGATGGTGGGTAAAAACTGAAAAAAAATGGGGATGTGACTATTTTCTGAGTATACCTCTTAATATAGTTCTAACAAAAATCAACAAAATGGAGACCAAAACCCTAAAACAAAATACAAACAAAAATAAACCTGCATGTATTGCAAGTGAAATAAATAATCACACTAAAGGGAAGGGGGAAAATAACTAAGCCAAGTAACTTTTGAGCACAGTATTTTGGCCACATACCCTAAGGATGAAAACCACCATAACTGCAGCAAATACTGAATTCTGGTTAGTAAGTTGTTTTTTACAATGGTATTAGTGTGTTAGCAATGCTGAAACTACTTTCTGTGTCTTTTATTTAGAGTTGAGCAAAATAAGTAAATACATTGTGAATGATGAGATGAGGTTACTCATCCTCAGAAAGGAAGTTACAAATATGGAAGAGGAAGGCTAGAATGAACCCTATGTTGTTCCATTGAAATGGAGTTGTGAACTCATGGATTTTTAATTGATCTGTGAAAGATAAAGAAATGTGTAGGGTTTCATGATTGCATGTGGGGTGTATGTGTGTTTCCTAGACCTGTCTGCTGAAATAGCCTAGAAGCGATGACATACCAATACCAATGAGCACATCTAGTATCCACGTGTTGGCTTCTATATATCATTCCCAATCAAAAGGAACTCTTCTGTGTTCTCTTTGCAGAACTCTCTTCTTCAAAGAGTGGTGCAGGATAGTACAATATGAGCCTAGAAAATATTATTGAGCTAAAAAATAAGAACATGCCCAAAGACCAATGGAGACATGTAGAAAAGACAAAAAGCCAGCTCAAAGGGTCTCCCTGGGACAATTTGATAGGTACCAAATCCCTTGAATAAATGAGAATATGTGAGTCCATACTGTGAAATAATGAACAACGAATTAAATTAATGAGTGAGAAGAGAAAATTTTTCTTTTCGTAGAATGCAAACAAATACATGTAGAAAGAAAAGACAAACAGAAAAATCAATATAGAAGCCATCAGCAATCAGCAAGAATCTCTGATGAGTACTAAAATGCGTATGCAAAAGTATGATGAGAAATGGGATATTTATATAGCCTCAAATTTTCTATCCATAAGCTATTTATTGATTTCAAAGGGGAAAATAGTGAGTTTACAGAGATAAGCCTGGAAAACACTGCCTCAGCCAATGTGTTAATATTACCAGTAATGAGACAAATCAACAAGTGCCCTGTGAGATGCTGCAGAGAACACACATCACTTATGTAGTAAGACTGCCAAATATTTAAATCTGAATCTAATCATAGGGAAATATAAAACACACACATGCACATATGCACACAACGGTGCACACATTTTGAAAGATACCTTTAAAAAAATGTGAAGGTCATACAAGGCAAAGAAAGATTGAGGTATTGTCCCAGATTGAAGAAAACCAAAAAGATATGAAAAGAGGCAATACATGATCCTAGGTAGGAAAGTAGATAAAAACAAAAAATGTTTTTTCCTTCTACTATGAAATTTATTACTGAAACAAATGGTAGAATTTGTATGAGGTCTATATTTAGATAACAATATTAATATCCATGTTAGTTTCCTGATTTGGACCATTATACTGTGGTTATGTAAGAAAATGTCCTTGTAGTTAGTAAATAAACCCTGAAATATGTAGGGGTAAATATGCCACATGTCTGCAACTTTCTCCCAAATGATTCAAAGTATAATAATATGTATTTAGAGAGAATTGTAAATATGATAAATTGTTGAAATTTAGAGAATTTTGGTGACAGATATATGAAATTCTTTGTACTCTTCCAGTAACTCTCTTGTGAATCATATATTATTTCAAAATAAAAATATTTTGAAATCATATTTTGAACATTGATGGGGCTTTCCATTTACAAGTCTTACATTGTCTCTAGCACTGGCATGATCACATATCAGAGACACTATTTAGTCAGCTCAAAGGAAACATAGCTTGATACAATTTTTTTTTCCATTTTTATTATAAAGAGAGAAACAGCAGAAACATTCTGGAAGATTACATAAAAGCCTATCAAAATAAAATATATGAACAAATAACTAAATATAGATATATGGGGTGTGTGTTATTCTTTTTAATTAGACTTTCTACTACCATAAGGCATGACTCTGGGATTTGTGCAATTACATTGATCACCTCTGGTTTTCCTGGGACAAATTGCAGGCATTTACAAGTCTTGGTAGAAAGCACAAGGAAAAGGTAAGGAGCACAGTCAAGTCGACATAGACCAACAGCAAGCAAATCCTAACTGCCTTTCATAGACTTTGAACATGTATCTTGACATAGTTATTAAACAGACTGAAATCATTGTCTTGGTTTAAAAAAACTTTGTGGGGAAATACGGGTTAGAACCAAGTTTAAGAGAGATGAAGAAAAGGTTTTTACAATGCAAAGTATGAGTGACATTTTGGAATAAGAGACTGGCCAATGCAGAGGATTTGAAGGAAGATTAAGCAAGTGATTTTGTGGGCATGCTGAACAGTTTTGTCCTTGCTCAAAAACACTTTAAGACATAGGATATACAGCTTGGGAAATAAACAGGTATTGCCTCTTTGCCGTATGTTTACCAGCAATATATAAGGTCACCATGAAGCAGAAGCAAATTACAAGTGTGTTTCCTTTCAGTCACAAGGAATAATTCTTCAAAAGTCAGGTTTAAAGATGAATTTTTTTTAATTTCATAACAATTTCTTCTTGAATCCATAAATTGCTCCTGATATCAAGGATGATACCTTCCATTCTTCATTCATGTTTCCCAAATCAAAACATACTATTGGGCACAAAGTATGTGTGCTTATGTGGGTTTTTTTGTTTAATTGTATTGAATTAAATTCTGCTTAACTAAAATATGGTCATATTTGTCTGCTTATTTATAACATTTAGGAAACAATTCAGGCAGCATTTGAATCTGCTCGCATCTATGCAGCAACCTTTGAAAAGTTCCAGATATTCTTCAAGGAAAATGAAAGTCTTGATTTACAAGCTCTTAAACTTCAGGAACCTGGTAACTTGTCCAATTATACTTACTTACTAATTCTTTTTATAGGAATACTGAGATTTGTTGTCTTTTAGGTTTCTATTTGGTGGTGTTTGGGGACAGAAATCATAGCCCAAAATAGTCGGCCTGACAAAAGACAAGAGTTAATTAATTTATAGGTTATTTTCTATAGAATTACTTTTTTCCTTTATCCTTATTCAGTATTAGCATTTTATTTCAGGATATTATGGAAAGCCATTCCTTTCTAATAGCTTATCATTTAGTTTAAAGTTGTTATCAGTGCTAAGAGTATATGGCCTGCATATGGGAAGGAATTTAAAAGAAGGGATGCCTTTACCAATTCCATTAAATAAAGCTTACATAAGTTTTTCTATCTCAGGAACTTATTCTTTTTTCTTCTGGGTCTACATTAAGATCTAGTGGGTATGAATCAACAACTCATGAAATTAGACCTAAGGGAAAACGATTTTATTTCACTAATATTATCTTTAACAAAAAAAAAAAGATAATCTACAATATCCAAGTGAAATTTCAGGCAAGCAAGTTCTAAGAAAATTATAAAAATAAGTATATTTGTTTGCTATTTTAAAACATGAAGCATGTCTTTCATGTTCTTTTTTATTTCATGGGCTTGCTTTATTTTCTTATGTATAAATATAATTACACATTATAGAGAGAGAAAGTTGACACTTTCCTCTATGAAGCAGCACTAATTTTCTCTTTATATTGTTACATTTTTCTTTCAATTCCTTATTCTTTATTATGCTGAAGTATGTTACAGTAAATTACACATTCCATTCTTGTTAAATAATTCAATATGCATCTCTAAAACATGTTTCTACAGAATGAAAATAGCATCGCCTCCCCCAATAGCAATTCCTTAATATATACACTTATTCCATGCTCAAAATTCCATAAGTAAAGCAGCTTCCAGCTGATTTGGCCAGGGATCAAGTCCAAGATCAGGCATTGTATTTAGTTGTTATGTCCCTTGAATTTTAAAAATCTGAAACTGAGTCTTTTTTTCTTTTTCTTTTCTTTTTTTTATTATACTTTAAGTTCTGAGGTACACATATAGATCATGCAGGTTCGTTACATAGGTATACACGTGCCATGGTGGTTTGCTGCATCCAACACCCCGTCATCTACATTAGATATTTCTTCTAATGTTATCCCTCCCCAATCCCCCCACCCCCTGCTATCCCTCCCCTAGGCCCCCACCCCCGACAGGCCCATGTGTATGATGTTCCCCTCCCTTTGTCCATGTGCTCTCATTGTTCAGCATGCACTTATGAGTGAGAACATGCGGTGTTTGGTTTTTCTGTTCTATGTCCATTTGGTGAGAATGATGGTTTCCAGCTTCAGCCATGTCCCTGCAAAGGACAGGAACTCATTCTTTTTTATGGCTCCATAGTATTCTATGGTGTATATGTGCCACATTTTCCTTATCCAGTCTATCTTTGATGGGCATTTGGGTTGGTTCCAAGACTTCGCTATTGTAAACAGTGCCACAATAAATATTCCTGTGCATGGGGGCACAGGAATATAATTGAATGTTTTGTAATCCTTTACAATTGAATGCTTTGTAATCCTTTGGGTATATATCCAGTAATGGGATTACTGAGTCAAATGGTATTTCTAGTTCTAGATCCTTGAGGAATCACCACATTGTCTTCCACAATGACTGAACTAATTTACACTCCCATGAACACTGTAAAAGTATTCCTACTTCTCCACATCCTCTCCAGCATCTGTTGTCTCCTGATTTTTTTAATTATCGCCATTCTAACTGGCATGAGACGGTATCTCAATGTGGTTTTGATTTGCATTTCTCTAATGACCAGTGGTGATAAGCATTCTTTCATATGTTTGTTAGCTGCATAAATGTCTTCTTTTGAAAAGTGTCTGTTCATATCCTTTGCCTACTTTTTGATAGGGTTGGTTTTTTCTTGTAAATTTGTTTAAGTTCTTCATAGATTCTGGTTATTAGCCCTTTGCCTGATGGGTAGCTTGCAAAATTTTTTTCCCATTCTTTTGGTTGCTGGTTCACACTAATGATTGTTTCTTCTGCTGTGCAGAAGCTCTTAAGTTTAATTAGATCCCATTTGTCTATTTTGGCTTTTGTTTCCACTGCTTTTGGTGTTTTAGTCATGAAGTACTTGCCTATGCCTATGTCCTGAATGGTTTTGCCTAGGTTTTGTTTTAGGGTTTTTATGGTGTTGGGTCTTATGTTTAAATCTTTAATCCATATGGAATTAATTTTGTGTAAGGTGTAAGGAAGGGATCCAGTTTCAGCTTTCTGCATATGGCTAGCCAGTTTTCCCAACACCATTTATTAAGTAGGGAATCCTTTCCCCATTGACAAAAAAATCCTTGCTTTTGTCAGGTTTGTCAAAGATCAGATGGTTGTATATGTGTGGCACTGCTTCCAAGTCCTCTGTTCTGTTCCACTGGTCTATATCTCTGTTTTGGTACCAGTACCATGCTGTTTTGATTACTGTAGTCGTAGTAGTATAGTTTGAAATCAGGTAGCATCATGCCCCCAGATTTGTGTTTGTTTTGTTTTGTTTTGTTTTGTTTTGTTTTGTTTTGTTTTGTTTTGTTTTGTTTGTTTTTGCTTAGGATTGTCTTGGCTATGCAGGCTCTCTTTTGGTTCCATATGAAGTTTAAGGTATTTTTTTCCAATTCTGTGAAGAAAGTCAATGGTAGCTTGATGGGGATAGCATTGAATCTGTAAATTACTTCAGGCAGTATGGCCGTTTTCCCGATATTGATTCTTCCTAACCATGAGCATGGAATATTTTGCCATCTGTTTGTGTCCTCTCTTATTTCCTTGAGCAGTGGTTTCTAGCTCTTCTTGAAGAGATCCTTCACATCCCTTGTTAGTTGTTTCCCTAGGTATTTTACTCTCTTTGTAGCATTTGTGAATGGTAGTTCACTCACAATTTGGTGCTCTGTCTCATTGGTGTATAGGAATGCCTGTGGTTTTTGCACATATATTTTGTATCCCGAGACTTTACTGAAGTTGCTTATCAGCCTAAGAAGATTTGGGGCTGAGATGATGGGGTCTTCTAAATATACAATCTTGTCATCTGCAAATGGAGATAATTTGACTTCATCTTTTCCTAATTGAATAATCTTTTTGTTTTTTTCTTGCCTGATTGCCTTGGCCAGAAATTCCAATACTATGTTGAACAGGAGTGGTGAGAGAGGGCATCCTTGTCTTGTGCCGGTTTTCAAAGGGAATGCTTCTAGTTTTTGCCCATTCAGTATGATATTGGCTGTGGGTTTGCTGTAAATCGCTCTTATTATTTTGAGATACGTTCCATAGATACCTAGTTTATTGAGAGTTTTTAGCATAAATTGCTGTTGAATTTTGTCTAAGGCCTTCTCTCCATCTATTGAGATAATTATGTGGTTTTTGTCTTTGATTCTGTTCATGTGATGGATTACTTTTATAGATTTGTGAGTGTCGAACCAGCCTTGCATCCCAGGGATGAAGCTGACTTGATTGTGATGGATAAGCTTTTTAATGTGCTGTTGCATTCAGTTTGTCAGTATTTTATTGAGGATTTTTGCATCAACATTCATCATGGATATTGGCCTGAAATTTTCTTTTATAGTTGTATCTCTTCCCGGTTTTGGTGTCAGGATGATGTTGCTCTCATTAAATGAGTTAGGGAGGATTCCCTCTTTTTGTATTGTTTGCAATAGTTTCAGAAGCAATGGTATCAGCTCTTCTTTGTACCTCTGGTAGAATTTGGCTGTGAACCTGTCTGGTCCTGAACTTTTTTTGGTTGGTAGGCTATTAATTGCTCCCTCAACTTCAGACCTTGTTACTGGTCTATTCTGAGATTCAACTTCCTCCTGGTTTAGTCTTGGGAGGGTTTAAATGTCTAGGAATTTATCTATTTCTTCCATATTTACTGGTTTATGTGCATAATCTCTGATGGTAGTTTGTATTTCTGTGGAATTGGTGGTGATATCCCCTCTATCATTTTTATTGCATCTATTTGATTCTTCTCTCTATTCCTTTTTATTGGTCTGGCTAGCAGTCTATTTTGTTGATCTTCTCAAAAAAAAACAACTCCTGGATTTATTGATTTTTTTGAAGGGTTTTTTTGTGTCTCTATCTCCTTCAGTTCTGCTCTGATCTTAGTTATTTCTTGTCTTCTGCTAGCTTTTGAGTTTTTTGATCTTGCTCTTCTAGTTCTTCTAATAATGATATTAGGGTATCAATTTTAGATCTTTCCTCACATCTCATGTGGGCACTTAGTGGTATACATTTCCCTCTATACACTGCTTTAAATGTGTGCTAGAGATTCTGGTACATTGTGTCTTCATTCTCATTAGTTTTGAAGAACATCTTTATTTCTGCCTTCATTTCATTGTTTATCCAGTAGTCATTCAAGAGCAGGTTGTTCAGTTTCCATGTAGTTATGCAGTTTTGAGTAAGTTTCTTAATCCTGAGTCCTAATTTGATTGCACTGTGGTATGAGAGACTGTTATGATTTCCATTTTTTGCATTTGCTGAGGAGTGATTTACTTCCAATTATGTGGTCAGTTTTAGAGAAAGTGAGATGTGGTGCTGAGAAGAATGTATATTCTATAGGTTTCAGGTGGAGAGTTCTGTATATGTCTATTAGGTCCACTTGGTCCAGATCAGAATCCAAGTCCTAGATATCCTTGTTAATTTTCTGTCTCATTGAGCTGTCTAATATTGACAGTGGAGTGTTAAAGTCTCCCACTATGATTGTGTGGGAGGCTAAGTCCCTTTGTAGGCCATCTTGCTTTATGTATCTGGGTGCTCCTGTATTAGGTGCATATATATTTAAGATAGTTAGCTCTTCTTGTTACATTGATTCCTTTACCATTATGCAGTGCCCTTTTTTCTCTTTTGATCTTTGTTGCTTTAAAGTCTATTTTATCAGAGACTAGGATTGCAACCCCTGCTTCTTTTTTTTGCTCTCCATTTGCTTGGTAATTATTCCATTTCTTTATTTTGAGCCTATATGTCTTTGCACATGAGTTGAGTCTCCTGAATACACCACACTGATGGGTCTTAACTCTATCCAATTTGCCAGTCTGTGTCTTTTAATTGGGGCATTTAGCCCATTTACATTTAAGGTTAATATTATTATGTGTGAATTTGATCCTGCCATTTTGATGGTAGCTGGTTGTTTTGCCTGTTAGTTGATGCCTGTTAGTTTCTTCATAATGTTGATGGTCGTTACAATTTGGTATGCTTTTGCAGTGGGTGGTACTGGTTGTTCCTTTCCATGTTTAGTACTTCCTTCGGGAACTCTTGTAAGGCAGGCTTGGTGGTGACAAAATCTCTCGGTAGTTCCTTGTCTGTAAAGGATTTTATTTCTCTGTCATTTATGAAGCTTAGTTCAGCTGGATATAAAATTATGAGTTGAAAATTCTTTTCTTTAAGGATGTTGAATATTGGACCCTACTCTTCTGGCTTATAGGGTTTCTGCCAAGAGATCCACTGTCAGTCTGATGGTCTTCCCTTTGCAGGTAACCCAATGTTTCTCTCTGGCTGCCTTTAGCATTTTTCCCTTCATTTCAATGCTGGTGAATCTGACGGTTATGTGCCTTGGGGTTGCTCTTCTTGAGGACTATCTTTGTGGTGTTCTCTGTATTTCCTGAGTTTGACTGTTGGCCTGCCTTGCTAGGTTGGGGAAGTTCTCCTCAAGAATGTTTTCCAACTTGATTTTATTCTTCCCGTCACATTCAGGTACGTTGATCAAACGTAGAGTATGTCTTTTCACATAATCCCATATTTCTTGGAGGCTTTATTTCTTTTTACTCTTTTTTCTCTAATCTTGCCTTCTCACTTTATTTCATTGAGTTGATCTTCAGTCTCTGATATCCTTTCTTCTGTTTAGTTGATTCAGCTACTGAAACATGTGTATGCTTCACGAAGTTCCCATGCTGTGTTTTTCAGCTCCATCAGGTCGTTTATGTTCTTCTCTGTGCTGGTTATTCTAGTTAGCATTTCATCTAACCTTTTTTAAGGTTCTTAGTTTCCTTGCTTTGGGTTAGAACACGCTCCTTTAGCTCAGAGATGTTTGCTATTATCTACCTTGTGAAGCCTACATCTGTCAATTCATCAAACTCATTTTCCATCCAGTTTTGTTCCCTTGCTGGTGAGGAGTTGTGATCCCTTGGAGGGGAAGAGGCGTTCTGGTTTTTGGTGCAACTTCAGCCTTTTTGTGCTTTTTTCTTCCCATCTTCATGGATTTTTCTACCTTTGGTCTTTAAAGTTGGTGACTTTTGGATAGGGTCTCTGAGTGGACATCCTTTCAGTTGATGTTGAAGCTGTTTCTTTCCATTTTTTAGTTTTCCTTCTAACAGTCAGGCCTCTCTGCTGCAGGTCTGTTGAAGGCTCACTCCAGACCCTATTTTCCTGGGAATCACCCATGGCAGATGCAGAACAGCAAAGATTCTTTCCTCTGCAGAACAGCAAATATTCTTTCCTCTGGGTAGCTTTGTTCCAGAAGGGTACCTGCCAGATGTCAGCCAGAGTTCTCCTGTATGAGGTGTCTTTTAGGATAAATGGGGGTCAGGGAGCCGCTTGAGTAGGCACTCTGCCCCTTATCAGAGCTCAAGTGCTATGCTGGGAGAGCCGTTGGTCCCACCAGAGCTGCTGGGCAGGGACATTTAAGTCTGCTGAAGTGGAACCCACAACTGCCCCTTTTCCCAGGTGTTCTGTCCCAGGAAGATGGGGGCTTTATTTTTAAGTCCCTGATGGGCTGCTGCCTTTTTCAGAGATGCCCTGCCCAGCAAGTAGGGAATCTAGTCACAGTCTGCCTGCAGTGGCTTTGCTGAGCTGCTGTGGGCTCCACCCAGTTGCTGTGTAAACTTCCGGGCAAGTTTAGAACTGCCTACCCGAGCCTCAGTAATGGCAGACACCCCTCCCTGCCACCGACCTTGAAAGCCCCAGTTCAAACTAAGACTGCTGTGCTAGCTGCAAGAATTTCAAGCCAGTGGATCTTAGCTTGCCAGTTTTCATGGAAGTGCAACCCGCTGAGCCAGATCACTTGGCTCCCTGGTTTCCACCCCCTTTTTTTCAGGGGAATGAGCGGTTCTGTCTCGCTGGTGTTCCAAGCTCCACTAGGGTATGAGAATTAAAAAAAAAAATGCTGCAGTGAAATGACCACCCAGTTGTGTGCTGCAAACCCAGGGCACTGGTGTTTTAGGCACCAGACGGAATTTCCTGGTCTGCAGGTTATGAAGACTGTTGGAAAAGAGCAGTATCTTAACCAGAGTGCTAGAGTATCTGGAAAAGTTCCTAGTGGCTTCCCTTGGCTAGGAGAGGGAGTTCTCTGGCTTCTTGCACTTCCTGGGTGAGGCAACACCCCACCCTACTTCAGTTTGCCCTCCTTGGGCTACTCCCACTGTCTAACCAGTCCCAATGAGATGAACCTGGTACCTCGGTTGGAAATGCAGAAATCACTCGCTTTCTGGATCGCTCTCCCTGAGAACTGCAGACCAGAGCTGTTCCTATTGGACCATCTTGGCAGACATCTGAGTCTTCAAGATACTAAGTTGTTAGAGAGACCAAAATGGCGCCCCAATTTAGAAAACAAAATTTAGACAAGCCTACTTCCATTGTTCTTTGGCAACACTATCACACAGAGACTTAGTGTGTGCTAAACAGAAGCACACTGACAGGGACGTAGGACATGACAGTTTCCGTGCTGTGGCATGGCATCACAGTGGCAGCAGGGCATGGAGCCTGGCATTTGGCACAAAAAGGAGGCATGATCAAAATAGCCCATTCTAATCCCTGAGCTCTTCTACTCATATCCTGAGCCCAAGGCTTCCTAGCCTCCTGCTACCACAGTCCTCACATTGGATAACTGTGATCTCTCAGCAAGCTCCCATCAGGGCAAAGTCCCCTGACTCCCAAGTTGCTCTTCAGCTACTGCTACCTTGGCTTTCCAGTCGTGCCTTTGAAACCCAATCCTGAAACCAGATCTCCCAGTTCCAACACTTTGATGGCTGGGACTTTGGAGTACCTTTGCCTGGACTCCTAACCTCGGTACTCCTCCTCTGTTTGGACCCCCCAATACATCTTAAATCACTAAGTTGCCAGAGGCTTATAGAAGTGGGCTTTGCCCTTATATATCATCCTTACCTGGCATTTTTATATCCTCAAATTACTACAACATTGCTTAGCACTATTGTAGATCCTTAATAAATGTCTAACTGAACTTTTAGCCAGATTGCTGCCTGTCCCACCTCTGAGAATGAGCAGCAGATAGGTTCTGGCTTCCTGACAATAAGCCACATCCCACCATCAAATTCCTATAAGTGTCAGTGTTTACTAGTAATTTATGCACTTAACTGAGCACTTACAGCATAATAGATACTGTTCTAAGTAATATTTAGACATTTCATCCAATCCTCACAATTTTGAGCAGAGTATTAGTATTGCCATTTTATAAAAAGAAAACAGAGGCCAGGCATGGTGGCTTATGCCTGTAATCCCAGCACTTTGGGAGGCCAAGGCAGGTGGATCACAAGGTCAGGAGATTGAGACCATCCAGGCCAACATGGTGAAACTCCGTCTCTACTAAAAATATAAAACTTAGTTGGGTGTGGTGGTATGTGCCTGTAATCTTAGCTATCCAGGAGGCTGAGGCACGAGAATAGCTTGAACCTGGGAGGCGGAGATGGCAGTGAGCCAAGATCGTGCCACTGCACTCCAGCCTGGCAACAGAGACTCTGTCTCAAAAAAAAGAAAGAAAGAAAGGAAAGAAAGGAAAGAAAGAAAGGAAGGAAGGAAGGAAGGAAGGAAGGAAGGAAGGAAGGAAGG
>NW_016107854.1:799539-894539 GCF_001604975.1 Cebus imitator
GAAAGAAAGAAAGAGAAAGAAAATAAAACAGATCTATAGAGATGAGGCAACTTCAAGATTAAACAGCTAGTGGGCAGTTCAGAATCCAATTACTCTGACTTGAAAGCTTGTCTGCTTAATCGTTTTACGTACTGCCTCTCCTCGATTTCAAAGAGAAATAGTATTTCTCGACTACTGGCTTTAATCTTTTATTCCTTTATGGCTATGTGGCCATAGCCAACTCATTTGACCTTAATTGATCTCAATTTTCTCTATGTATAAAATAAGAGTTTGGGACCAAATCAGTGGTTCCCAAAGTTGTGTTCATTGGCATTGTTCTGAAGGATAATTACATGATGTCATGAAATAAAGATGCTGCTCAAATAAATTTGGAAAATACTAGGCAACACAGCATTATACAGGTATCCTTACCATAGGACCTCTCAGATCATTTAACATCTTAATTTAGTCGGCTTTCAAAAATACACAAATCAAAACTTTCTGACGTAAGGGAGACAATTGTTGTTTCTGTTTTATATTATGAGGAAGCTGAAGCTCAGAAAGACTAAGTGACTTTCCTAAGGCCACACATGGGTTAGAGACCTGAGTTCAGGTCTTCTAATACTTTCTCTGGTGTGTTCTTTATACTATATCAAACTACCCCTTAGGATAATCAGAAGAGGAGGTGGCATGAATAAAGGCAAGAAACAGCACACTTTTCTCTTTAGGGTGATGGAGGAAAATTATGGAAGGAAGAAAAAGGGTAGACAGCAGGGAAATCAATTTGATCCAAATGGAGGAGGTAATTAGAAATAAACTTAGCTAAATTTTTAGAGGCCAGAGGGTACAGAATTTTGAAAGACAAGCAGAGAAATTTAGAATTGTATATGCGTTAGATAGAGAGCTATTTTTGACTGATAGTATTATGGGAGTATATTCAAAGATAATCAGGTTTCCATTGGTTCCAGGTGGATTGGATGAGGGAGAAAATGGAGGCAAGAAGATTATCAAAATACAACAGCAGCATATGCAAATTGACGAAGGCTTTGACCATGATGTAGGGTGCAGGAATGACAGAGAGATGTGTTGGGAAGAGGAACCGAGATAACTTTAGCTATGTGTGATCTGTTATGTTCCAAATTTTGTTGTTGTTAATATTCTCAAAATGCTTTACTTTGAGATACCATGTGGGAGAGAACATTCAGATTAAGCCTAACTTGAAACCAACCTAACTCTGACATATAGTCAATTCCAGACCAGATTCTCTTATGCACTTACAGGATATTTTCTTCTGTCATCTCTTCATAGGAGCCAGAAAACATATTTACATTATAAAATATTTGTTTCTTTATCACAAGAATAAAATACTATAAAGCAATCTAAATTAGCATTTTAAAGTTATATGAGATAATCTAAGTACTGATAATAACATTATAAATATATGTCTAATTTTATTACTGCAATGATTTTTAAAATATTTTGTAATGATCTTTTAAAATCCAATATGGTATATTTTATACTTTATGTGATTTTTTTATGTAGATGTTAACTTTTTTAGTGGACAACTGGAAAAATATCACAAACAGCACAAGGACGCAGTAGCTCTCAGACCCACCAGAAATGTAGGATTGCTGCTCATTGACACTAAGCTGCTAAGAGAGAAGTTAATTCCATCACCTTTGCGATGCTTAGAGGTAACTATAAACTAGAAAAATTTTTAATTATTTCTCTACAATTATTTTATGATTTTTATACTGCACAAAAACCTATTATTTATTATCCAGTATTGTGTGTTTTTGTTAATCAAAGTTAACCTAAGACTATTGGGCATCTTTAATTTCTAAGAAAAGGTCTGTAGTCTTTTTGTCACAAGCATAATCAGCTTTTAGGTGAGAAAATGGAGGGGACTGCAGGCCTCACACTAGCCTCTTGCTCTTACTCATTTTTCCATTGTCAGAGCATTTCAAGACTTGTAGAGAGAATACCACAATAACAATTCAATATCCCAGAGGGAGTGATGGTTGATTCTAGACCACCAAGATCAAATTTAGGAAATCATTTTCTGATCTGGAATTGTCCCTAAAGGTCTGGTTATGTTTTGGCAAGCTATAGAGCTAGGGAAATTTCTGTAATAAGTTGCAGAACCAATACAATCATTTCCTTTGGAGGCAGAGCATATTTGTATCTTCCCAAATGCCCACAAAGAGACAATGATATAAAACGGATTGGAAAACTATAGCCCACAGAATCAACCCAGGCTGCCTCTTGTTTTGTATGCATGCAGTTTTATTGGAACACATCCATGACAATGTCCTACATATCATCTATGGCTGCTTTCTTCCTGCAAGGACAAAGTTGAGTAGTTGTGACAGAGACTGTATATATAGTCTGCAAAGCCCAGATTATTTACTAGCTGGCTCTCTACCAAAAGAAATGTGTTGACCTCAGGAGAGTTAGCTTGGACTGTGGGCTGAGAGGNTTTTCTGGTCCCTGGTAGATGATGGAAGGTAAAGCACTATATAAAAGACTACAGACCTGAGGGCTAATAGGTTCTGTCATTAATTAATTGTATGGCATTAGGCTTTCTTCTAGAGTTTTGCTTCTTCATCTGGTAAAAAAAAAAAAATGTGTATATATTTCTTTTATATATATATATATAATTATTTATATAATTGGAGCAAATTTAATTCATTTTCAGCAAACTACTGTATGCCCAATAAATATTTGGGTATATACTTACCGTAAGCCCAAGAAAACTGAACTCAAACTGGCTTAAGCAATCAGAAGAGTTCTTGGCATATACATCCAAAAACTCCAGAGATTGGGTCGATATCAAGGAGGTATGATCTAGTGGCTCAGTGGTGTTACCAAGGAACCAATTCTTTCATTCTCTTTCCTGAGCCTCCTTACGTGCAGGCTTCATCCTAAGGCATTTGTGAAATGATTGTCAAAAGCTCCACAAGCCAATTATTTCTCTGTTTGTATATAGAGAGAAAGGAAGAGAGATAGGGGTTCTGAGTACACGCATCTCTCAGCTATAAATAAAAGTGCCAGGCCTCTATCTGATTGAATCAACTAAAGTCAGAGATTCACCCTTGATATGGTGTAGCTTTGTGTCCCCACCCAAATCCCATCTTGAACTGTAATCCCCAGGCGTTAAGGGAGGAACCTGATAGGAATTGATTGAATAATGGGGGTAGTTTCCCCTATGCTGTTCTCCTGCTAGTGAGTGAATTCTAACAAGCTCTGATGGTTTTATAAATTGTGGTTTTTCCTGCACTCTCATATACTTCTCATTCCTGCTGCCTTGTGTGCAAAATACAGGGTTCTGTGTGGTACTGTAAATGATTACCAAAGGTCACAGACATGCACAGTGATGAGATGGGGAGGCTAGCTAAAGAGGAGGCTGAGAGGGGAGGAGGGCACTCTTTGCTTGACATTCTATAAAGGGAGGAAGACTCTGTAAGAAAAGACAAGACAAGAGCAACAACTTCATACTGGCCAGGATCTGCACAAACACAGGGAGCGTGCAGCATGCAGGGCTGAGCAGGCAGGCCCAGGGGTCAGGGCGGTCTGGGTCACATGCAGGACAAACGCCCACCGCAGCCTGAGACTTCCGGGGTTGCCTAGTACAGCTCCACTGTGCTCGGTGTGTTGTTTCTTATTAAGAGCATGTTGGTGACCATTTTGCTGCCCCAGGTACAAGAGTCAGCAGGAATGTGTGCTTTAAGCAGAGTCACAGGGGCCTGGGGCAGAACTGAGTCGTTTCTCAAAGATACCTCTGCCTGGGATGGTGATAGCTCTAATTGCCTTGCTTCCCCTTTACCTTCTGCCATGATTGTAAGTTTCCTGAGGCCTCCCCAGACATGCTGAACTGTGAATCAGTTAAACCTCTTTCCTTTATAAATCACCCAGTCTTGGGCAGTGCTTTACAGCAGTGTGAAAATGGACTAATACAACCTTAATCTGATCACTTTGGCCAAAAAAGCCATGTTCTATTTGCCAAGTGACCAGTCAGACTCCATATTTGTTTCTGAAGGAGAGATCAATTTCCCCCAAACTGCGTGGCTAGCATCCAGCATAAAAGGAGTGGGACTGATGCTGGAGGAGGCAGAACAATGTCCACTACATAGGACAAAGAAGCAGGAAGCTAACCTGCAAGATATTAGAGCATTTAGGGAAAATTTTTGGTAAGCTGTGGAAATGATCTTCAAAACCTGGTCTTCCTGTTGGCTATTTAACTAGCAGTGATTTAATGAGAAAAAAAGTCTCTTTATATCCTCTGCTGCTTCCAGTATCTGCAGATTTTAGCAAATGTCCAATTAGGATTTGGCTAAAATATATAATAAAATGAAAATATTCAACTATTTACAATTTACATTATTCTCTTTCTTAGGTGCTAAATTTTATGCTTCCTCTTCAAAGCAAGAAAAAAGTGGATGCCATTATCTCTGAGGCACAAGATGCAGAGTATAAACTTGAATTTGTTCCAACTACTACCACAGAATATGTTCATAGCTTAATATTTCTTGATGAAATTCAGGAACGGGTGAGTTGATTATCTCATGTAACTTAATATTCTGGATCTTATAGTAGGAAGGAAGACATAGGACAAGAAAAAGTGAAGGACTTTTTGGAAACTTGAAGGGCAAAAGACAGCTGATTTAGTGGCATACCTCAAAGTAAGTGAATGTTCTATGTCACAGGAATGAAGCAGCCAACAGTTATCAGACTCTTACTACTAGCCAGGCATCATATTACATTTTCTACATGCATTACATTTTTAATTCTCACAAAAGCTTGAGAAGTGTGGATGATAATCTGTTCTCATGCTGCAGATAAGGAAACAGAAACCAAAATAGGATGTGTTATCCAAGATCACAGATACGTATGTATGTGATAGAGTTAGAATTTAGATTTGAGTCTCTTTGACTGCATAGCCAATGTTCTCAACCATAGTTTATAGAAATTCTAATTTTTAGTAAACGGTAATAAGATTGTAATCTAGATATTAATCCTAATGGTTATCTGGGTGCATAGTCAGGAACCTTACTGTTAAGAATGAAAGAAACCCAGCAAAAACCTGCTTAAGTGAGAAGGTGGAGGTGGGGGAAAAAAGTAGATTTGGGGACTCAAGTGACGCAGATGGAGTCAGGTCTCTGTTTCTCTCTCTTACACACACACACACCACAGGCACACAGTCACACACACACATACACTCCTTTGTCTCTCTTGCTTCTTTTTCTCTGGAAACTTGGTTTTCTCCTCTCAGGCTCTTCCCCATGGGAAGCAATCTAGCATTTGGCTTCAATAGTCAGTTTTTCATGAACTTTCATTCGTATTAGGTTGGAACTTGAAAAAATAGCTAAATTATTTTCTTAAATTTCTGAAAATTGAAGAAATGTTTCAAATAAAAAATGTAAACTGAATAAATGTTGTATATTATTAACCAAATTAATAATAAATGCTATTTCGCATGACTACAAAGGTAACAGTGTTTCTCATTTCAAGAAATCATGTTTCTCAAAAAGGCGGATGATTGTGGTTCTCCTCAGGTTTGCTTACTCATTGTCCCAGGAGACTAAAGATGCCAAGCAGTTATTATTGTTTGCATTCATTAAGCCACTTCAAACAAATAACCCAAACCCACTTGAGAAAGCTTAGGCCAAAATAGGGATCCCATTTAAGGATTCAGGGGTGCTTCATGGAACTCCCAATCAAGAATGTAACTAGGCTCAGGAACTGATCAGAACCAGGAATAGGACAGCTGTGGGAAGACCCAGTAGTCCTTCCTTCCATCTCTCCTCTCTGTATCTCTCTGAGAGTCTGCTTCACTTCTCTCCGTCTGCAGACAGCTGCTTCTGCTTCTTCTGACCACAGCAGCAAACATAGCCACCAGCTGCTCCCAAGCTACAACTTGCAAGTCTGGCCAGTCAGCAAGAAAGAGATAATCTTTCTTTTTTAATATTGATTCTAAGGGCCTAGTAAATTTATTCACAGCTCCTATTCTGTCCTATAAACTGTGTCAAGAAGGTAGGGTCACATCATCATCAATGGCTGCTGAGGGTCAGCTGCTATTACCTTGTGGTTCCAGAACAGCAAGTCCATGCAGTATGCAGAAAACAGGCTGTGTCCCATCTCCAGGAGGTTGTCTGTGTTTGCTGGGTGATGTGTTTGGAAAGCAGCTTCCTTGAGGGAGATGCTCTGCAGACACAAAAACTTTTTCTGGAACTTCATTCACTCAGTCAGCAAGTTTAGTGAGCACCACTTAGCAGGTGCAAAAATTACAACAATGAATAAACCTGCTTTCAAGGAGCTGAGTCTTAAATGCAAGCAGATAATTCTGATACAATGAGCATAGGTATAAGATACTGTTTTAGCGCTGGAAAGTTTGTAGTCATTCTTGCCTATTAGTTACAGAAGGCTCTGTGGAGGATGGGGTGTTTAAGCTGTCATAAAATACATGAAACATTCAGGTGGGCATTCCAGGGAGAGGGAAAGCCATGTGTAAAGACAGGAGGCAACGTGACATAAACAAGATTTAGTGATAGATGCGCTTTGGAGAAAGAATGTTTGATTGAAAGCTGATGAACTCTGTGTAGCTAAAGCAGTGTTTTCAAGGTTAGGAGAGAAGAAATTAATGATAAAGTTGTTAAGGAGAATTGAAAGGACTTAATGGACAACTGAATGAGGGAACAGTGAGAGGAGAATGAGGTGACTTTTAGGTATCATTCTGCAGGGAAAAGGTAGATAGCAATTTCATACCAGTATAAGGAACGTAGGCTACATAATTCATTGTCTGATCAGGACATTTTTCTGAGAGTCAAAGAGACGCTTTTAATAATTATACTAGAACAATAAGTGTAAATCCAGGACATTCCAGAGAAACCTGGATGTATACTTACCCAAAATAGAGGAAGTACAGGAAGATGAACAGATCTTGATGTAGAGAGACTTAGTTCTATAAGTAACTTGTTCAAGGTGTTAGAAATTTTGGTTGAAAGTCACAAAAACCCACATAAATAGTTTAGAAAATCGGAAGATTTATTCTAAATTTGCAGAAATATCTTTCAGAATCCTAAAGTATGGATAGAGCTAGGCCTTTTAAAAAAATGCCTCTCTTCTTCTCTCATCTCTGCTCCTCTATAGAACCTGGTTCTCAAAGGGGGACTTCAAATCAGCAGCAGCAGCATCACCTGAGGATGGGTTAGAAATGTACATTCTTGGGACCCACCCTAAGTGACTACAGTATTTTTATGACTTGCTAGACCTTCTGTATTTACTTGTATAACAAACCTGCACATGTACCCCTGAACTTTAAGTAAACTTGGGAGGGGCTCGGCAATCTGTTTTAACAAGCTTTCCAAGGTCATTGCAATGAAGGCTAAAGATTGGGAACTATTTCTCTAAAAGCCTCTCTGCAGTTATCTTCTCATGTTAATGACCTGTTCTGTCTCCATATGAAAGCAAATGGCCTCAGTCCTAACTATTCCTATGTTGGAGAGAAAGACCAGACTGAGCTAAGTTCTTTAGATCACAGTTTGATGCTCCTTGGTTCAGCTTGTGGCCAGGAAGTTGGACCAAGTAGTCTGAACATGGCTGCTCCCTCTATAACCATGTGACAGAGCTGGGGGTAAGGAGTTTTCCCAAAATTGTGGGATCCCTTGCCAGAAAATTAGGAAAGACAAGCAATACTGTCCACTAAAAGTGAGAAATCAAAGTGTAGATGTTTAGTGGTCATTGGGGCTGTAGTAAAATAATTTATTAAAGCATAGTGGGAATCTCACCTTAGATATGTGTTCTGAAACTGTGCAGCCAAGTCCACAGCCTGTCAATTCCTCAGGGACTGCTCTGAGATGATCACTGCCCATCACACGTGCCTGGAAGCTCAGATACCTCAGCTGAACAACCTCACAGCACATGTTTTCTCAGACTACTTTAAATATTGGCATTGTTTAATACAACTAAAGAACAAAACAGAAAGAAAGAGGAAACATTTATAAGAGCTCAGCTCTGAACAATTTACTTCCTGATTACCTGTGTTGTAGCAATGACTATATTTCTTATCCAGCAGGCTTTAGCAAATTTGACTATAATAAAATACACTCCTCCTGTGCTGACTATTCACATTTGATGTTTCATATGGTTTGGCTGCATCCCCACCCCAATTTCACTTTGAATTGAAGTCCCATGTGTCAAGGATGGGGCCAGGTGGAGATAATTGAATCATGAGGATGGTTTCCTCCATACTGTTCTTGTGGTAGTAAGTCTCATAAGACCTGATGGTTTTATAAATGGAAGTTCCCTGCACAAATTCTCTTGCCTGCCACCATATAAGACATGCCTTTGCTTCTCCCTTGCCTTCAGCCATGATTGTGAGGCCTCCCCAGCCATGTGGAACTGTGAGTCCATTAAACCTTTTATAAATTACCCATTCTTGGATATGTCTTTATTTAGCATCAGGAGAACAGACCAGTACAGTGTTCATATTGTATAGTGGCTGTCTCCTATTAGAACAAACTTTAAGAGTATAATAGGACTCTGCTACATTTAATAAGCAAACTATGTTTCCATTTAGATTGAAAGCCTTGAAGATGAAGGGAATGTAGTGATTCAAATGTACAAGCTTATTGAACAATATCAGGTGCCCACACCTCCTGAAGACTTTGCTGTTTTTGCAACTATGAAGCCATCCATTGTTGCTGTTCGGAATGCCATTGATAAAGCAGTGGGTGATAGAGAATCAAGCATTAAGCAATTTTGTGTACATTTGAGTAGTGATCTTGAAGAATTAAACAATGAAGTGAATGAAGTAAAACTGCAAGCACAGGTAAGCTAAATCAGGATTTTGTAAAAAATAACTTATGAAAAGTTTGATTAGTACATTTGTTTACTAAAGTATAGTCAACAAATAAAAATTACATATATTTACAGTGTATAATTGATGCTTTGATACATGTATAAGTTGTGATATTGTTAATCAAGCTAATTAATGTGTCTATCACCTCACATACATCATTTTTTGTGGTGAGAATAATTAAGACCAGTCTTCAAACCATTTAGAGAACACATTTAACTGATGTAGCTTTAGTTTTTTGTAGTTTTGTTCTAACCAATTAACAATGTCTTTGAGCTGCTACTTAAAAATTAATTTTTCAAAATCTCTCTTTAAGTAGGTAGGAAATATATTTCAGACTATCACAAAGCATGTGTATAATATTGAATTTAGTCAATTAAATTCTAGTCCTACTTGTATTTATTATTTTGCAGAGTGTTTTAAAGACTTGCTAGCATATATTAGAGCTATTGTCAGAATTTTAAAGTTTGCTTAATACTTAAGTGATGAAATAATTTATACAACAAACCCCTATGACACAAATTTACTTGTATAACAAACCTGCACATGTACCCCTGAACTTAAAGTAAAAGCTAAATACAAAATAAAAATAAACATTGCAAGCATATTAGAAAATTCACCTTTAGAAAGAGGCAGAGTATAAAACTGATAACTGATAGTGGAGAATATTTGGTTAACTTGTACCACTTTTACTATAGAAAAGATATAGGGTACATTGACTCAAAAGAATACAGTACAGACATTAAAGATTACAGTATACCTTTACATGTATTAATGTGGAAATATAAAAGAGTTCACATTGTGTGCTTCCTATTTGTCAGGCAGTGTTCTAAGGACTTCACATTGTTTTTACTTTTGTACTGAAGTACTTTTGTATTTTATTAGAGACAAAAGTGTACATAACTTATTATTGTACAATTCAATGAATTATCTGAAAGTAAACATATCTATGTATCCACTACTTATGTCAATAACTAAAGCATTATGATACCCTAGTGCTCCCTCCTAATTATTAATCCTTTTGTTATGGGATCTTTGGGGTATCATTTTTCTGGCCAGAAACCTCTGTCGCTGGTGGCGCCTTTGCTCAAGTTCTTGTCCTGCATCTAGAAAGAATGAAGTATGCAGACAAGTGGAGGGTGAGCAAGATGAAGAGGAGCTTTATTCACTGTTAGAACAGCTCAGAGGAGATTGGCAGTGGGTAGCTCCTCTCTGTGGGCAAGTTATCCCATTGGGTGTTCAGTTCTCAGCAGAGAAGAGGCTCTAGAGTGAGTGTCTCCTCTCTGCAGGTAGGTTGTCCCATCGTCTCTGCAGCTCTCAGCAGAGAGGAGGCATGGATAGAGTAGCTCCTCTCTGCAGCTGATTGTCCCAATGTATGCCCAATTCCTAGCAGAGAGGAGGCCCTGGAGTGGGTTGCTCCTCTCTGAAGCCAGTAGCCCCAACATCTCTACAGGTCTCTGAAGCTCTCAGCAGAGAGGGTAACTCCCCTCTGCAGCTGGTTGTCCCATTGTCTGCTCAGCTCTGGCTGAGCCCAGGGCTTTTATGGACCTCAGCAGGGAGGAAGTATGCACTGATTGGCCCATGGGGGATCATGGGCAGGCCGGAAAAGGCATCACAAGTTCCCACACTGGGTCTGTGGGACTGGCAGCCTGGCCCCTAGCTTTCAGGCTAGGGAGGGCCTGAAGGTGGGGCCTCACTGGAGACCCACCCCCTTCCACTCAGGAATCTGTCTACCTCCTGTTGCGGTTCATAGCATCCAGGCTGGGCCCTGACTTTGCTCCAGAATTGGAGAAGATCAGTGAAGTGCCTGTTCCCACTGCCTGGCCTCTCTCCTTCCAAGATCAGAGTGGGGAGACACCAGGCAGCAGGAGCAGTCACGGCCAAGCCTGCGACGGCAGGGGGGCCTTCCCATACCCTCAAAAGCACAGGACTGACTGAGTCTGCAGCGGCAGTTTGGGTGGCTACAGCTCCCACCCCGACTTGGAAGGGTTGAGGCTCCCATTTGTCCCTAGCTCCCACTGGCTCCATGTGGCATGTTGCCCTGTCCATGCCTCTCAGCTGCAGCAGGTGTGATAGCAGTGACAGGCCATCCGGAGTGGAAATACTATAAATTTCCTATTTTTGAACTTCTATTATTTAAAACCATATAGTGTGCCCTTTATTTTTTTAAGTTCCTAAGATTCATCCATGTTTCTATTTGTGGATGTAGTTTATTCATGTTTGTTGCTATATAGTATTTTATTGTATTTTACAATTATTCACTTCATGGGGGATGGAAATTGAGATTATTACCATTTTGGGCAATGATGAGTAATAGTCCTAGAAACTTCTTATGTATGTTTTCATGTTTTAACTTACTTAATTATCAAAATACCTTGGGGTTTTATTATTCACATTTTACAGAAAAGGAAACTAAGGTACAGGGTTAAGTAACTTGCCAAGGGTTACACAGACACTAAATGGAGTAATCTGGATTCAAGCTTAAGTAGTCTACTTTCAATGGTTAATAGTCTGCTATTGACTGCATACCATATACTGTATTCTATACACCGCATACTGTTAATATGAATATCTATGTATAGAAGGTTAGAGAAAGCACAAGTGCTAGAAATGCTTATGTGTAATCATGCTTTTTTTTATTTTTATAAAAACTTTTATTTTGGGTTCAGGGATACATGTGCAGGTTTATTATATAGGTAAACTCATGTCTCAGAGGTTTGCTGTGTAGGTTATTGTGTCACCCAGGTACCAGGCCTAGTACCCAATAGATATTTTCTTCTGATCCTCTCCCTCTTCCCACTCTCCACCCTCAGGTAGGTCCCAGTGTCTGCTGTTTCTGTTTGTGTCCGTGTGTTCTCATCATTTAGCTTTCACTTATAAGTGAGAACATGAGATACTTGGTTTTCTGTTTCTGCATTAGTTTGCTATGGATAATGGCCTCCAGCTCCATCTGTATTCCTGCAAAGGACATAATCTTATTCTTTTTTTATGGTTTCATAGTGTTCCATGGTGTATATGTACCACATTTTCTTTATCCAGTCTGATATTCATGATCATTGAGGTTGATTCCATGTCTTTGCTGTTGTTGATAGTGCTGCAATTAATATGTGCATGCAAATCATGCATTTTAAATAGCATGATGCACATACACAAAAATGAAAGCATGGGCTTATTCTAACTAGTGCTTTCTCTATAGAAGGTTTGAAATTAATTCTCTTGGGCAAAGAACTGTAAATTCATTATTTCCATAAATGATACCATCTTGCTATCAAGACCCCCATTCCTGCTGTTGTGGGGAATTAGGGAGAAAACCTAAATGTGGCAACTGATGATAACTCAATTTATTTCAGTTTGAAACATCTGTTCCATTCTACCCGGGTCTCTTTTGGATAGATTTTAATTCAACTGAAAATTTAACTTTTTATGCGGCATTTTTTCACATATGCCACCATCCCCTCCTACATATTGCCCCATAAGAGAAGCTTGCATTTTTTCATGGTGCATCGATGGGAGGGACAGGTCATCTGTTCTTCATGTTATCTTCTGGACCATAGCAGCTTCCAGTGCAGGTCGGCTGGGCTGCACCTGCTTGTCCCAGGTTGCTGTTAATAACTAAGGGTCTTTCCTGGTTGTTCAGGCACCATATAGCCCATATGCTGCAATCCATCATTTCTTCCATAGCCTACAGTCGCAAGTAATCTGTGATTTTCTCATCCTGGCCTCAGACATCTTCTGGTCCACTAGTTCTCTCAGCAGTCCCCACTATCAGAATCAAGACACATGAAAACTTCAGGATTCCCTGCATATCATACCAAGTCATAAGACACCAGAATGCCAATATAAGCTCCTTCATCCTGGACACATCCCTTGGCTTTTTCTAATTTAGAGCATGTTGCCAGTTTGAATGCACAGCCATGTGGACTAAGACATGGAATAACTAGCCTCCGTGAGCTATGGCTGTAATGGTTCTCAGATTCCTTCCATTTTCTCAGATTATCCCAAACCTAATTACATGCTTCTGCTTTGTTCCTGAACTATTCCATTCCCATTCACTGGGGTTTAAATCCTAACAGGTCAACTGTAAAACATATGTCTTGCTATTTATATTTTTCATTTTCTCTCTTTTATCACCTTAGAATACAAAGACCTTTCAATTCCTTTATTGTACAATGGAAATTTACCTTGTATCATATCCCCTTCCTTCTCTTTCCTGCTGCATTCACCTCTCCTTATCTGAGGTCACGTTGGTTGAAGAAGTGTAGGAAATGAAAACAGATGAGGGAGACTATATTAGATAATGTTTTAAAACAATTTTATTTCCGTGGCACTTTTATACAAATCTGTACTTTTTATAATGTATATGCATTGCTTTAAAATTCAGGAAAGTAACAATTTTAAACATCATTTCTAAAAATCAAAAAGAGAATTAAATGACTCTTTTAAAAATGTTTATTAATTCATTTAATTTAATTGGTCTTTATCACAAAGCAGGAATGGCTAACCAAAAACTATCTTAAATTTACAGGATCCACAGATTTTAGATATCTCTGCTGACCAAGACAAAATAAGGCTCATATTGAATAATCTGCAGTCTGTTCTGGCTGACCTTCAAAAACGTGCATTTCAATATAAGTCCTATCAGAAGAATTTTAAGGTAATGACAGTTTTACACCATCTGTCTTAGAAATATGTGCATAGAAATGGCATATATACACAAGGACTTCAATAATGTAACTGTAAACATTCAATATTTGGACAACTATGTACTAGTCAGTGTGCTACAAATACTCTCAGATATAAAATATATGTTACCTGCCTTTGAAGTGTTTAAAGACTAGTACACCTGAGATACCAAATATTTTTTTATTAAAAGTAATTATGAATTACACAAAACTTTCAGACAAGGAACTGTACTTTATATGTTAAAATGTAGGTGGATTTTTTAATGTGATCAGTTAAAACCACACTATCCTTTCTTAAGTAATATTCAGGCTACTTTTACATTCATATGTATTTTATGATTCCGTTAATATCACCTTATTAACCCCTGATTTTATGTGCCAATTTGAGAAAAATGACATCCCCAGCTAAGCCAGGGACAAATGGGTGTAAAAGGGTATATTTGAGGACCAGAAGCAGTGGCTTATGCCTGTAATCCCAGCACTTTGAGAGATCGAGTCAGTTGGATCACTTAAGCTCAGGAGCTAGAGACCAGCCTGGCCAACATAGTGAAACCCCATCTCTACTAAAAATATAAAAATTAGCCAGGCATGGTGGCATGAACCTATAGTCCCAGCTACTTGGGGGTCTAAAGTGGGAAGATCACTTGATCCCAGGAGGTGGAGGCTGCTGTGAGCCAAGATCGCACCACTGCACTCCAGCCTGGATGACAGAGTGAGACCCTGCCTCAGGGAAAAAAAAAAAAAAAGGTTTATTTGAAAGATTAAAAGAGGTATTTCAAAAAAACATGAAGAGAAAGGGGCAACAGATGCAGGTGTTTTGAATAGCTTTTAGAGAGACCAACAAGAAAAGAGAATAGAAAGAAAATATTCTGTGTCAAAACTAGGGGCTCCCTAGCAAAAGGAAGATGCCATTGGTCTTCCCAAAAGTCTTGGAGGAACATGCTTGAACCCCACAGGGAAATGCACCTGTCTCTTCCAGAGCCCCAGATGGATGACTAGAAAGTGATCTGACATGCTCTTTACTCAGGGTCCAGGGATTGGTAGAGAAATCTGAAAATAATGAACTTGATACCAGGCAATAAGGCTGATAATACTTGAGGCAGAACAGCATCAAAGTTGTTGTTCCCAGACAAGACAGGAAGACATGCTGTAAGGAGCAAGATATGGAGGAAATACTACTTGATAAAAAGCTACAACTCATCCAGATGCGGTGGCTCACACCTGTAATCTCAGCACTTTGGGAGGCCGAGGGGGGCGAATCATGAGGTCAGGAGTTTGAGACCAGCCTGGCCGATATAGTGAAACCCCATCTCTACTAAAAATACAAAAAATTAGCTGGGCATGATGGCGGGTGCCTGTAATTCCAGCTACTCAAGGGGGGCTGAGGCAGGAGAATCGCTTGTACCTGGGAGGCAGAGGTTGCAGTGAGCTGAGATAGCATCACTGCACTCTAGCCCAAGCGACAGCATGAGACTCCCATCTCAAAAAAAAAAAAATGCTACAACACACATGTGAGCACTCCTTGAGTCAGAAAGAATAACATTGGTCCTGTTACCAAGATGGCAGAGCATGAAGCCCCCGCCCTTCCTTTTTCCCTTGGACATACTGACTCAACAACACCTGAACCAATTTCTTTTGTGAGAAATATAAAGACAAGTTGAAAGTCTCTTGCACCATGGGTAAGTATAAAAGCAGTTTATTGAAGCCAGTAGAATAATTTCTAACACCCTTTCACTATAATTCCGGCCCCCAACACAGTGTTACACAATTAGGAGGAAGTTCTCAGCTTCTCCCTGGGGAGGGAGAGAAAGACAAACTGGATGGACTATATGGCATGCTGACATTTTAGGGGTCTGCCTGAGCGATTGGTTTCTCTCTTGCCTGAATTTGATTATGGACAGGAAAGGACCCCAGGTTGGAAGCCACTGAGAACAAAAGCAATAGTTTGGACCAGTTTGTACTCACATGCCATTAACACCCCTCCCCCCACCCCTGACTAAGTACAGAGTAAGCAAGCAAGAACTCCCAAATCTCAGCTTCTACCTGGACAAGGAAAGATTTGAAGTGGCTGTCCAATGTTGTACATTATCAGGGGACTGCTCAAGGGACAAACTTCTGTATCACCTGTCTTGGAGTAGTGACAGGATCCAGCATTTTCTAGATGTCTTATATGTAGAAAACCCTAAAATTCTAGGGGGGGAAAAATTAAAACTAATAAATAAACTCAGTAAAGTTGCGGCATACAAAATCAACTTACATAAATTAGTTGCATTTCTATATACTAACAACAAACAATCCAATAGATAAAGGAAATAATTTACAATAGCATCAAAAAATAGCATGCCATTTATAACAGCATCAAAAATAATAATAAAGCAGAAATAAATTTAACGTAGGATGTGAAAGACTCACACACTGAAAACTAAAAACCTGTGATGAAAGAATACACAAATAAATGGACAGATATCCCATGTTCATTGATTAGAAGACTTAATATTGTTAAAATACCTATACTACCCAAAGTGACCTATACATTCAATGCAATCCCTAATTCCCAAAGACATTTTTTACAGAAATATTAAAAAAAATCCTAAAATTTATAGGGAACATAGAAGACCTCAAGTACCCAAAACAATCTTGAGAAACAAGAAAAAAGCTGGAGGGCTCACATTTCTTGATCTAAAAACATATTACAAAGCTATAGTAATTAAAATAGTATGGTACTAGCATACATTCAGACATATAGACCAATGAAACAGAATGGAAAGCCCAAAAATAAATCAACAAATATGGTCAACTCATCTTTGGCAAAGGTGCCAAAAATACACAACAGGGAAAGAATAGTCTTTTCAACAAATAGTGTTAAGGAACTGGATATTCACATGCAAAAGAATAAAGCTGAACCCTTATACAAAAATCAACTCAAAATGAATGTATTAAAGACTTAAACAAAAGACCTAAAACTATAAAATTCCTAGAAGTAATTGTAGGGGAAATTTCATGAATTTTATGACATTGACCTTGGCTATGATTTCTTGGATGTGACACCAAAAACCAATGCAACAAAAACAGAAATAGACAAGTGGAACTACATCAAAATAAAGAGCTTCTGCAAAGCAAAGGGAACAATCAACAGAGTAAACAGGCAAATACAGAATGTGAGAAAATATTTGCAAATTATATGCTTGATAAGAGGTTCTCATCTAAATTCCTGGAACTCCTATAACTCAATAGCCAAAAAAAGCAAATAACCCAAATTTTTTAACAGACAAAGGACTTGAATGAATATTTCTCTAGAGAAGACATACAAATAGCCAGCAGGCATGTGAAAAGACACTCAACATCAATAATGATCAGGGAAATTAAAATCAAACCACAAGAAGATATCACCTCACATCTGTTAGAATGACCATTATAAAAATAAAATGAATGACAAATGTTGGCAAGGATGTGAAGAAATTGAGTCCTTTACACTGTAGATGAGAATGTAAAATGGTACAAACACTATGGAAAAGAGCATGGTGGTTTCTCAAAAATTAAAAATAGAACTACCATATGACCCAATGATCCCATTTATGGGCATATATCCCAAATAATTGAATCAGGCTCTTGAAGATATATTTGCACTCCCATGTTCATTGAAGCATTGTTCTCAATAGCCAAGATATGGAAACAACCTAAATGTCCATCAGCAGATGAATGGATAAAGATAATGTGGTATCTACATAAAATAGCATTTTATTCAATCTCACAAAAGGAGAAAATCCTGTTATGCCACAGCATGCATAAACCTGGAGGACATTATGCTTAGTGAAATAAGCCAGCTACAAAGGCTGCCTGATCTCATTTATATGAGATATCTAAAGCAGTCAAACTCATATAAGCAGAAGCGGAATGGTGGTTTCTAGAGGCTGGAAGGAAGGAGAAATGAGGAGCTGTTCTATGTGTATGAAGTTTCAGTTATACAAAGTGAAAAAGTACTAGAAAAAGTTACATTAAATAACTTTGTTAACATTGTTATCATTACTGTACTTTACACTTAAAAATTTGTTAAAAGAATAGATCTCATGTAATGTGTTTTTTACCACAAGAAGAAAAAATTAGTTAAAAAATAAATTTTTAAAAAACACAGAACCTGAAATAGAAGTGTGTCTTTCTCCTTCATGACTGATTCCTTCCTGATTGCCTCTGATCTAGCCTTCCTTCTGTGGCTCTCAATTATTTGGAGAATAGGAGTGAAAGCCTAACTGATCTAGGTTGCAAGAAATCATTTGTAATTCTTAATGGAAAATAAGACTAAATTCCTAATGTCAAAGCCCAAAAATTTCTGTGCAACCAACTCCCTGAAGGTTTCCCCACCATTGGGCCAAGGCAGTCTTAAAACACTTCTCATGAAAACACCTTCTTCCGATTTTCTTGCACCTTTCCTCTCCATAAGTTTCATATATAATCCATGGTTAGAAAAGAGTAAGAAACCACAACCACACTGTCCTTTCCATCTTAAACTTCACCGTCTTCCCCACTGGCTACCGCACAGTCATTTCCTCTTATGCCATTTAAATACAGAAGCCTAACAGAAATCAGTGCCTCTAAAGACTCATCTGCTTTCCCTAGAAGATCTAGCACATATATGCATATATAATCCAACTCAAAGAAGACTGCCTATGTTACTCTTATAATATTTATGTCTTTGGAGTATATTTAAGTTCTAAGGAAATACCAGGAGTTACATTTTGTTACTCTAATGGAAATTGTAATATATGTGGGGTTTTGTGGAGTTGTTTTTTCCTTCATTTGTTTCTAGTGCTCCTTTTCTTAACCCATTTAAGCCTCACATTCTGCCAAGTAATCACTGTACCAAGAATTACTAATAGGAGATTAGCATATGATCATTATATCTGAAAACTAAATTGCACATTTTGTTTACTACATTTTTATAGGTAGAAGTGTCCAAGTTTGAAGCTTTGGAAGAAGTTAGTGCTGAACTGAAGCTCAAACAATTGCTCTGGGATTCTTTCTCTGAATGGGATAAACTCCAACAAGAATGGTTAAAGGTAGAGGAAAAAAAGCCTTCGGTTCTTAAATTATTTTTATATGAATTAATCTTAAATTCTTATAATTTGAATTATAACTTTTAACAATCTCATGCTTTTCTTAATGTCAGTAAATATGCAATGGTATCATTTTCTGATAATATTTATAAACTTTCCAGTGAAAATCATAAAGGTCCTCATGTCACTGAATGCTACAGAGCAGAAAGTATTCTTGTAAGCCAGGCTTCTCAGGTCCTTCATGTTAGTGAAAGGACCTACATAGTGGAAGTATCAATGGAACATACTGTGTGACATTTAATCACTTTGTGGCTTCTAAACAGTGTTGTCATCATACGCTCCAGTGTTCTTGAGGATTGTAGCATTTTATTTGTGATCTACACACTTTAGGTTTCTATTTTTGTTGTCCTTTAAAAAAGGAAGCCATTTTGTTCACTGTAATAGAATAGAGTGGTAAAATCTAGGATCTTCCTTTGAGAGCTCAGTAGTAAACTTTTTAAATTCACCAAATATCAACAGCCATCATAGAGTTTTGTTTCTAGGATCTACCCTATATTCAATCTTAACAAGGGTCGACTCTCTATGAGGCAAAATAGATGGCCACCTATACTTTCAAGTGTGGTATGGACATGTTAGAAATACTATCAACTTTACAAATACTGTTTTACACTTCTTATTCATCCTACCTATGCTGATGCCTGTAATTAGAAGCCACATGGATTGGTTAAAAAACAGTAACATGGTAAAATATGTTTCAGATAATGTTCTAGTTGCTGGGAGTGCCAGTGGAGAATAAGAAGAACAAAGTTCAAACATAGAACTTACCTTTTGGTGGAGAAAATAGAAAACAAACAGACAAAAACAAATGCATGCTGTAACATCAGTTTTAAGTGCTCTCCTTTAAGTCATTTATCACTTATCTCAGCAGTAAAAAAAATATTCTTAAGAAGAAGCAGCTTAGAGAATTTTCGGATTACCACTATGGATTAGAGCAGTGACTTCCAACGTAGGATGCATTCACCCTAGGAAATACACAAGAAAATCCATTAGGGAGCAGAAAGAAAATGAATTTACAAAAAAAGAAAAATGAAGGTTTACAAATTTTCTACTGCCATCAGTGTACATGTATGGCTAACATGTCAATATATGTGTATACTTATATGTTTACATAATGAGAAAAATAATTATAGATCTATAAGTATATTGGGGTACATCTTTAAAATATTTATGTTAAACAGGTGCATAATTAAATAATAGAAGACTACTAGGTGAGAAATTTCTGGTTAGCAAGAGCAAAAAATTAGCTACTTGTATCCTTCGAGGACTTTATGAATATTAATCCTCAGAAATAAATTGCAGAGACTGCAATACTATATTTGATGATGTGGGAGACAAGAACATGAAAGAGATAAACAGGTGATGCTGGATATATATTTTTAGCAATTTAATAGGTAAAGCCATTTCCAAAAATATAGTGTAGATTTGGATTAGCGAACTTTTAAAAATTTTTTTAGTATTTCAAATTTGACTTTAGTTTTATGTTTTAACTTGTTTTGCTTTGTTTTTAAAATTTCCATAGTCCAAATTTGATTGCCTGGATCCAGAAGTTCTCAACGGTCAAGTTTCTAAATATGCTAAATTTGTGTCTCAACTGGAAAAAGGCTTGCCACCCAACAGTGTAGTGCCCCAGCTCAAACACAAGGTGGAAACCATGAAAGAAAAGGTAAGGTTGGTAGAAATTATTTCAAAAACTCTAAGCCAGTTGGTTATTAATTGATGCTAATGAGACCACAATCAGGAATTCTTCCCTGATTAAGTTAGTCAGCTCTGCAGACAGAAAAAAACAATAGTCAAATTCATTTTTTTGCAGTGGCACAGGCTGCATCCCTGTCTTCAGTTGGCCAAATCATGCAGTTGAATACTGTGGTTACAAGGGGCATTCAGAGTGTTTCCCAAGTGGTAGGGGAAATAGTGCAGGAATAGGTTGTAGTTGTACTAAGATACTGATCCACTCAAACCCTTAGGGAGCCAGCTGAGGCTGGGGTAAACTTGTCCGATCCACCTTGTCCATTTGCATAACTGCACCACGTAACTATGCCATTTTCTAGATGTGCTATGATGTGAAGAAAGCTGGGAAACCAGGCTCCAGGTGTACAGGGCTGGCTCTTTGAAACCAACTCAGCTAAGCCAGTGCTTGAAATGGTTAAGAAAAGGGATATGATTTTAGTTTTTTAAACAATTTTAAGGTATTTTGTTGTTGTTTTGTTTGTTTGTTTCTTTGTTTTTTGAGACGGAGTTTCACTCTTGTTGCCCAGGCTGGAGTGCAGTGGCATGATCTCGTCTCACTGCAACTTCTGCCTCCTGGGTCCGAAAGATTCTCCTCCTTCAGCCTCCCCAGTAGCTGGGATTACAGGCACCCGCCACCACGCCTGGCTAATTTTTTGTATTTTTCTTGGTTGAGACAGGGTTTCACTATGCTGGTCAGCCTGGTCTCAAAATCCTGACCTCAGGTGATCCACCCGCCTCGGCCTCCCAAATTGCTGGGATTATAGGCATGAGCCGCCACACCTGGGCAATTTTAGTTTTTTAGTTTTTTTTTTAAAAGATGAAATCAAGAACTAAAAAGATGTGGAAAAGAAAAGTAAGTAAAGCTTCAGACACAATGGGAAGAAAAATTTCCACCTTGAAAAGAGCATTATTTGCACAATATTTTTCCCCTTTAGCTTATAATATCTAGTCAAAACACTTCCCAAGTTAAGTTAGCTTCTTTCTTCTTTATTGCCTTTAGTGTGATTGTATCTTGCAATAATAAACAAATTTATTTGATGTAGTTTGCATTCCAACTTGGGTTCCCTTGAAATCCTGGTTTATATATTTTTTTTTGACTTGCATACAGTAGAGGTCAGTTTTTGTGGCAAACAGTTCTGTGGGTTTTTACAAATGAGTAATGTATCTAACACAACAATCCCAATCAGAATAATTTCATTACCCAAATAATTTGCTTGCATTGTCCCTTTGTAGTTAGCCTTTCTCTTTATCACAATTCCAGACAACCACTGATCTGTCTTGTGTCTTCTATAGCTTTGCCTTTTACAGAATGCTATCTAAATGAAATAATACAATATGCAGCCTTTTGGGTCTAGCTTCATTCACTCAGCAAAATGCATTTACGATCCCTCTATGTAGTTGTACCCAAAATATATAACATACTCTTACAAATAAAAAGACAAATAACTCTTTAAAATGGGCAAAAGATTTGAATACACCCTTCCCCAAAGAAGACACATGAAAAGATACTGAACACCATTAGTTATTAGGAAAATGAAAATCAAAGCCACAATGAGATAGCACTTCACACTCCCTGGGATGGCTATGATCAAAGAGACAGATTACAGGTATTGATCGACCTACCACCTATGCAACTTACAACCATTCGACTTTATGACCACCGCTAGCCACGACTGCTCCGCGTCTGGCAGTGGGCAGCGCAAACGTTGCCCAGCTGGGCGTACGACAGTGCGGACCAGCTTCTGGCAGCACTGCCATCTCCGCGTGCACCATTTCAACTGTACATATAGCCTACTCAACTTACGACCAAATCGTGTTACGACCGGTCCGCGGTCCCGACCGTGGTCGTAAGTCGAGCACTAGCTGTATATAGGAATAAGTATTGTGGGGAATATGCAGAAATTAGAACTTTCACATGTTGCTGGTAGGATTGTAAGGTGGTACAGCCACTTTGGAAAATAGTCTGGCATTTGCTCAAGATGTAAAATATAAATCTACCATATTACCAAGTAATTCTGCTTCCAGTTATATGTCCAGGATTATTGAAAGCATGTGTTCACACAGAAACTTCAATACAAATGTTCATAGCAGACTTGTTTATAATAGCCAAAAGTGAGAAAAAAAAAATTCCATCAGTTAATAAAATGGAGAAATAAAATGTGGCATATCTATATGATGAAATTTTATTCAGTAGCAAAATGAAATTAAGTCATGTGCAACAGAATAGACAAACGTTAAGAACATGATGCTAGGCTGGGTGCAGTGACCAATGCTTTGGAAGGCAAGATGGGAGGATTACTTGAGCCCAGGAGTTCAAGACCAGACTGTACATCATAGTGGGACCTAGTGTCTGCAAAAATTAAGACAAAAAGTTTAAAATCATAATGCAAAGTAAAAGAAGCCAGTCACAAAAAAAAAGGCCAGATAGCATATGTAAGTTATATGAAATGTCCAGAATAGAGAAATTTTTAGTGAGAAAGTAAACTTATGATCACCAGGCAGTATGGGGAGGAAGAAATAGGAGTGACTGCTTATGGGACCTAATGAGTATGGAGTTTCCTTTTGGGGTGATGACATGTTCTAAAATCAGATAGAGGTGATGGTAGCATAACCCTGTGAATTATAATTTTTTAAGAAAAAAAGATTCTTCCTTGTTTTCATGTGAAGCAGTAGTTCATTTCTTGCTTTTATAAAATTATACTTTAAGTTCTGGGATACCTGTGCAGAACGTGCAAGTTTGTTACATAGGTATACATGTGCCATGGTGGCTTGCTGCACCCGTCAACCTATCATCTACATTAGGTATTTCTAATGCTATCCCTCCCCTTGTCCTCCACCCCCCAGCAGGTCCCAGTATGTGATGTTCCCCTTCCTGTGTTCATGTGTTCTCATTGTTCAGCTCCCACTTATGAGTGAGAATATGTGGTATTTGGTTTTCTATTCCTGTGTTAGTTTGCCGAGAATGATGGTTTCCAGCTTCATCCATGTGCCTGAAAAGGACATGAACTCATCCTTTTTTATGGCTGCATAGTATTCCAATGGTGTATATGTGCCACATTTTCTTTATCCAGTCTATCATTGATGGGCATTTTGTTTGGTTCCAAGTCTTTGCTATTGTGAACAGTACTGCAATAAACATATTTGTACATGTGTCTTTATAGTAGAATGATTTATAATCCTTTGGGTATATACCCAGTAATAGGATTGCTGGGTCAAATGGTATTTCTAGTTCTAGTTCCTTAAGGAATTGCCACACTGTCTTCCACAATGGTTGAACTAACTTACGCTACCACCAACAGTGTAAAAGTGTTCCTATTTCTCCACATCCTCTCCAGCATCTGTGACAGAATGAGTCAGGATCTCACTGTGTTGCTCATGCTGATCTTGAACTCCTGGGCTCAAGTGATCCTTCTGCTTCAGCCTCTCAAAGTGCTGGAATCACAGGCCTGAGCTATCATGCCCAGCCAGTTCATTTATTTTTATTTTCTAGTATTACATTATATAGATATATCATAGTTTATTTATTCATTCACTTGATAAAAGATATCTGTGTTCTGTCTCACTTTGTAGTGATTATTAATAAAAACTGCTATAAACATTCATGTACAGCTTTTTGTTTTGTGTGAACATGAGTTTTCTATTAACTTGGATAAATAACTAGAATTAGGATTATTAGGTTGCTTTTTCCATACTGTATTATTTGAAAGGAAGTTACTATGCATAGCCATACTTAAGGGGTGGAAATTTATGTTCCACCTCCTAAAAGCATTGTCACCCCGGTAGCAATGAGCATAATCTCTATCTAGATTTTCATTTTTAATACTATTAAATTGTGTCAGGAAATACATAAGATGAGCCTGGAGCATCTTGAAGTGACAGCAAGTAAGAAAGGGTTCAAAAAACAAAATCATGGGAGAGTATCAAAAGGGCAAAGAAGTCTCGATGGCCAAAGCCTTAATAATTTCAGGCAAAAAAAAAAAAATCTAGTATTGTATTATAGCCCAAGTTAGAAAATAAATATCCATGAATTCATACTGATACAAATAAATGATTCAATGAATGAATGAATAATTTTATGATGTTACTGCCACCTCAAGATAGTGGTGCTTCATTTAATTTGATGCTCTGTTGTTGGAAGTGTGCACATTTAGTATTGTTACTTCTTTTTGAGGAATTAACCCTTTTGTCATTTATGAATTGTCTCTCTTTATCTCTCTGGTAAGATTCCTTGCTAACATTTACATTATCTGAAATTAATATAGCTAGTTCAGCTTTCTTTCAGTGTTCATATGATATGGCTTTCTCCATTTTTACTTTTATCTGTGTTTTTATATTTAAAATAGATTTTTTTTAGATAGCATATAATTGACTTCTTTTTTTTAATCCAGTATTCTTCGTCTCTTAACAGCTGTGTGTAGACCATTCACATTTAAAGTTATTATATATATAGTTATATTGAATCTACCACCTTGTCAGCTGTTTTAGTCTATTGGTTCTTTGTTTCTTTTTCTCTCTTTTTGTGCCTTCTTTTAATTTAATTGCATATTTTATTATTTCATTTTATCTTCTCAATGAAATTATTCATACCACTTTTTATATAATGTTTAGAAAATTGTTTAAAATTGTTATTCTAGGCTTAAAATATAAATTTATAATTAAATCAACCTTCAAATAATATTTTACTATTTTACATGTAGTATAAAGACCTTATAATAGTATACACCCAATTAATTCCTCCATACATTCTTTGTGCTGATGGTATGTCTATATTTATATATATTATAAATATAACTTATTTTTACTATTTTTGCTCCAGACAGTTATCTTTTAGAGCAATAAAAATAAAAAAGAAAATAAATTTTACTTTACATGTATTCCATTTCCAATGTTCTTTATTGCTTTGTGTGGATCTAAGTTTCTGACTCATAACATGTTCATTCTGCCTAAAGAATATCCTTTAATATTTCTAATAGAGTAAGTATGGTAATAATTAATTCCCTCAGTTTTTATTTTGAAGAAGTCTTTATCCTTTCATTTTGAATGATATTTTCACTGGGTATATAATTCTGAGTCAACAGTTTTTGTTTCTGTTTTTCCTTCAGTAATTTGGAGGTACTCTTTTCTTGTTTGCATGATTTTGGACAAGCAGTCTGCTGTAGTTTTAAATTCTTGTTGTTCTATAGATGATGTGTCCTTTTTTGTCTGGCCACCTTCAATATTTTCTCTTCATCTTGATTCTCATCAGTTAGGAATAGAGTATGCCTAGGTGTGCATATGTTGTTGTTTACTGTTCAAATTTATTTTGCTTGATGTTCTCTTGAGTTTCTTGGATCTGTGATTTGGTACTTGTTTTTAATTTTGAAAAATTTTGCAGCTGTTATTTTTCAAGCATTTCTTCTGCTCTGTTTTCTCTCTCTCTCTTTTCCTTCTGTGATTTCTATGATATGTACGTTAGGCGATTTGACATTGTCCCACAGGTCTTGGATGCTCTGTTCTGTTTTTATTTTCTTTTCTCCCTCTTTTTTCTCTGCATGTCAGTTTCTGGAATTTATACTCACTAATCTTCCAAGTTCATTAATTCCTTGGCTGTGTTAAACCCACTAAAGGCATTCTTTATCTTTTATACTGTCTTTTTTATTTCTAGCATTTTAGTTCAATTTGTAATTGTACTTTCCATCTCTCTGTTGACATTTCCCAACTGATTTTGCTTGTTATCTACCTTTTCCATTAGCACCTTTAACATATTAATCATAGTTATTTCAAATTATCTACTTCCAACATATGTGTCATTTCTGGGTCTGATTATTGTTTTGTCTCTTAGATGTGTGGTTTTTCTTGCCTTTTCCCATGCATCTTAATTTTTTGTTCAAAGCCAGATATCTTATATAGTACGGTAAATACCAAAGTAAATAATATTTATGCTTGGAAATGAGCATGCCTCTTCTTCTACTTGCATTTTTGTGTGATATGTTGTGTTAAATGTAGTTTGAAATTGGGCTAGGTTTAAGGGTTGATGTTGCTATGGTTACCCTGAGTGCACCACAGGGTACTCAAATTCAAATTTTTCTAGTGATACCTTGAATTTAGGGTTGGGCTGGTTTACCAAAGGTTATTTCCTCAATTCCTATTTTCCCCTGACCTTGGGTCTTCCCTTTGTGTTGTGCCCCACTGAGAAGCTGTCACTTGCAGCTTTCTACTCTGTATCCCACTGCTATTCTTATTCAATAGTTGTTAACCTGGTGGGAGAAGTGAGAAGGAACATTCCCCTCATGCTCTGATTAAACCTCTATCTTTGTGAGGCGCTATAGCTCTTGTTCTCAGAATTCCTATCGCAGATGTTCCTCCCACTTCTCCAGCTGTAGTGAGCCTGGCATTTATTTCTGTCCCTCCCCCAAGGGTAAATTGCTTTTTTTCCATGTTCTATTTCTCCAGTTATAGAAAGATATTGCCAATGAGTTATCACCAGTGCCTTAAGGTAGCAGTTTGTTGTTCCTTTCTCTGTACGTCAAGGGCTTTGTTCCACAGAGGAGGTAGGGGAGATGAATTTGTTAGAGTTACTATATAATGGCCACTGTTTCCCTCCCTCAGCCAGCATCATAAAGGAAACTTTCTTAAGAATCCTTTTAATCTTCACTGTCAGCACCACTGTATTTGCAGGCTCAGAGACTTTCCATTCTCATGCTACCCCGCACTTAATCTTTAGCACTCTATTTTTTAAATTTAGCTGAATCTTCTTATCTTCTTAATAGTTCATATGTCATCCCAAGGAATCTGCCCCAGGTAGGAAAATTCTCAGTTACTGTTTCTCCTTGCGGAGAAACCTGTCAGTATCAATCTCCCTCCAAACTTTGAGTTGGTTCTGCCCTGCAAACTTGGTTTTCAATAGGCTCAATTAGAGTCATTAATTTGCAGTTGTCCAGATTTTGCTTTGTGGAAAGACGGGTAAGTGGTGCTCTTTCCAGCTCTCTACGTGCACAGTTTGAAACCAGAAGCTTTGGGTTATATTTTTAAGATAAAAAGCATCATGTCTTCATGTCTCTGAGAATGTTTGCTTTTCAGCTTCCAGTTATCATTGACTTGAGGAACCCGGCTTTGAAGCCAAGACATTGGGCAGCTATTGAACAAACAGTTGATGCCACTCTAGTGGATACTGAAATTCCATTAACCTTGGAGAGGCTCTCTGAGTTGCATGTTTTTGACTTCGGTCAAGAAATCCAGGACATATCTGGACAGGCTTCTGGAGAAGCTGCCTTAGAAACAATTCTTAAAAAGGTAAATCTGGAATGTATATTTATCTATATAATTAGGGAATGTGAAAGTTTTCAGGTTCACTTTTGGTAATCTGGATGGATTTTTCAATGTTGCAGCTTTCACTCTCTCATTATCAGTCATCCCTCTATTGTTTCCTTACAACAGATATTACTGTTATCACCTCTAAAGATCTTCTGCTTATCCTACAGCACATAGGAACTTGATGGCCACAAGGTTTGAAATGTGGATGCTTATATAAAATATTATATACCAAGAAAGATCTTTTAAACCCAAATACACTATCTTCCAAACTACCCGAGAAATCTGTTAAATGCTTTAAAAGACATCAAGATTTTCTTAGTTATGATACTATCTCCTTAACCTAAAGATATATACACACCTACTAATCCTCTGCATAAAAAGATTTTTTTCTCTCAAAGCATGTGTGTTAATATCAGTCAAATAAAATTAAGCAAGTCTGTGTCATTTATCCAAGAAGAAGATTTTATGAATTTTAAAGAGCAATAAGGAGGAAAATGAGATTATTATGGAGTTTTTACTTATTTCATCTCACATGCATTTATTGATTATCTAAACACAGTGAATTTAGATATCCTAAGACTTGAATTATTTCTAAGGTGGAAGACTCTTGGAAAGCAACTGAATTTGTCATTCTGCCTCACCGTGATGCCAAAGATGTGTTTATACTGGGCGGCACAGATGACATACAGGTGGGTAACCAGATTATTGAAAACTTAAGGTAAAGTTTCCAGCCACAGCTAGTTCTAATCTTCTGTGAGAGATTATGATGCGGGAATAAAATATGAGAGTCACTTAAGAAGAAAAAAATCTAATTGGAAAAGCAAGATGAATGCAAATAATTGACATGAATGCTTGTACGTGAAATATTTAACAAAGCATTAAAAATGGAATATGTATATATAAGAGTTGCAACCTGTAGTTGGTAACTGTTGAGGAATTTAGGAAAACAGAAAGATCAGTTACAGTCGAAATGATCAGAGCATTCTTCCTAGACCAGTCATAACAAGGTGGATCTTAAATATTAGATGGGATTTGATAGACATAGAAAAAAATAAAGACCACTTCAAACCCTATAAACAAGACAAAGAAACCTGAATGAGCATTTCATGTTTATAGTGCCCTGAAAGGCTAAATTCACTTGAATGTGTTGAAATTAGGAAACGACAGCCATGCTCTGTCAACCATAAAAGAAAATAAATCTAACCCATGTATTTGGAATAGTCTTTAAAATCTGAAGGAACATTTGTTTAGCAAAGAGAGCTCAGTCACGTAGCCCAACTTAAAAGGCAAAGCTCTGGCCTGATAGAGAGTACCCAGGCTAGAATTAGAGATAGAATGGCTTTGCCAGTTGTAGGTTGGAGGAGCAAGACCAGACATCACTCTGCACTATGGGTGGGAGAGGAGACTCAAAGAGGTGAGTAAGTTTAGGGCAATTGATGTCAGATGGTGCAGCTTCTACTCTCAAAAGCTTGTTATTGAAATGGACCATTAAATCTTTCAGATTAACAGACACATTTTTAAAAATTCACATGCTCTGTGAGAGATGCTGTTGTATAAAGGGGAGTAGTAGACGATGGAGGTGGAGGAGAAACTGTTATAACCATTCAGAGCTTGATATGAATGAGTTCATTTCTGCCTTAAGATAATTGAGAGAAAGTGATAATTCACTGGACAGACAACAGGCAATTTTGCCAGTATATGATATTTTGAGAAATGAAGGCAAGACCAGGTGATCAAATTATGTTAAGAAGGTACTAGTTACCTAACAGTGAGGAGAGACAGGAGAAGAGTGTTGAACCATACAAAAACTTGTGCCATGAATAATTACAGGAGCAACAGAAATTTGGCAATCAGAAGTCCTGGGTGACCTTTGAAATAACATCACAGTGCCACAAAGATGTGAATAATGAGGGGAAATTGATGAGTAGGAAACAGTAGGAGGGGCTAAGCTATTAATTCAAAGAGTTTGCCTTTAAGTGGACTCTTGGGATTATGTATCTGAAATATTGCTGAGAGTACAAATACCTGGTGCTGCATATATTTTCTTCCCCTTCCTTTAAAGGTCCTTCTTGATGATAGCACCATCAATGTTGCAACCCTTGCCTCATCACGTTACGTTGGTCCACTGAAAACTCGAGTGGATGAATGGCAAAAACAACTTGCTTTATTTAATCAAACACTGGTGAGTAAGAATAATTTCAATTCATACACTCAGAGAATTAGAGAATCACAAGGACCTTAGAAATAATTTTTTTTATTTAAATGTTATATGGTTTTATAATGTAAGCTTTAACTGTGGACATGTTATCGTGTTTAGAATGTAAGAGAAATGCACAGGTATTGAGCTCTTCTTTATATATGTATACAGCTTAATGCTATTACCATCACCCTTGCACAGGTATACTTCAGTGATATTGCAGATTTGGTTCCAGACCACTACAGTAATCCAAATGTTGCAATAAAGAAAGCCACATGAATTTTTTGTTTCCAAGAACATAAGAAGTTATGTTGAATTGGGAACACATGGACATAAAGATAGGAACAATAGACACTGGAGACTACTAAAGAGGGGAGAGAAAGAAGGGTGCAAAGGCAGAAAAACTATCCATTGGATACTATGCTCGCTATCTGAGTGAAAGGTCATTCCTACCTCAAACCTCAGCATAACACAGCATACTCATTTAACAAACCTGCACATGTAACCCTGAATCTAAAATATAAGTTGAAATTATTTTTTATACTGTACTGTGGTCCATTAAGTGTGCAATGCTATATTGCTAAAAATGCTAATGATTATCTGAGCCTTCGGCGACTCATCATCTTTTGGCTGGTAGAAGATCTTGCCTCAATGTTTATGGGTGGTTGCTGAAGGTGGCAGGGAGCTGTGGCAATTTCCTAAAATAAGACAACAATGAAGTTTGCCACATTTATTGACTGTTCCTTTTATTTAAAAAATTCTTTGTAGCATGCAATATTTTATAGCATTTTACCCATGACAGACTTCTTTCAAAATTGGACTCAATGTTCTCAAGCCCTGCTGCTGTTTTACCAACTATGTTTATGTAATATCCTAAATCCTTTGTTGTCATTTCAACAATGTTTATAGCATTTTCACCAGGAGTAGATTCCATTGATAAAACCACTTTCTTTACTCATCCATAAGAAGCAACTCCTCATCTGTTCAAGTTTTATCATAATATTGCAGCAATTCAGTCACATCTTCAGGCTCCACTTCTAATTCTAGTTCTTCTATTTCCACTACATCTGCTGTTATTTCCTCCACTGATGTCTCAAATCTCTCAAAGTCATCTATACGGTAGAATCAGCTTCTTCCAAACTCCTATTAGTGTTAATATTTTGACCTCCTCCCATGAATGACAAATATTTTCAATGGCATCTAGAATGAATAGTCCTTTCCAGAGGGTTTTTAAATTCACTTTTCCTAGATCCATCAGACGAATTACTATCTATGGCAATTATAACCTTACAAAATGTATTCCTTAAATAATAAGACTTTGAAATTGAAAGTATTCCTTAATCCATGGGCTGCAGAATGGATGTTGTGTTAGCAGGCATGAAAACAACGTTAATCTCCTTGTACATCTCCATAAGAGCTCTTGGGTAACCAGGTCCATTGTCAATGAACAGTAATATTTTGAAAGAAGTCTTGTCTTCTGAGCAGTAGGCCTAACAGTAGGCTTAAATCTTTAATAAATGATGCTTTAAACAGATATGCTGTCACATGGGCTTTCTTATTTCAGTTTTAGAGCATAGACAGCGTAGATTTAGCATAATTCTTAAAGGCCCTGAGATTTTTTGAACGGTAAATGAGCACTGGTTTTAACTCAAAGTCATTACCTGCATTTTTCGCTAACATGAGTCAGCCTGTCCTCTGAATCTTTGAAGCCAGGCATTGGCTTATCTTCATTAGCTATGAAAGTCTAGATGCCATATTCTTCTAATAGAAGGTTATTTTGTCTGCATTGAAAATCTGATGTTGAGAGTAACCACCTTCATCAATGATCTTAGCTAAATCTTCTGGATAACTTGCTGCAACTTTATCAGCACTTTCTGCTTCACCTTACACTTTTATGTTGCAGTGATAGCTTCTTTCAGTCTCACGAATCAAGCTCTGCCTCCTTCAGACTTTTCTTCCACAGATTTCTCACCTCTCATTGAAAAGAGTTAGGGTCTTGCCTTGGACTAGGCTTTGGCTTAAGGGAATGTTGTGGTTGGTTTTATCTTCTATTCAGACCACTCAAAGTTTCTCCAAATCGGAAATAGGTTTTTGGCTTTTTATCGTTTGTGTGTTCACTGATGTTGCATTCACAACTGTCTTAACTGTTTGGTCCACGAGACTAAGCTTTTGACATATCTTGGATTTTGACATGCCTTCTTAACTAAGTTTAATCATTTCTAACTTTTGATTTAAATTGAGAGACATGTGACTCTTCCTTTCACTTGAACACTTAAGGCCTTGTAGTGTTATGAATTGGTGTAATTTCAATATTGTTGTGTCTCAGGGAATGGGAGGGGGACACTGAAGAGAAGAAATGAGATGGGGGAACAGGGGAACAGCCAGTCAGTGGAGCAATCAGAACATATATAATACTTATCAATTAAGCATGGGCATGGTTCATGGCACCCCAAAACAATTATAATCTTAACATCAAAGATGACTGATCACAGATCACCATAACAGATATAAAAAATAATAATGCTTAATACTAGTATTTTTAAAGTTCTAAATATTGCAAGAATTACCAAAATGTGACCCAGAGCCAAAGTGAGAACATGTTGGAAAAAAATGGCATGAATTAACTTTCTTGATGTAGCATTGCCGCCAAACTTCAATTTGTCAAAAATGCAATATCTGCAAAGTACAATAAAGTGAAGCACAGTAAAACAAAGCATGCCCATATTCTTATTTTGCTGTGAAACAAATACTACAAACTTAAACAATATATATTTATTATCTCACAGTTTCTGTGGCTCAGGAATTCTGGGATGGTTTACCTGAGGCCTCTTCCTCAGGGTCTCACAAGGTTGCAATCACGATGTCAGCCAGACTGGGTTCTCATCAGAAGTTTAACTAGGGAATGGTCCACTTCCAACCTCACTCTAGTTGTTGGAAGAAATTATTTTCTTGCAATTCTTGGACTAAGGGCTTCAATTTCTTGCTGGCTCTCAGCTGGAGGCCATCCTCAGCTCCTAGGTATTGCCCACAGGTTTTTGTTTTGTTTTGTTTTGTTTTTCATGTGTGGGCTTCCCCGACATGAATTGTTGGCTACATCAATCTAGCAAGGAAGAAAAAGGATCCTAGCAAGATGACTAGTACAGCCTTACATAATATGAACATAATTATGTACATTCTGTTACCTTTGCCACATCCCATATGCCTGGGAGCAAGTCACAGATGGCACCCACACTCAAGGGGAGAGGATTACACAGGGATGTAAACACCACATCTTAGGGGCCAGCTTATGAGTCTTGCTACAACTTTATATTCACTGGAAGAATGCTTTTTGTTGCTTGAAGTCTCCTTGGAATTCTTCCTTGTGGTACACATGTCCTTTTAATTTTATTCCATCTTCAATTGTCCCATAGCAAAGCAAAGAACCCAAGCTCACTTTGTTCCCATCCAATCTCTTTCTTAGACTTCAGATACTTAGCTTGACTTAATTATGTTTAGGTTTCCAGATTTTCTAATCTGAAAAGTTATCTATGAAATAATAAAGGCAGTAAGAGGAAAAAATAACTTGTGCCAACTTTGTTTCAAAGAGAACTTTCTCAGAAATTCATCTTCTTCAACCAACCAGATTGTCTGGGCCCTCTCCAGCCTTCTGGACTGATGGCCGAGCCTTGTGAAAGGAGGAACTACAGATCAAAGTCAAGGGGGACATTTTCATAGAGGGTCCTTGAAAGAAGCCTGAGCTGAATAATGAGGACCCTCCAGAGAATGAATTGCCTGGAAAGTGTGAGACCTGAGATAAACCAGGAAGTGGTTGTGACATTTGAGCTTACTCCCAAACCTAGAGTGAGAAGTGAGGAACTCTTTCATGGATTTTTGGTGCACACATGTAATAACAGCAGGAGACACAGAGGAAACGTGAGGTCTACAGACGTTTAATTTCTGACCCTGTATTTCTGATTTCTTTTATTGACAGTGATTGTCTAAAAGCCAAGGGAATGCATGATTTTCTTCTTCCAGTCCACATTTGCTGTCATGAGCAGGGTTTTTTTTTTTTTAATTTTCTTTTTTAAAGAAAGGTAAAGGAAGAATATACACATGATAGAGATGAGAGAAAAAACAAACTTTTTTCACAAACATCTTGTATATATTTGAAAATGGTCACTAAACTTTCCTCTTCCCTCTAGATTTCCCTACATAAGCATCGTGCTACCCCCTGAATCTCTCCTGTGGGTATTTTAATCATGTTTCTCTGGATCCATTCTGGTAACTACAAGGAAAACCTGTTAGAACTCTGGTAACTAGATGGAAAACCTGTAGACAGTGGGATGAAATCAGACTAAGGTGAATCTTGGACCTTATAAGGAATTTAATTTCAAAAGACCTGTGAGGAGCTATAACACCACCCTCAAGGAAAAAGATATAGTGATTCCTTCTGTCATGATTTTTACTATAACCATATATTTTTAATAGGGGAATTAAAATTTGACAATGTCCATATTCTTCTCCTAGGAAGAGTGGCTGACCTGCCAGAGAAACTGGCTCTACCTAGAAAGTATTTTCAATGCTCCAGATATTCAGAGGCAATTGCCTGCAGAGGCCAAGATGTTCCTTCAGGTGGATAAGTCATGGAAAGAAATCATGAGGAAGGTGAATCGACTGCCTAATGCTCTTCGAGCTGCTACTCAGCCAGGTATAAACAAAATTCCAAACAAGCAAAAAGACTACAATCACCTAAAATGTTTCTCTTTTCTGGGAACTTAATAACATGTGGTCCATTCAGCCCTTGATTCTAGTCAGTATGGGTGACAAAGAATACTTGCATTTGACATACTTGCTAAACAATGTCAATGGGACACTTGACTTTTTTTTATTATTATTACCTCTCAGCTTAGTTTGTAGTTTTGGAAAAGGAGAATCTGCCTATTTTTGCTGTTTTTATGGTTTGGAGACATTGCTCTAGGGTATCAGTGATGTTTTCATCTCAGAATTTTGACAAGAAGACAAACATTCGCATTCAGTTGATACTCTGTTAAAGCTCCTCCACAGATTTGTAGCCATGAAAATTTCCATGCCTTATTTTTAATGAATTCATTAAAACTAGTTAAAAAATATTACCACTTATTGCATTTCTAGTCTCAAGGTTGAAATGTGTTTTAATAAGTTCTGTTTCTGTGGATGTGGAATCAAAGTCTTTCAGGGCACACATATTGCTCTTGAACTTTATGCTTTAAGTAAAAGTCTTGCTATTTCCTGAACAACAAGCTTGCCTCTTGTTGAGGAAATAGCAACACATGGTGCAGCCTGGTAAATGTCCTCAGACAGCTTCCCTGCAGCGGTTACTGGGCTGCACTCTTTGCCCAAAAACTCTGACATAAGACAGAAATGGAAAAGAACACTATATGGAATAATAGAATTGAAAACTCTTTGGGTCTTTTAGAGGCGGCCCACATTCCTTGGCTCATGGCCCTCTTCCAGCCCGTAATCTCAGCACACTAACCTCTGCTTCTGTCATCACATCTCCTTATCAGCCTCCAACCTTCCTGCCTCCAGCTTATAATGGCCTATGTATGATCAGTCCACCAGGCAATCCAGGACAGTCTCTTCATCATATGATCCTGATCTAACTTAATCATATCTGCAGAGTTCTTTTCTGTGTGTCCTAACATATTGACAGATTTGGGGGATTGGGATATGAACATCTCTAAAGGGCCATTATTCTGTCTACTGCACTCACTTGTCATGTTGAAACATTTTTCTGTGAGAACTATGTTTGATTACAGAGTGCTATCCCAGTCCCTACTAGACTTGATATAAAATATAACTTCTGAAATTTAAGAAAAATTGATTCAAAAATACATCTGCTTCCAAGGATGTCAGATAAGAATGGAGACTTATATGACTTATATAGATCATTTAGGTGATGATAAAGCTATGAAAAAAAATAATAAAGTAGAGTAAACGGGCCAAAGGGGGAGGGAGAGAGACAGACAGACAGACAGAAGGCTTTTTTTTTGATAAAGCTTTTGAGCAGAAACCTGCAGAAATAAGGGAGCGAGTCATGTGTATTATCAAAGGAACATTGTTAAAGGAGGAGGGAAAATCAAAGCAAGGCTCCCAAGGCAAGTGCATGCTTCACATGTACAACTGTTTGCAAGAAAGCCAATGCGAGCTGAAGTGGAATGCAGAAGAAGGGCTTAGGTGGTGAAGCAAGAGAGGCAAGAGTACTTAGGTTGGGGACTGGGCATCAGACTACTCATTGATTACATAGACCCTTGGAAACCATGATAAAGACTGTGGATTTGATTCTTGGGCAGGTGAGGACATCAGCTACTATGATAGACACCAAAACTACAAAGATAAATAAGACATGGATCTTGCTCCTTAAGGAGCTGTAGTTTAGTGATGAAGAAATAGTATCCCATCCCCACAATTTTAGCATTTAAAGATGGCAGAGGATACAGAAAAGACGCCAGTAAGAAAGTGACAGACAATGAGTAGGTATAGACTCTGGCTTCGTTTGGAGAGTCAAGGAGAAGGCAACTGCTTGGCTTTGGATTTGTACTCCTAGCCTCCCAAAAGTGGGGTACACCGGCTAAAAATGTTTCATATTAAATATACTTGTTCACACTTTGTAAATACTTAAATTATTATTAAAGGTAATAGTTAAAATTCTTAGTGTCCCCCATTTTAATGTATTAGAGCATTCCTTTATCAAATAATACCAAAGCTTTTAAAATATTAACATTATATTTTAACTTTACTTAAAATTATCTTTCTTGATTTTTTAGTTAATATCTTTTATTGAAAAGACCATACCACTGCCATTGCATTTCTTTTATTTATTTATTTGTATTTCAATAGGTTTTGAGGTAACAGGCCATATATGGTTACATGAATAAGTTCTTTAGTGGTGATTTCTGAGATTTTGGTGCACCCACCACCCAAGCAGTGTACACAGTACCCAGTGTGCAGTCTTTTATCTTGTCATCCCTCACCTCCCTCCCACCCTTACCCCTCATCCCCTAAGTCCATTGTATCATTCTTACACCTTTGTGTCTTCATAGCTTAGCTCCCATTTATGATTTAGAACATATAATGCTTGGTTTTCCATTCCTGATTTACTTCCCTTAGAATAATGGTCTCCAAAACCACCCAGGTTGCTGCAAATGCATCATTTCATTCCTTTTTATGGCTGAGTAGTATGCCATGGCATATATACACACATTTTCTTTACCCATTCATTGACTGATAAACATTGGGGCTAGTTCTGTATTTTTTGCAATTGCAAATTGTGCTGTTATAAACATGCATGTGCAATAATATTTTTTGTATAATGACCTCTTTTCTTCTGTGTAGTTACCCAGTAATGGGATTACTGGATCAAATTGTAGATCTACTTTTTAGTTCTTTAAAGAGTCGCCATGCTGTTTTCCATAGTGGTTGTCCTAGTTTACATTCCCACCAGGAGTGTAAAAGTGTTCCCTTTTCATCATCTCCACACAAACACCTATCTTTTTTTTTTTTTTTTTTTTTTTNAGTAGGGTGGTATCGCATTGTGGTTTTGATTTGCATTTCCCTGATAATTAGTGGTGTTGAGCATTTTTTCATATGTTTCTAGGCCATTTGTATATCTTCTTTGAGCATTGTCTAATCATGTCCTTAGCTCACTTTTTGATGGGATTGCTTTTTTCTTGCTGACTTGTTTAGAGTTCCTTGTAGATTCTAGATATTAGTCCATTGCCAGATGTACAGATTGTGAAGATTTTCTCTCACTCTGTGAGTTCTCTGTTTCCTCTGCTTATTGTTTCTTTTGCTGTGCAGAAGTTTTTAGTTTAAGTTTCATCTATTTATCTTTGTTTTTGTTGCATTTGCTTTGGGATTTTGGTCATGAAGTTTTTGCCTAAGTCAATGTCAAGAAGGGTTTTTTCCAATATTACCTTCCAGAATTATGGTTTCAGGTCTTAGATATAAGTGTTTGATCCATCTTGATTTGATTTTTGTATAAGATGAGAATTGAAGATCCAGTTTCATTTTTCTACATGTGGTTTGCCAGTTATCCCTGGACCATTTGTTGAATAAACTGTCCTTTCCTTACTTGATGTTTTTGCTTGCTTTGTTGAAGATCAGTTGGCTGTAAGTATTTTACTTTATTTTCAAGTTATCTATTCTGTTCCATTGGTCTATGTGCCAATTTTTATACCAGTACCATGCTGTTTTGGTGACTAAGGCATTATAGTATAGTTTAAAGTCAGATAATGTGATGCTTCCAGATTTGTTCTTCTTGCTTAGTCTTGCTTTGGATATGTGGGCTCTTTTTTGGTCCCATATGAATTTTAGAATTGTTTTTTTCTAACTCTGTGAAGAATGGTGGTCGTATATGGATGATAATTGCATTAAGTTTATAGGTTGCTTATGGCAGTAATGGTCATTTTCACAATATTGATTCTACCCGTTCATGAGCATAGGGTGTGTTTCCATTTGTTTGTGTTGTATGATTTCTTTCAGCAGTATTTTCTAGTTTTCTTTGTAGAGGTCTTTCACCTCCTTGGTTAGGTGTATTTCTAAGTTGTTTATTTATTTATTTTTTTATGCAGCTATTGTAAAAGGGGTTGAGTTCTTGATTTGATTTTCAGCTTGGTCACTGTTGGTGTATAGCAGAGCTACTGACTTATGTACATTAATTTTGTATCCTGAAACTTTGCTGAATTCATTGATCAGTTCTAGGAGCTTTTTGAATGAGTCTTTAGAGTTATTTAATTTTTACGTATTTGTATGGTTTTGAGAATTCCTTTTGATTTCCAGTTTTATTCACCTGTGATCTGAGAAAGTACCTGATATAATTTTTATTTTCTTAAATTTATTGGGACTTGTTTTGTGGCCTATCATATGGTCTATCTTGGGGAATATTCTATGTGCTGATGAATAGAATGTATATTCTGCGTTTGTTGGGTAGAATGATCTGTAAATATCTGTTGAGTCCATTTGTTCTAGGGTGTAGTTTAAGTTGTTTCTTTGTTGACTTTTGATCTTGATGACTTGTCTAGTGCTGTCAGTGGAGTATTGAAGTCCCCACTATTATTGTGTTGCTGTTTATGTCATTTCTTCAGTCTAGTAGTAATTGTTTTATAAATTCATAAATTCGGGAGCTCCAGTTTTAGGTGCATATATATTTAGAACCGTGATATTTTCTTGTTGGAAAAGTCCTTTTATCACATAATATCCTTCTTTGTCTTTTTTAAATGGCTTTGCTTTAAAGTTTGTTTTGTCTTCTTTAAGAATAACTACTCCTCCTCACTTTTGGTGTCCATTTGCTTGGAATATCTTTTTCCACTCCTTTACCTTAAGTTTATGTGAGTCCCGATAGGTTAGGTGAGTCTCTTGAAGACAGCAGATACTGTCTGGACATCCAGATTGGTAAAGAGGACATCAAACTGTCAGCGTTTGCTAATGATGTAACTGTAATTTTCTTACTGCCATTTCAATTTCATGAGTCATTTTAACTTTAGATTTGGACAATTCAGAGCATATTTTTATTAAAGAGTTTTATTAAAGAGTTTTCTAGAAAGAAGATTCATAAATTGATTACATTTTAAAGGGACAATTTTTTCTGAAAAAAAAATTTGATTTTAACACAGTTTTACCAATAGTATTTTTTTTAATGAACAGGACTTCTGGAAACTTTTCAAAACAATAATGCATTACTTGACCAAATTCAGAAGTGCCTAGAGGCATACTTAGAATCAAAAAGAGTTATCTTTCCAAGGTAAGTTTATAAAGCAACCTAAGATACTTTTTAGTAGTTATGATTGCCGATCAAGTTGAGATTATAGTTATAACCACAAAGCATCAAGGAACTAGAGAGACAAAAAGATCTATGATAATGAAAATCCAGCTAGTTATCTTAACTGGGGAGTATAAATCTCAAGGACAAAGACACAATATTCAATAAATATTTAAGTCGGTAAGTATCTAAGTTGTTGAAATAATTTTATCTATTTTAATTTTTGTGGGTATATCAGTGTGTATATTTATGGGGTACATAACATGTTTTGACATAGGCATATAATGCATAATAATCACATCATGTAAAATGGGGTATTCATCTCCATAAGCATTTATTCCTTGTGTTACAAACAAACCAGTTATGCTCTCTTGGTGATTTTAAATGTACAATTAAATTATTATTGGCTATTAAATGACTATTATTGATGACCAAATTATTATTGACTATAGTCACCCTGTTGTACTATCAAATACTAAGTCTTATTCGCTCTTCCTATTTTTTGTACCCATTAAATATCCCCACCTCCCCAACCCCAATCCTTCCACTACCCTTCCTAGCCTCTGGTAACCATCCTTCTACTCTCTATCTCCATGAGTTCAATTGTTTCGATTTTTAGATCTCACAAATTGAAATGATTCTTCATCACCCCATTGTTTTATCATTTTACTGTTGAATGAATATGTGTGCCTGTGCATGTGTGTATGTGTGCTCAGATGTGTGCATAAACGGTTAGAGACTGGTGTTGCCTGAGCAATTTTCTTTAGGTTAATTGGTGGAAATCCATGTTAAGTTTTCCAAGATGCCTAGTCTTGAGGAGAGTGAACCCCACCCTTTTTCATGGGCATAGCAAGCACCCTTAGCACACCTCTCTACCAAAAAATGTTCCTATCTCTAGCTGTCCAGCCTCTTCAGCTTTGACACTTTCATACCCTCAGGCAAGTGAGGACTCCAGAGTCTTTACCCATCTCTTTATGAGTCAGCCCCAGGTGACCTGACATCTCACTTTGAAATGTGACAACTCTAGTCCTAGAACTTCAGCCAAAACTGAAACTTTAACATCTGTTTGTATTACTTGGGAAAGGTTTGGTCAAAAACACAGAAGCCACTCTAGCTGTTTAGAGCAAAAGTTTCATTCAGGGAATTAGAAGTTTTTGCTGGCGCTAGAGTCAGAAGAAGGGAAGAACTGAGGACCACTATGAGGAAATCCAGAAATACAGGCAGAGGTCTCAGGGAAGTGCCACCAAAGTCTCCGCTTCCTGCAACGAGAAAGGGAGGAATTGTCAGGAGGACGCCTGAAAACCACAGATAAAATCCCACCCACTTCAGTCATCCATGCTCAAGTTGGGGAGTAATGCCTTTGCTTCCTTCCACCTTCTCAGTCACATAGAAGAGCATCTCACAGGCAGCATCTAAATTAAAACCTTACTGGAAAGAGATTCTAGAAATGTCATTCCAGCTTTTCCCTGATGCAGGGATATTGCTAAGTTGACAGTCAACAGTCTAGAGCATTTACTAAATGCTGGTTTATACATTTAGTCCTCTAAAACATAAGCGAGTTAGGGATAGGAAGAGCAATAAAAAGGATCCTTGATTGAAAAAAAAATTGGAAATCACTGTATTAAACATTAATAGTTAATTGCTCTAACCTGTTTTAATATGAACTAGGATAGTCAGTTGGAATAATAAATCAAATTCCTTTTGAGTGATTTGGAGAGATTAAACATAATACAAAAACTATATTACACAAAGACTGGCATTTAGAATATTCTGGGTTATCTAGAGCAGACACAATTTTTCTTTCATAAAAGGTCACATAGTAGATACTCAAGGCTTTGTAGGCTTGACAGTCTCTGTAGCCAGGTCCACTATTGTAGCACAAAAGGAGCCACAGACAGTATGTCTGCATGGCTGTGTGACAATGAAGCTTTGTTTACAAAAACTAGCGGTGGGCCACATTTGTCCTGTGGGCTGTTATTTGCCAACCCCAATCTATGGCAAAATAATCTTCTGTAAGTTTATAATTTCCTTTGCCTATCTTTTTGGTAATAATATTGAAATATACATAAATGTTTTGTTTCTACATAGCTTCACATGGTTGGAAATGGTGTGCTCGCAAAATTATATTATGCCCCTTTTCACAGTAGCATGTGCTGCAGGGAATAGCGAATACCTTTGGATTGAGAGAATGGCCCAGTACACATTCACAGAACCCAATAAGGTTCTCCTGCAACTACCCATCCATCTATTAACTCTTCAACAAATCATAGACTGAATACTAGTTATGTGTGACATACTAGGCCAGATTTTAGGGAAAACAAATAATACGTTTTTACTCTGGAGGCTTAAAGTTAGGTAAAACAGATATGTGAACACAACAGTTTCTAGCATTTTTACAGTTTTTATGTACATATTTTTTATGTACTAGGCACTGATTCTAGGTATGCATCATCACACCTAGGTGCATCATCACTAATTTTCACAGAAATCGTGTTTAGAGATATGTGGCCTCCCCAGAAACCCATGACCCAAATAATTGGAGGTCCAGGAAATTGGTAGACAGGGGAGAGATGTGGCTAAGGAATTTATCTTTTATGTCTATCTAAGACTTTACTTCAATTTCAACTTACATTTTAAGGATGTTCTTTAATGCAGATTTTACTTCTTGTCAAATGATGAACTTCTGGAGATTTTGGCCCAGACACGAAATCCACAGGCTGTGCAGCCACACTTAAGGAAATGCTTCGACTCCATTTCAAAGCTCGAATTTGCTCTCATGCCTCCTGCCGAAGGAAAGATTCCTGGTATTGATGGAGAACCAGAAAAGGTTTATACTAATGATATTTTAGCAATGCTGTCACCAGAGGGAGAAAGGGTGAGGTGCTTTTGTTTATATTTCTTTATGATGAACTTTGTTACTCTTCTAGGGTTATTCTCGCTCTAAGGATACAAATACACTGCTGGCTCAGCAGTTTCAAGAATAACCAAAATAAAATTCTTGCCCTCAAAGAGCTCAAAGCCTAGCAGACAGGTAGTCAAAAAAAACAACTGAAAATCACCACAGAAAATATAGTACCAAAGACATGTGTTCTGTTGTTGGAAATAGAGTGGAGAAAACTAGAACCATGTCTTATTCAACTCTCCACAAAAGGCACACCAGTGGACTGGTTAAGAGCACTGGTTCTACTATCAGGCCACTTGGACTAAGTCCTACCCTTTAATCTCATCCGAAAGATGGGGATTAGTAATTGTATCTGATTAATGGAATGAAGAGCCTGTTCAGGGATAGTATACATAAATTGCTTAAAGCAGTACCCAATAAGCACTATGGAAATGTTAGTTGCCAGAGGCAGCATTGCCCAGCTCCTGGTATATGAGGAACACTAAGAGAGTAAATATGTTAGGACACTGTGAGGAACCAAGTGGCTTCACAGAGGAGAGCCACACATATGTACACATACACAAAGTCAAGTAAGATGGAAGGGGGAGTATCTTCTACATGGACATGGGTAACATTTCAGACACAGGAACTGTGCAGGGAAATGCCAAGGAACTGGGTCCAGTAAGAACATAGTGTGTATCTATGGGAACATATAAACATTTTATGTGTTCTGAATTGATCCTCTTGCAAAAGAATTTGCTCATCGCTGGTGCACAAGAGAAAGGGGAAGACCAAGGGTAGAATCTTGGGAAAACATGAAATTTAAAGACAGGTTAAAAGAAGAGCAGTTGAAAGAAACCAAAACAGTCATGACAGGCCATTGGAAGTCCAAAAAAATAGATACCAGAACTGAAAAGTGTCATTTGAACTTTCGAGTTGTGAGGACCTGGGTAACCTTAATAAAGACAGGTTTACAGAAGTGATCAGGGACAAAAATCAGATGGCAGCAAGTAGGAAAGTCAAAATAAGTGAAGAAATCCATGCAGTGCTTATATACTCCTCTTTCAGGGAGTTGACTCCAAGTGGAAGCAGTAAAATGAAGCAATAGGTGGGGTGAAAGGAGATAGCTGTATAGTGGAATATCAATAGAAGTTTCAGTATTTGCAGTCAGGCTTCAGCATTTACATAGCTCAGGATTCTGTCATGGAAATACAGAAGGTATACAGTGTACAAGTCCCACAAAAGCCACTTCATCAATGCTCTGATTACCTTTTAGGTTAGCTTGGGGAAAGGCCTCAAGGCCCGAGGCAATGTAGAAGAATGGCTTGGTAAAGTGGAAGAAGCCATGTTCACATCTCTGCGGCGCCTGTGCAAAGCTGCCATCGCTGACCATCAGGGGAAGCTGAGGACAGACTGGGTGATTGCTGGCCACCCTTCTCAAGTAACTCACACTCACATTTCATATTTCTGAATTATTTTTTGGTGATATTCATCACATATTTAAGAAGGATGTTTTCTTGCAGGTTATCCTGACTGTTTCTCAAATTATGTGGTGCCGTGATTTGACCGAATGCCTGGAAACAGAAGACAATAATCATCTAGCGGCCCTGGAAGATTTTGAAAAAGTAAATTTTGAGGTGAGATCTCTGACACAGTCACGTTGTTGACTTGCAAGTTGGTTTTAGTGTGGGTTTTTAAAGCATGGTTAATGCAAATTCACTTTATTTCAGAAATTCTCATGCGCTGACATGACTTACAAAGTTTTGGAATTCTCACTAGAATTATTTGTGTTCCACTTTTTTTAGAGACAACTACTTTAAGGTTTGTGTAGTATTTATATGAATACTTGTGAAAATAGGCGGAAAAACAATTCCAGAATAAAACATCAGGGTTATAAAATGGTTTGCAACTTTTAAGGACAAACTGTGTTCACTAGTTCCTGGATACCTCTCAGGGAAGTTTAGTTAGTCCAGGAAAACCTCCAGATTCATGCCATTTTTATTTCTAGGCTTTAATTCTATTTCTGCTATTTTGTAGAATTGTCAGGCAACTAACAAACAATAAATGATTCAAAGAATTTAAATACCATCAAGAGCTTTTAGCTATAGCTAGGAAATGCTATTTTACTAAATAGCATTTAAATAGCACTAAAACTTTATACTTGTTGAACAGCAACTCCACATTTCCCCCCTCCCTAGCTCCCTGCAATCACCATACTACTCTTTTTCTATAAATTTAGCTATTTTATACCTCACATAAATAGATCATGCAGGACTTACCTTTCTATGACTGACTCATTTCATTTAGCTTAATATCCTCCAGGTTCAATCATGGTGTTACAGGTGATAGGATTTCCTCCTTTTTTAAGATGGAATAATAAATATTTCATTGTATGTGTATACCACATTTTCTTTTTTTTTTTTTTAAAGAGACAGGGTCTCACTCTGTCTCCCAGGCTGGAGTGCATGGATAAAATCATAGCACCCAGCTAATTATTATTATTTTTTTTTTGTAGAGACATGGTCTCACTGTATTGCTCAGGCTGGTCTCAAGAGCTTCCCTCAAGTGATTTTCTTGCCTTGGCCTCCCAAAGTGCTAGAATTATAGGCATAAGCCACCATGCCCAGCTCACATTCTCTTTATTCATTCATCCATGGATGGACACTTAGGTTTTTTCCACATCTTGGCTATTGTGAATAATGCTGCAATGAACGTAGGGGTGTAGATAATCTCCTCTGGATCCTGACTTCATTTCTTTTGGATATGTACCAGAGTGGGATTACTGGGTCATATGGTAGTTCTATTTTTAATTTTTTGAGGAGCCAGCATATTGTTTTCCATAATGGCTGCACCATGTTTACATTCCTACCAGCAGCATACCAGGGTTCTCTTTTCTCCACGCCCTTGCCAGCATGGGTTATCTTTTGATTTTTTGATAATAGTCACCCTACCAGTTGTGAGACAACATCTCATTATGGTTTTTATTTGCCTGTCCCTTATGATTAGTGACATTGAGCCTTTTTTTATATACCTAGTTAGCCCTTTGTATGCCTTCTTCTGAGAAATGTCTATGCTAGTCCCCTGCTCATTTTTTAATCAGGTTATTTGGTTGTTGCTATTGAGTTGTAGGAGCAATTAGACCCTTATCTTACACCATACACAAATATCAACTCAAAATGGATTAAGGATTTAAATGTAAGACCTGAAACTGTAAAACTCCTAGAAGAAGACATAGGTGAAAATCTTTGACGTTGGCGTTGGCATTGATTTCTTGGATATGATACCAAAAGCATAAGCAACAAAAGCAAAAAACACATCCATGGGATTATATCAAACTTAAAAGCTTTTGTACAGCAAAGGGAAACAATCAACAGAGTGAAAAGGCAACCTAGAGAATTAAGGAAAATATTTACAAACGGTATGTCTGGTAAGGACCTAGGCCAATTTTAACTCCAAATTCAATTCTACTTTCAACAATACTGCATTAAAGATTCACCCTTAAAACAGAAAAATGAAACAGCTTTATTGAACAAAACAACTTTATTGAAATAAAACAACTCTCTATATATTTATATGTAAACATTCAATAAATATTTATTTACTGAATAAAACACCTTTATTGAAATAAGAGAAAACACTCTCATGAAATTCCTCAAATAAATTTCATCTCCATAGCTTCAGAAAGAGAAATGACTCCCTAAAGAAAGTTCCATTGCCTCTATGTAGAGGTGGTCCCACATTAGGGTTGGCCTAAGTGACATTTCTGCACAATGGTGCAAGGTCCTCAGAGGCACTGCTTTTCTTTGAAAAAGATTTAATTATTTAGTAAAAATTTAGCTCACTCTTTCCAAAAATGTTTTCATTTAATCAGTTATTGGCTAGGTTAAAATGCTCAGATTTTCTGATTATTAATGGAAAACCACCCCTAAAATTGAAGAGTATCACCTTTAACTACATTTAATTTTTAGGGGGAACACGCTCCTCTAGAGAATCATCACATAGTGGTTAAGAGCATGGGCTTTCCTCAAGGCAAATGTCTACTCAGGTCTCATTTTTGTTACTTCATAATTGTGTGACTGCCATCAAGTTACTTACGCTCTCTGACCTCCAGTTTCTGCAAATGTACAGTGGGGTAAAGGCAGTATATATTTCACAGAAGTCTTTTGGGAATTAAAGCATTGTCCTGTTTGGTCACAGAATTATAGATTCTTAAAATTCTCCGAATTAAATGGTGAAAGAGATAATGTATATATGTAAGCTGATATTGGAAAATTCACCATGACAATTTTTTTTTTAATTTTTAGAGATTAAATGCCCTGGCTACAATAGTTCGAGGCAGTCTTCCAAAATTACACAGAAACATCCTAACTGCATTGATTACTATTGATGTGCATGCAAGAGATATAGTCACTGAACTCATTCAATCTAAGGTAACTATTTCATTTAAGTAAAAGTATACACTTCTTTCTGAAATAAGCGTATCTAATATGTATATCGCATATAGGTAGAGACAGTTGAATCCTTTGACTGGCAGAGACAACTGCGCTATTACTGGGATACAGACCTGGATAATTGTGTGGCCAGAATGGCACTCTCTCAGTACACTTATGGTTATGAATATCTGGGTGCATGCCCAAGATTGGTTATTACTCCTCTCACAGTAAGTTATTGATCACTTAAGTTAATATTGACACAAGTGCTTTTCAATCAAAAGTCTTAAAAAATTTTATATGACATTAACTTTTAAAAGGATTTGCTATAAATACATGTTTGTAAAGCAAAAATTTGCATTATTTAATTATGTGCATGATCTTTTGGTGTATTTTAACTGCTATATTTTTTATAGAAAATAGTAATCCTTCCCCCATAGAAAGGAAATGACTTAATTTGTGAGCAGAGTCGGTTCCCTTTATATTGATAATTCATTGCTTTCTTCAGGATCGCTGCTATCTATGCCTCATGGGAGCTTTGCAGCTTGACCTTGGGGGTGCACCAGCTGGTCCTGCTGGCACTGGGAAAACAGAGACTACTAAAGATCTGGCAAAAGCTCTTGCCATCCAGTGTGTGGTCTTTAACTGTTCTGATGGTTTGGACTACAAGGTATAGTTCTTGTATCTAACTATTAACATTAAGTGTTTTATGCGTTTTTCTCTATTTGCAACATGACATAACAAAATAAGATGAGGATGGAGTGATCACAAGCAAGAGAAAAGAAATGAGGCAAAGAATGGCTAAAGTGGAATGAATAGAACAAGGAGAAGAGTCAACACATAGTGGTCTGGGTAGTCTGGGTAAGAATCAAGGCTAGGGATGATTTGTCAAATGGTGAAAAAATAAAAAATCTGTACATGTCAGTAAGAAGAAAGAAATGAGATGAGATATAAGATAGAATAGCAGGGAAACCTAGGAATAAGGACTAAGTTTACGGTAGGAAATTGGCAATTCAGTGAATGGCACATTGAACATGAAATATGTGGGAGGTGGGAATTCAGGGTAAGGTTTTTCAATACAGCGGTTCTCAAACTTGTTAGCCATTGGACTCCTTTACACCCTTAAAAATTATTGAGACTTCCAAAGAGCGTTTGTTTATATGGGTTACATCTGTTGATATTTACCATGTTAGAAATAAGAAAACAAATAAAATGTTAGAAATAAAGTGTTTTATATATATTTTTATTTGTTTAAAAAGTAACAGTAAATCCATTATATGTTAACATAAACATGTTTTTGTTGAAAACCTTCCAAACAAAAAAAGTCCCACTGTTTTATATTTTTGAAAATCTGTAATATTTTCAAAGTATTACAAAAAAAATTTAAAATATGAGAGCTGCCTATGCTCCACATCCTTGCCCATGCTATCAGGCTCCATAACTGTTGTCAACCTGAGAAGTATGAAATGGTATCCCATTGTATTCCCCTGGTCACTAGTGAGGTTGAATGTCTTCTCAAATGTTTATACTCTAGGATTTCTCATCTATGAAATACCTATTTACATCATTTCTTCGTGTTCTCTTGGCTTGCTTATGCTTTTAAAAGTTGAGTAGCAGGTTTTTAATATGTTTTTGCTACTGATTTCTTCTCTCAGTTCGGTGTTATCTCTTAGTTCTGTCCTCTAAAAAGGGACACTGACAGCCTAAAAACAGCAATCACCTCCAGTACCCGGACTGTGGTCTTAAGTACCTGTTCCTACTAAAAGTAACCAGAGCTGGCTCTAGGTCAAGGGCAGGAAATGCATAAAATGAGCCTGCAACATCCTGTCCTATCTGAAACAACAACAACAAAATACCAAAAATTTATGTGATCATATTATTAATCAGAATGTTACTAAAAGGGGTTCTTCATTGACCAAAGTTGGGATAATGTGAGAATAAGAATAATAACGAGTGGATCAAAACACATAAAACATTTTTAAATTCATTAATATACAATAATTAATGAAAAAGCATAAAACAAAACTCACTGGTCACCTTGGAGGTTTCCAGAGCAACAACTTACGTGAAAAATTGATAAAGAAAAAGAATTAAGTATTTATCCTGCCTTTTCTGTGGACTGTTTTGGGGGATAATAAAAAAGTTGATGAGGAAAAATCCTTATAGAATAATCACAATTAATAAACGCAGAAAGGATGATAATATTATAAATTGGTATTTTGCAACCTTTAAAAAATAATGTGTCTAGCAATGGCCTTTATTGCTAAAACCACTAAAGACTAATTGGAAAATTTATAATGGACAAGCACAGCTGGTAATCCACTGATCAGTCACCACTTTGACAATTAGGAAATATGTATCTCTTGTTATGATATGTAAGCTATGAATTATTCCTGTTCAAACAAACTTCAAACTTTTGAAAAGTAGAGATAAAGATGTATGAGATAAAGGAATATGTTAACACCACAAGAATACAATCAGCTAAATATGGAATCAGGGGAATTCTTTGGGGAAAAATAACTTACAGACCTTCAAAAACGAATTGCATGAAAAAGAGAGGATTCAGGGAACTGCTATAAATTTAAAGAGATTTAAGAGACACGGTAACCAAATGCAGTATTTCTACCTTGCTTGTATCTTTATCCGAACAAACCAACTGTAAAAGGACAATATTAGTACCGTTGAGGAAAATTGAACATGATTTTAAGTAATTATTGGATTTTTCTTTGAGTAGGTTAACAGTATTGATTTGGGTAATTTTGGGGTTTTTACATGTTACAGGGTTTATGGTGAAATAATATGATGCCTAGGGTTTGCTTTAAAATACTATAACAACAAAAATTGTTGGAGAGTATTTTGAAAATAGCAGAATATTGGTGATTGTTATGCTGGATGATGTATATGTTCTTTCACCCCTTGTATATGTTTGAAATCTTTCAAAATATAAGAGTTTTTTTACAGTAGAAATCATCACAAAATAAAATGGTAGAAATAACACCAAAACTTATTTCTAGTGGTCAATTAATAGCTATACAATTCATCTCTGAAAAACAAAACAAAATAGCCCCTAACTGCTGTCAGCTGAGAGCTGACCTGACTCAGACTATTTGCTTCTCCAGTTGAACACAAACAATTTCACAGACCACCAACTACAGACCAGGTCACAATGCATCCATTATGGAATGAGATGCCATAATCGTGTCTGAGAACACACAAGAATTCTGCCCAAACCACAAAAATAATCTAACATCCCCCTCTCCCGGCTAACCTCTGTAACTGCTTCACCTTTACCAATGACAGCCTCAGCCAGCTATCCATCAGCCTTCTATGTAATATTATTATGATATCCTACCAGCACCTAATCCACAGTGTTGTGGATTGAATTGTGTTCCCTCAAAATACACTCAAGTCCTCATGCCTAGTATCTGTGAATGTTACCTAATTTGAGTCTTTATATTTGTAAAGATTCTGATGTTTAAAATGAGGTCATACTGGAATTGAATGGGCCCTAATCCAATAACTAGTGCCTTTATAAGAAGAGAAAAATGTGGATATAGACACACAGAGAAGATGACCAAGTGAAGGTACACAGGAGGTAGAAATCAGAGTGATGCAGTACAAGAAGCCAAGGAATACCAAGGGTTGCCAGCAACCACTAGGAGCTACCAAGAGACAAGGAAGAATCCTCCCCGAGAGCCTTCAGATCAAGCATGGCTTTGCTGATACCTTGATTTCAGACTTCTAGCCTCTAGAACTATTAGATAATAAATTGCTGCTGCTTTAAGCCATTCAGTTTATGGCAATTTGTTACAATAACTCTCAAAAATTAACAAAGCAAAACCTCTCTTCACTGACCCTTCCCTAGAATTTGCTAACACAAGCCCAAATCCTCCTAATGTCCTTTTGCTGAGAGAATCCTTGGTTCCCCAGTGTGTGGTCTCCCTTACTGGAATAACTGGTAAACCCAATTATGTTTGACTACAGATGTGTTTCTGTTTATATATGACCTGTAGGCATTGACTCTGTCCTTCACTTTTGTTGAAAACAAAGAATTGGAAATTACCTGACTTGAAAAAGTATTTGTTAGCCAGTCAGTCATTGCAAGCATTCCTGTGTTCCTGATCAATGTTTGGAACTGTCCTTTGGCACCCTGGAGGTTTTTGCATCTGGGGCAATGCTCCATAGCAAGATTTTGTTTGAATGAGAGCAAGGCTGCTAGTATCATCTACTGAGCCTCTATGCACGTGGCACATGTTCACCAAGTCACCAGCCGTGTCAGGGCTGGATTTCAAACCCCCCGCTCTCCTCCACAGCCAGGCACAAACTGCCCAGCCAGGAGTGGCAGAGAAAGAGGGTCATTTTTGAAGAGCAAATGGAAATGAAGAACCAGCATGACCACAGACATGTTCTCAGAGAGAAAAATATTAGCAAAGAGTCTGTATCACAGATCAAGATCTGGAATTTTCTCTGTTATTTCCTTTAAAACTGTTTGTTCATAAGTATCCCGTGGGAAGTCGGCATGTATGCCAGGGCTTACATGTATCCTAAGTATGAAGACCACTCCTCCACAACATGGAAGCATTCCTCAGCTTTGTTGTGCAGAACACCAACTTGGTCTTTAGTCCCGTCCATGCTATCATTCCATCCATTCAATCAATTTTCTCTTCTCTTGGCTACATTATTACTAATTTCCAGGGACTATTTTTTATCTCTGACTAATTTCTTTTATAGAGCATCTTGTTTTATTTTAGGAATGTATTTCCCTTCCAAATCTCTCTGAGAATTCCATTTGAATTTTATAAAATTATTTTCTGTCTTCTAAATTATCTCCACTTTCTCTAAAGTTCCTCATTAGTTTATTGTTCTCATTCCTTCTCTTTCTTTAATCTTACTTATTTTGGTTCATAAGTATAGATGAAGGACTAATTTAATTAGTGCAAACAGCCCGTTTCCCCCAAATGGCCCTTCCTTGAATGAAAGAACTACCAAGAGCCCTGTGGAAGTACAGAATGTGTGGCCAGCAGGCTTCACATGTCCCATGTAGTCCCACAGGTGCGTACCACCATGCCCACCTAATTTTTGTATTTTTAGTAGAGACGGGGTTTCACCATGTTGGCCAGGATGGTCTCCATCTCTTGACTTAGTGATCTGCCCGCCTCAGCCTCCCAAAGTGCCGGGATTACAAGCGTGAGCCACTGTGCCTAGCCTATTCCAGGTTTTTTTTCAAAACTTTCTTCCTGCTAGTTTCCCTTTCCATTATGTTTTTATCAAGCAAGTACAGGTATAAGTGTGGACACAGAAAAGGAGAGAGAGACGCCGATCTATCGGTCTCTGTGTTTTGTGGGAATCAGAGGAAGGGGAGGAAGTAGTTCAGTTGACCACCTTGAAATTTTAAAACCATTAGTTCTATTGTTAAAGAGATAGATCTGTGGTATAATGCAAGATTTGTACACATGCTTAACCAATATCTCCAGTCCCCAAAAGAAATGCAACACTTTAGATGGTACATACTTATTTTCCTCCACCATTAGGATTCTGCTGTAGAAGAAATTAAGAATCATTGCCATAATCTGCGCTGCTATGCCTTCTGCTCAGTAGTTCTTGTGTGTGTCTGCCTTCTAGAATACCTTCTAAAGATAATGAAATCTTCCATTAGTAAAATTTTTCAAGTTTTCTTAAAGTCCTTAAGTTTGTACATTCCATGTGTTAGATTATTTGGGAATCTATTACATACTTACAGAGGTGAGTGGAGTTTATAAACAAGAAGGAAAATTGGTCAGATTGTCATTTTATTTAAAAATAAAACAGATTCAAATCACTTAGACTCAAAAAGATATTTCCTCTTGTAGAAAAGTTTACTTCTGACAGAGTCCAATATTCACATAAAACTATTGCTTATTTGTAGATACCACCTTTTTTTTACATTTCAGCTCAAAATTTAATTTTTGAAGGAGTTGAACTACACAATACAAAGTTGAACTGCTTTATTTTGATTTCAGATGATGGGGCGCTTCTTCAGTGGCTTGGCACAGTCAGGGGCCTGGTGCTGCTTTGATGAATTTAATCGAATTGACATAGAAGTTCTGTCCGTCATTGCACAGCAACTCATTACCATTAGGAATGCCAAAGCGGCAAAGGTAAGGCATTGGGCAATCGACTCTCATGGTAGCAGTCCTTACGTTTGCAGTTAACTCACAGGAAGTTACATTTTAGAAAGGAAGTACTAAAAAAGTTAGGGAGGAATAGCTACACAGATTATGGGATCTCAAGGGTACCTTGGCTCTCCAGAACCAACTGGACTAGAAAATCTAAAGAGAATGAGGTCAGGTGAAGATAGTGAGTGGTCCTGTTATTTAAAATTTGTTTTAACCCCTTATAAGCATGTCTCTAGAGAGGGGTTTCATATTCAGAAGCTGATGGCAGTGAAGGTTGGGACCAAGTCTCTACCACTCTATGTTGACCTTCTGAGATCTGGTCACAATGAGCAGCACTGGTGTTCAGCCTCTGCAAACCAAAACAGCACTGCTCCAAGCCCTGTGAGGGCCCCCACTACTCCATTGGTCCTTTCAGAAGAGCCCCAGACCTCCTCTGGATACACCAGTAAGGGTTTATCCTGGCATAGCCTGGAGGACTCCAGACTCAGCTCTAGCTTCAGAGGCAGAGGCTATCTCATTGGAAAGCACCCTGGTAAGAACTGTTAAATATTTTGATTATCACCTCTGCAAAAAAGCAAGTTATAGAACAAATAAAAAGAAATCGTGACTTGGACTTTAGTGAACTGCTAAATTGTGTAAGTCATTGTGGTATGTGCTCACACATATTTCATCTTACACCAAACCTATATGAAGCCTATGTCATTTCCCCCAAAGTAATAGGTGGAAATAATTCAGAGTTAAAAAATATTTTCACAGACACCAAAATTTATCAGATCCTAAAATCTAAGCTCCCTTATCTGTACTCTCTCCTGTTCCTGCATAATCTGGGGAGGACTATATTAAATACAAGATCTTTAAATACAGAGATAGCATAGTCTGTATTATGCAAGTGATTATCATCTGGCTGAGCAATTCACTGAGAGCAAAGTGTATGGAGTAAGGGGACAGGGACCAGAGAGAGTAGAGGCAGAGGCAGGATTGAAGCTTTGTCTCTAGAGAACAGCCTTATGAGGGCAGAGGAAGATAGGAGAGCATCCGCAGATAACCAGCCTCATCCTCAAGCTGCCAGTGCCAAATGAGACAGCTGGAGTAGGGTAGATCCCCTGGCATAGATAAACTAAACCACAGAAATGGAGAGGCTTGCTAGCATGAGCAGCCATTCAGCAGCAGCAGAAATGGTCTCCAGTTGCACCACACATTCTCTCCTCCAGGCTGTGGCACATCACCCTACTCCATCCTGGTCTTCCCCTATATTCCTCATGCCTGTTAATAGCACCTTCATCTAGTGGCCCAACTAGAAACCTAGAACTCACCTTGGAATTGACCCATCACTATCAGTCCCAGAATCTAAGCCATCACCAAATCCTGTTAATTTTATCTACGAGATGCTTCTCCTCCCCACTTATACCTCTTGAATTCTGGCTCTCATGTCCCCAGTGATTATTCCTCACGGGTCTCCCTGTCTGTAGCCTGTCTAACCTCTCCCTGCCAACTTTAATCCTATCGATCTACTTGGAAGTCTTCTCTGCTTCCCCCCAAACATGGGACAAAATCTAAATTCCTTAGTTTTAGATTAGCAGTAAACAATCAAGATGCTTAGGCCCAGCCTAACCATACTTCCTGGAACTTTGCCCTTTAGCAAAGTGAATTGCTGGTCATTTCCAGAACGCCCAGTGATTTCTTGCTCCTGCTCCCCTTTCCTGGAATGGTGCCCCTATTCCCCTACCTGAAACATCCTTCTTCTTTCTTCAGATCCTAAGCAGGTTGCCTGCTACCCCCATAGGCTTTGCACACACCTGCACTGTAGTATATGTTGAACTTTTTGATCACGGTTTCCAGGTTGATTGCAGACAGCAAGCCTGGGAGTTTCTGGAGGGCTCAATAGTGAGGATCCTTCAGCTGTGTGCCTCCATGCCTCACCTAGTGCCTCACCTGCAACAGGTGCTCAACAATGTTTGCTGTTGAGTAAAGGTGGAGGGGAGATGACAAAAACTGTGACAGTGGGGCCTCAACAACTCAAGAACTAAGATTAGGTTGGAATTTCTTGGGGAATACCAGAAAGTGGGAGTGGAGAAGGTTTAATGGTCAGTAAATCTAAGATGAATAGAAAATTAGCAGGGCATGGCGGGGCATGCCTGTGGTCCCAGCTACTTGGCAGGCTGAGGTAGGAGGATTGCTTGAGCCTAAGATGTCAAGGCTGCAGTGAGCTCTGATCATACCACTTGCACTCTAGCATAGGAGACAAAGCAAAGCCCTGTCTCGAAAACAAAAACAAAATAGAGTTGAAATAAAGAGTCTCAGCAAATGTTCAGGCCTAGAAGATCTTAGGACTTATCCAGGAAGGAAGAGACAATTTGGGCAAGGCAGGTGCAGGGAGGCAGAAATCAGGAAACACTGAGCCCAGAAGAGATGTGAAGTAGGCAGGTTAGAGTCAAAAATGTTCCCTGTTGCGCGGCAGCAGGATTCAATCGTCCTTGCTTCAGTGCTTCATTACATGTGTCTCGTATTCAAGTAATAATTAGGTCAAAAGTTTTACAAGTGTCTAGAGGAGTGTTAACTTATACTTTATTTTTGAACAGCTCTCTAGATTCATGTTTGAGGGGCGGGAAATAAAGTTGGTGATGACTTGCGCAGCCTTCATCACGATGAATCCTGGTTATGCAGGCAGAACCGAATTGCCTGATAATTTGAAAGCCCTGTTTAGACCATTTGCCATGATGGTTCCAAATTATGCCTTGATTGCAGAGGTGAGCATCACATTATGCAGCAGCAGAAATGTAAACTTCTTTCTTTTATTTACCATTCAACTCTATCAAAGTAGAAAGTTTCCTTTATGAATGCCCCTAGTAATGGTTATACATTACTAAGTGTGGATGTGATTGTTATGACTTGGAATGTTAAGTTCTGCATGTTTGTTGTTTACTGCTATATCCATAATACCCAGAATGGCATCTGGAATATAATAGGCCACTAAAACTGGAAAGAATCAATGAATTTAATTAACCAGTTCATTGGGGTTTTTCAGTTCCTCTCTAGGAATTAAAATGTCCGAATTGGTTACAAAAACACAGATTATTTTTATTTCTCTTTGCACATTATTTTTTACTGGAGTCAAGGAATGTTGAGTAGAAGCCTCACCATGATGGTAGGTGAAGATGGTTTATAAGTCTGTATCAACTTAGTTGAAAAATAGTAACCATTAACAAATTAATTCTTTATAATTGTGTTTGTTTTTTCTGTATCTAATTGGGTATCTTTCTATTTAAACTGGGTTTAAATAGCCAAGAATTTAAATGCTAGCCAAAAATTGATGTGTTTAGCCAAGTACAGTGGCTCAGACCTATAATCCCAGCACTTTGGAAGGCCAAAGTGGTAGGATGTCTGGATCCCAGAAGTTAGAGACCAACCTGGGCAATATGGTGGAATCCTCTCTCTACCAAAAATATAAAAATTAGCCAGTCCCATAATGTAGTCACAAAATAAATAAATAAATATTTAATTAGTTAAAAATAAAATAATTTTTAAAAAAGAATTGATATATTTAAATGTTGTACTTTAAAAAAAAAAAAAAAGAAAGAAAGAAACAGGGTCTCACTATGCTGCCCAGGATGGAACCAAACGAAGCTCAAGCAATCCTCCCGCCTCAGCCTCTAAGTAGCTGGGACTACAGGCACATGCCACCCTATCCAGATACATTTTATGCATATTTTTCATGGCACTTTTTATTGAGTTATAATTTATACACAATAAAGAGCACAGCTCATAAGGGTGCAGCTCAGTGAATTCTTACGCATGTATTTATCTATGTGACCACCAAGACCAAAATATAAGGTATTTTTAGGACTCCAGAAGACCCCTTATATGCTCAGTGCTGCATTTCATAACAAGGGACACTACCCCTTTAGGATGGAATTTCTCAGAAAGCACAGATCACTCCTTTAGCTAATAAATTCCTGTGATAACAGCTAATTTTAAATATTCTTCTATGTGAAATAAAAGTAATTGCTTAAGAATAGAGTAGATTGTGCCAAAGCCTATCATTAGAAAAATTATAGCCTATATTAGTGTATTAGGTCTTTCTTGCATCATCATAAAGAAATATCTGAGACTGGGTAATTTATTTTTTAAAAAAAAGAGGTTTAATTGGCTCCTGGCTCTGCAGGCTGTACAGAAAGTGTGGTGCTGGCATCTTCTAGACTTCTAGGGTGGCCTTAAGGAGCTTTTACTCATGGTGGAAGGTGAAGTGGGAGCAGACACTGCACATGGCAAAAACAGGAATGAGAGAGAAAGAATGGGTGGGGGGTGCCCCACATTTTTAAATGACCAGATTGCAGGAGAACTCACTCACTATTGCAAAGCAGCACCAAGCCATGGGGGATCAAGGGTCCACCCCTATGACCCAAACACTTCCCATCAGCCCCCACCTTCATCACTGGGAATTATAATCCAATGTGAGACTTGGATAGGGATAAACATCCAAACCATATCAATTAGAATAATGCTTACAGCAACTCAGGGGTCCCCCATACCCACTGCTGGCATGGTGGGGTGGGGGGCAGTTAAGGCAGGTAGTATCTTGACCCTCTCTACAAACAGGAACAATAAATGACTTGCTCATTGTCCCAACCTGGTAAGAAAAAAAGCAGGCTTAGAGCCCAGTCCAACATGTTGTCCACACCTCATGCTTTGTCCTGTTGTTATATTACTCAGTAATAGATGGGACAAATTTAAAAGTCTAGTCTTCAAGTGCTACTCTTACTATTTTTAGAGTTTAAATGAATTAGATTCTACTCATCAGAATTTTTTTTTTCTTTGAGATGGAGTCTGGCTCTGTCGCCCAGGCTGGAGTACAATGGCACGATCTTGGCTCCTCCTCCCAGGTTCAAGCCATTCTCCTGCCTCAGCCTCCCAAGTAGCTAGGATTATAGACTCCTTTCACCAAGCCCGGCTAATTTTTTGTATTTTTAGTAGAGACGGTTTCACCATGTTGGTCATGCTAGTCTCGAATTCTTGACCTCAAGTAATCCACTCGCCCCGGGCTCCCAAAGTGCTGGGATTACAGGCATGAGCCACTGCACCTGGCCTGTCAGTAAATATTTTTAATCACCTACTGTGTGCGGAGCACTATGCTAGTCAGCAGGGATAGAGCAGAAAACAAAACAGATACCAGTAAGAACTCTGCCTCATTCCAAATTCCGCATCTAAAGCCAACTGCAGTTTTTCAGGCAGATTATAAATAGAAAAAAGGGTCCACAGCCAGCTTCACTGTCAAAGACACTAAGCATCATCTGATTAATGTAACCAAGGATGCAGAAACTTGTAGAAGAAAGGCAGAGGAGAGGCTGACAATCTGCATGGCTTCCCTTGACTCCTAGGAAAACTAAGGGAGCTGGTGGCAATCACTGTCCACTAGGGTGGCGCTCCTGTCAGATCAGAGAAGCTCAATTCTTGCTTTTGTACTTGGGCCGAATAACATCATCAAACTTTCATGATGGGAACATTTTCAAAGACTGGGCTCTTCTGCTTCTTGAACCAATTGTCCCCAAAGCTACATCTTCATCTGTAGAAGGAAAACAGAATTAGTGCCTACGTATACCCCATACAATATTCTGCCTTCCAGTTTCCTGTGGCACAGAAAGCTTTTTTCCCTTCAATCTTTATGTTTCTTTTTTTTTCCCCATTTATTTATTTTATTGCATTTTAGGTTTTGGGGTACATGTGAAGAACATGCAAAATTGTTGCATAGGAACACACCTGGCAGTGTGATTTGCTGCCTTCCTCCCCATCACCTACATCTGGCATTTCTCCCCTTGCTATCTCTCCCCAGCTTCCCACCCCCCACCGTCCCTCCCCTATTTCCCCCCAACTGACCCCAGTGTGTAGTGCTCCCCTCCCTGTGTCCATGTGTTCTCATTGTTCAACACCCACCTATGAGTGAGAACATGCGGTGTTTGATCTTCTGCTCTTCTGTCAAATGACATAACAACTTGGGAAGGTATAATACTTAAAGTCAATTTTGAATATGTTGGTATCATGCAGATACATTGATATCAATTCAATATAATAAGCATTGCATGATTTTTTCTATTCTAGGTAATTCTATATTCAGAAGGATTTGAATCCAGTAAAACATTAGCAAGAAAAATGACTCAGATGTATAAACTTTGCAGTGAGCAGCTGTCTCAGCAAGATCACTACGACTTTGGCATGAGAGCGGTGAAGTCTGTCCTGGTCATGGCTGGGTAAGAAACCAAAGTAGTCAGGAGTGAAATCCCCAACCATGGGATCAAACACATTAAATGGGTAACTAGGAAAGGCTCTCAGAGAGATGCCTGGCACACAGTAAGTGATTAATAAATGTTGGCTGCTGCTGTTGTCATCATTCTTACCTTGACACTCCCATGACAAAGTTACACAGGTTCTCTCTCCTCATCCCATGACAGTTCTTCACTGTGAATCCTCACATGGTTATCCTCAACAGAAACTGATCCCCAGCCAGGCTTTGGATAACATTCACTTCCCCTGAACTCAAATTCAGACGTTAGGTTTTTGTGTACAAAAGCCTTTACCACCATAAGTTGGTATGACTGGACTTAAAAGTCACACCGTCTGTTATGCATATGCAGCAAGGCCAATCATACATGTTGCCTGAGAAAGCCTCAGGAGTGTAAAGAAACTTCACCATTTCAATTCAGTTCAGCTTATGTCTTAGATTTCACCTTTGTCTTTGTAATGGGGTCCAAGCCTAAGCTTCTTTCTAGTGTCTAGTAAAGAATCTTTCCTCTTTCAAGCCCCAACTTTTCTCTTTATAACTTCTTCAAACTACTATATCTGGAATCCCCCAACTTATTCAGAGCCTCCGAGATGACCTATTTTCTCTCTAGTCCTTCCTCTCAGGCCCTGACTCATTAGCTCAGATTCTGCACATCCAGGAACCCTCTGCCTGGCTCCTGTATCACTGGGTTCTGCACAAATCTCCCTGCAGTTTCCTACTCTCTGTTCTTTTAATCTCTCAGATATAATATGTCCCCTCTTTACAGGATGGCTATTTAAGGACTAGGAATACTAAGAAGTTTGGATAACACTTGCACTGAAGGAGCACAACTACAGTCCAGTGGGTCATAGAGACAGACTAGTGTGCTGTCACGTAGGCTGCAATGCAGGGAAGGCAACAACAGGGCCGCACCCACCCGAGGTTCACGGAGAAGGATAGAGGACAGGAGCTTTCTAGAGAAGGGAGTCACTAGGCTGGGTTTTGAGGGGGAAATAAGAGCAGGCAAAGAACAAGGCAAGATATTCTGGGCAGAGAGAAAAGAAAATCACAGGAATAGGAATCATCATGGTGTATTCAGGGAGCTATAAATTCAGGTTGAATGAAAAGGGGATTGGGGAGTGTGTTGAGAAGATGTCCTTGTCATTCTCCTTAAGGCTGCGTAGCCATTGCAGGCTTTGTCAGTGTGCTCTGTTGGAGATGAACGCTGAGCACACAAGGGAAAGTGATCCTCTCCTTCTAGCAGGAATCCTCAGCGGAAGGGCTCTGCCCTCCCCACAGGTTTAGAAAATCACATTCAACCTTATATTCTTGTAATATTATCTGAAGTATTCCTTTGAATTTAGATCTTTAAAAAGAGAAAACCCAAACCTAAATGAAGATGTGGTGTTGATAAGAGCTTTACGAGACTCCAATTTGCCAAAATTTCTCACAGATGATGCTCTTCTGTTCAGGTAAGTTTCTGGACATTACCAAGTAAAGCATGGCTATCATGTAGAAGCAAATGGTAGTCTTATCTTCAATTATTTCTTTCTCTAACAAGCTGAAAACTTTCTCATCTTTTCTGGAGAAACTTATTTTGCGGTTTAAGAAATACTCTTAAAGATATTAAAGTTTGGGCATAATTTCAATCATTTATGTTTTTTAATCAAAATGTTAATCACCGGACTATGTGCTATACAAATTAGCATTTGGCCATAAGTTCCTGATGTAAGAGAAGTTTCTGACTCCAAAAAAGTCAGACCTGGGTCTTAACATAAATATGATTGCTTTTATCCATTTTGTTGTTTGTTATGTAATTTTAGATTTCTCCAAGTTATACATGTATGTAGTGCATGTAAAAAGAAAATAGTTTCATAAATTGGTCTCATGGAAAGCAACAGTCCCCAGCCTTTCACCAACTCCCACTTTCCAAAAACAATCATTTTCCAACTCTTTTATTTAGTTTTGTTATCCCCCTCCAAAGTTCTTAACACCACATTTATGCCTTTTTTTTTTTTTTTTTTTTATTTCAGTAGTTGCCCTAGATTTTGCAAGACACATTTACAACTAATCTAAGCCCATTTTCAATTAACACTATACCATTTCACGGGAAATGTGAGTACCTTGTAATAACAATCCATTCCTCCCTTCTATTCCAATTCCTCCCTTCCATCCCTTGTGACATTGCTGTCATTCATTTTACTTATACATGAGCATACAAAAGCATATATATTATATACACATAGGCATACATAATTAAATACATTGTTGCTATTACTATTTTGAACAAACTGTTATCTGTTAAATCAATTAAGAATAATAAAAAGGTTTATTTTTTGTTTTTTGCTTTGTTTTTTTGAGATGGAATCTCCCTCTGTCACCCAGTCTGGAGTGCAGTGGCATGATCTCGGCTCACTGCAACCTCCACCTCCCTGGTTCAAGCAATTCCCCTGCCTCAGCCTCCTCAGTAGCTGGGATTTCAGGCGAATGCCACTACGCCCAGCTAATTTTGTGTGTGTGTGTATTTTTAGTAGAAACGGGTTTTCACCATATTGGCCAAACTGGTCTTGAACTCCTGACCTCAGGCAATCTGCCCCCGTCAGCCTCCCAAAGTGCTGGGATTACAGGTGTGAGCCACAACACCCAGTCAAGAAAAATGAAAGTTTTTATTTTACCTTCGATCATTCCTTCTTCTGTGCCCTTTTTTAGGTAGATCAGAGTTTCTGACCTATGTTATTTTCCTTCTCTCTAAATAATTTCTTGTAATATTTCTTACAAGGCAAGACTACTGGCAACAAATTTTCTCGATATTTATTTGTCTGAGAAAGTCTTTATTTTTCCTTCACTTTTGCAGGATAATTTCACAGAGTACAGAATTCTAGGTTGATGGGGGTTTTCTCATATGTTTCACTCCATTCTCCTCTTGCTTGCGTAGTTTTCTGAGAAGTCAAGTGTAATTCTTATCTTTGCTTCTCTATAGGTAAAGTGGGTTTTTCTTTCCGTCTGGCTTCTTTCTATATTTTTCTTTATCTTTAATTTTCTATGGTTTTAAAATGACATGCCTCAGTATAATTTTTTGATATTTGTCCTGCTTCGTGTTTTCTGAGTTTCTTAGATCTAAGATTTGGTGTGTGACATTAATTAGGGGAAATTCTGTCATTATTCTTTCAAATATTTCTTCTGGGACACAGGGAGGAGAGCATCACACACTGGAGTCTGTTGTGGGGAACTAGGGGAGGGACAGTGGGGCATAGGGAGTTGAGGAGGGATAACATGGGGAGAAATGCCAGATATAGGTGACAGGGATGGAGGCAGCAAACCACATTGCCATGTATGTACCTATGCAACAATACTGCATGTTCTTCACATGTACCCCAGAACCTAAAGTGCAATTAAAAAAATATATATATATATGTATATATATATATATATATATATATATATATATATATATACACACACACACACAAATATTTCTTCTGTTCCTTTCTCCCTCTCTTACCTTCTGGTATTCCCATTGCACACATGGTACTCCTTTTGTAGCTGTGCCGTGGTTCTTGGGTATTATGTTGCTTTTCCAGTCTTTATTCTCTTTTCAGTTTCAGAGGTTTCTATTGAGGCACCCTCAAGCTCCGAGATACTTTCCTCAGCTGTGTCCAATCTACTAGTAAGTCTATCAAAGGCATTCTTCATCTCTGTTATAGTGTGCTGATTTTTTATAATGCATTTCTTTTTGCTTCTTTCTTTGGCTTTCCATATCTCTGCTTACATTGCCCAGCTGCTTCGGCATGCTGTTCATTTTATCCATTAGAGCCTTTCACATATTAATCATTGTTGTTCTAAATCCCTGTCCGATACTTTCAATATCCCTCCCATGTCTGGTTGTACTGCTTGCTCTGTCTCTTCAGATTGTATTTTTTGCCTTTTAGTATGCCTCACAATTTTTTCTTGATAGCTGGACATGATGCAGTGGTTAAAAGGAGCTAGGACAAAGGTAAATTGGCCCTAAGTAATGTTGTGGTATGGTGCAGCAGGAGGGAAAATGCTCTATTGTCCTAGGATTAGGACTCAGTCTTTTAATGAGCATATGCCTTTGAACTGTAAGCTTCAAAAGTGTTTCTCAGTTTTTTCTCCCCCTGTTAGGTGATACAGGGTGGCAGAGTACCCTAGAGTTGGGTTTTTCCTTCTCCCAATGAAAGGCCAGAGCCAGCTGGAGTTGATATTTCCCTTCCCCCAGGTCTGTTAGGCTCTGACGAAACTCTAGCAGGTTAGGCTCGGTCAACTCTCCTGGCTTCTTCTTAGGAAGAGCAGAGTGCTCCTGCCTATTTCAGAATGGTTTCTTTTCCCCTCCCCTGCCAGAAGCATCAGGGGATTTCTTTCTTTCTTTTTTTCTCAAATGTGATTCTTTTTTTTCATTTCCAACTTTTAAGTTCAGGGATACATGTGCAGAATGTGCAGGTTTGTTACATAGGTAAATGTGTGCCATGGTGGGTTGCTGCACAGATCATCACATCACCTAGGTATTCAGTCCAGAATCCACTAGCTATTCTTCCTGACCCTCTCTCTCCTCCCACTCCCCACCCTCCAACAGGCTCTTGTGTGTGTGATTCCCCACCATGTGTCCATGTGTTCTCATCATTTAGTTCCCACTTATAAGTGAGAGCATACGGTATTTGGTTTTCTGTTCCTGCATTAGTTTGCTAAGGAAAATTGCCTCCAGCTCCATCCACGTTTCTGCAAAGTTTATAATCTCACTCCTTTTTATGGCTGCATACTATTCCATGGTGCATATGTATCACATTTTCTTTTCTTTTTTTTTTTTTTTGAGACAGATTCTTGCTCTGGCACCAGACTGGAGTGCAGTGGCATGACCTTGGCTCACCGCAACCTCCACCTCCTGGGTTCATGCAATTCTCCTGCCTCAGCCTCCCGAATAGCTGGGACTGCAGGTGCATGCCCCCACACCCAGCTAATTTTTTTTAATTTATTTTTAGTAGAGATGGGGTTTCACCGTGTTGGCCAGGATGGTCTCCATCTCTTGACCTTGTGATCCACCCACCTTGGCCTCCCAAAGTTCTGGGATTACAGGCGTGAGCCACCACACCCAGACTATACCACATTTTCTTTATCCAGTCTACCATTGGTGGGCTTTTAGGTGGGTTACATGTCTTTGCTATTTTGAATAATGCTATAATGAACATACATATGCATGTGTCTTTATAATAGAATGACTTCTATTTCTTTAGGTATATACGCAGTACTGGAATTGCTGGGTCAAACGGTAGTTCTGTTTTTAGCTCTTAAGGGAATCACCAAACTGCTTTCCACAATGGTTGAACTAATTCACACTCCCACCAACAATGTAAAAGGATTCCTTTTTTCTCCACAACCTTGCCAGCATCTGTAGTTTTTTTAGGTTGTTTTTTTTTTTTTTTTTTTGACTTTTTAATAATAGCCATTCTAGGATGGGTACAGTGGCTCACAACTGTAATCCCAGTACTTTGGGAGGCCGAGGCAAGCGAATCATTTGAGGTGATCCAGCCTGAGACCAGCCTGACCAATATGATAAAACCCCATCTCTACTAAAAATACAAAATTGGCCAGGCGTGCTAGTGCACGCCTGTAATCCCAGCTACTTGGGAGGCTGAGGCAGGAGAATCTCTTTAACCTGGGAGGCAGAGGTGACAGTAAGCAGAGATCATGCCATTGCACTCCAACCTGGACAACAAGAGTGAAACTCTGTCTCAAAAAAATAATAATAACAGTAATAATAGTAATAATAATAGCCATTCTACATGGTATGAGATGGTTTCACATTGTGGTTTTGATTTGCATTTCTCTATTGATCAGTAATGTTTAGCCTTTTTTCATATGTTTTTTGGCTGCATCTATGTCTTCTTTTGAGAAGTGCCTGTTCATGTATGTTGTCCACTGTTTAATGGGGCTGTTTGTTTTTTCCTGTAAGTTTAAGTTCCTTATAGATGCTGGATGTTAGAACTTTACCAGATGCATAGATTGCAAAAATTTTTGCATGATGGGATTTCTCTCAGATATTTACTCCAAGAACCTGGTTGAACTCCTAGAGGTAAAACTCACAAAAGATGTGCCCCTCCACCCTGTGACTGAATGCCTCTGGAGTTTTTCACTCTCAGACATCTCCACATGTAGCCTCAAGCAATTTATCAATTACAGTTCACATTTTCCTGCCCTGACACTGGCTTTCATACTAGTTAGCTGTGATCCTATGTATGTGAATGTCTGTGTCTCTAATGTTGAGGGCAGAGGTATCTACAGGCATACCTCATTTTATTTCACTTATTTGACTGCAGTTCACAGATATCGTGTATTTTACAAATTGAAGGTTTGTAAACCTTCATCAAGCAAGTTTATCAGCACAGTTTTTCCAACAGCTTGTGTTCACTGTGTGTATGTGTGGCACATTTTAGTAATTCTCACAATATTTCAAACACTTTTATTATTATATCTGTTGGATCTGTGATCAGTGATCTTTGATGTTGCTATGCAGTTGTTCTGGGAGCACCACAAACTGCATCCATACATGACAGCAAACTTAATTGATAAATGTGTGTCCTCTGTCTGCTCCATCGACAGCCAGTCTCCCATCTCTCTCCTCTTTGGGCCTCCCTCTTCTCTGAGACAATAGTATTGAAATTAGGCCAACTAATGACCCTACAATGGTCTCTAGTGTCAAGTGAAAGGGAGAGTCACACATCTTTCACTTTAAATCAAAAGCTGGAAACAATTAGCTTAGTGAGGAAGGCATGTCAAAAGCCAAGACAGGCTGAAAGCTAGGCCTTTTGTGCCAAATAGCCTAATTGTGAATGCAAAGGACAAGACATTGAAGGAAATTAGAAGTGCCACTTCATTGAATACATGAATGACAAGAAAGAGAAAGTAACCTTATTGCTGATATGGAGAAAGTTTTAGTGGTCTGAATAAAAGATTAAAGCAGCCACAACATTCTATTAAGCCAATGTCTAATCCAGATCAAGGCCCTAACTGTCTTCGATTCTGTAAAGGATGAGAGCCTGGTGAGAAAGCTGTAGAAGAAAAGTTCAAAGCTAGCAGAGATGTGACTGAATTGCTGCAATCTCATAATAAAACCTGCATGGATGAGGAGTTGCTTCTTATAGATTAGCAAGGAAAGTCAGTCTGTTTGTTTGTTTGTTTGGAGATGGAGTTTTGCTCTGTCACCAAGGCTGGAGTAGAGTGACACAATCTTGGCTCACTACAACCTCTGCCTCCTAGGATCAAGAAATTCTCCTGCCTTAGCCTCCCAAGTAGCTGGAATTACAGATGACGCCATCACCCCTGGCTAATTTTGTATTTTTGGCAAAGACAGAGTTTCACCATGTTGGCAAGATTGGTCTTGAACTCCTGGCCTCAAGTGATTAGCCTGTCTCAGCTTCCCAAAGTGCTGGGATTACAGGTGTGAGCCACTGTGCCCAGCCAAAAGTAGTTTCTTGAGGTCGGATCTACTCCTGGTGAAGCAGCTAGCTTCAAACTTCTTTTCCTAGCTAGCTTCATGAAGTTTCCTTCATGAAGTTGAAGCAAAGAAGCCATTTTCATAACATAAGATACGAGGTAAAGTAGCAAATGCTGATGTCAAGGCTGTAGTATGTTATCCAGATCTAGCTAAGAATACTGATGAAGGTGGCTACACTAAGCAACAGATTTTTAATGTAGATAAAACACCCTTCTATTAGAAGATGATGCCATATAGGACTTTCATAGTGAAAAAGGAGAAATCAATGCCTGGCTTCAAAGCTTTAAAGGCCAGGCTGACTCTAGTCAGGGGCTAAAGCAACTGGTGATTTTAAGTTAAAGCCAGTGCTCATTTACCACTCCAAAAACCCTAGGACCCTTAAGAATTACACTCAGTCTACTCTGCCTGTGCTCTAAAAATGAAACAACAAAGCCTGGATGACAGCACGTCTGTTTAGAGCATGGTTTACTGAATATTTTAACCGTTTTCCCATTTGCCCCAAGAGTACTCACTGGCAGCACTTGCAGCTGCAGAATTTAACCCGAGATAACTTTGCCATGAAATATCTCACTTTTACTATTATTTTCACATTGCTCTAGTATATTGACTTTGGAAACAAAAGACATCATCATTCTATAGCATTCTTTTTTAGTAGTGGTATTTCCACTTATAAAACATAGTAATTCTTGATCACTGAAAATATCAAATCCTAGAAAGCATAACATTTCTATGCTTGATGTTACCATCTTTTTCATAATTGTTGGCCAAAGTTTCATCTGATGAATCTGATTTTTCCAAAATAGATGGCTCTGATGATTTGGATGATTCTAATGTTAGTTCTGTTTAGAAATAACTCTAAGAACAGTTTTATATTTTATTTTCACACTGAAAAGCAGTCAAATTTGCTTCAGCCTCGAAGAGTGTGTTTATGTAAAATTAAATGAGTACTGGCAACAAGCTGCCCTTTTTTGTTCTAAGTGAGAAAAGGGTTAAACCCACCATTGAGAGCTATTGCTCAGAAAAAAAGACACTTTCAAAATGTCACTGCTCATTGGCAATGCACCTGGTCACTCAAGGCGTCTAAGAGAGATGTACAAGATGATGAATGTTGTTTTCATGCCTGCCAACACAACATTCATTCTGTAGCCCAGGGATCAAGGAGTACTTTCAACTTTCAAGTCTTATTATTTAAGAAATACATTTTGTGATACTATATCTGCCATAGATGGTGATTTCTCTAATAGATACAAGCAAAGTTAATTTAAAAACCTTCTGAAAAGGATTCATCATTCTAGATATCATTAAGAACATTTATTATTCATGGTAAGACAGCATGCCAACGTTAACAAGAGTTTGGAAACAGTTGATTCCAACCCTTATGGATGATTTTGACGGATTCAAGACCTCAGTTGAGGAAGTAACTGTAGAAGTGGTGAAAATAGCAAGAGAACCAGAATTAGAAGTGGAACCTGAAGACATGACTAAATGGCTGCAATCTCATGATCAAACTTAAATGGATGAGGCATTGCTTCTTATGGATTAGCAAAGAAAATAGTTTCCTGAGATGAGATCTATTCCTAGTGAAGATGCTGTGAATGGTGTTAAAATGACAACAAAAGACTTAAACTATTACATAAATATAGTTAATAAAGCAGTGGAAGGGTTCAAGAGAATTAACTTCAATTTTGAAAGTTCTGCTGTGGGTAAAATGCTGTCAAACAGCATCACATGCTACATAGATACTTTTCATGAAAGGAAGAGTCAATGAATGTGGCAAACATTATTGTTGTCTTATTTTAAGAAATTGCCACAATCACTGCCACCTTCAGCAACTACCACCCTGTTCCGTCAGCAGCTATCAACATTAAGGTAAGACCCTCTGCCAGCAAAAGGATTACGACTTGCCGAAGGCTCAGATGGTCATTTGCCTTTTTTAACAATAAAGTGTTTTTAAATAAAAGTATGTACATCTTTTAGACATAATGCTATTGTATGCTTAAATGACTACAGTATAGCATAAAGATAAATTTTATATGCAGTGGGAAACAAAAAAATGTATATGAGTTGCTTTATTGCTGTATTCACTTTATTGTAGTGGTCTGAAACTGAACCCCCAACATCTCTGAAGGATGCTTATATATAAATATATGATTAAGTTTCACAATAAATGGTAATACCATGTTTATAATAGGAACTGATACTTTTATCATGTTCTTCCTTTCTGATGCTCCAAGTTTGCTTCTTTCATCATTTTCTTTTTGCTTAGAGAACTTCCCTTTAGCCATTCTTTGTGGCAGATCTGCTGGCTACAAATTTGTTCACTTTTCATTCATCTGAGAATGTCTTGATTTCCCTTCATTACAGCGGGGTATTTTCCCTGGGAATAGGATTCTGGAGTGACAGTTCTTTCAGTACTTGAAAGCTGTTGTACCACTTCCCATGTATATGAAACCATAAAAAGGAATGAGATCATGTTCTTTGCAAGGACATAAATGAAGCTGGAAGCCATTATCCTCAGCAAACTAATGGAGGAACAGAAAACCAAACACTGCATGTTCTCGCTTGTTAAGTGGGAGCTGAAAAATGAGAACACGTGGACACAGGGAGAAGAGCAGGGCCCGGAGCCTGTCGGGGGTGGGGGGTACGGAGTAGTGGTCCTGCCTGTGGGTGGGGCGGGGAAAGGGAGAGAATTAAGGAAAATAGCTAATGCACGCTGGGCTTAATACCTAGGTGATGGGTTAATAGGTGCAGCAAACCACCATGGCACATGTTTACCTATGTGACAAAACTGCACATGTACCCCAGAACTGAAAATAAAACATTTTTTTAAAAAGGTGTTGTACCACTCCCTGTCAGCCTGCATGAATTCTGCTGTCATTTTATGTTTTTTCCCTGTTGGTAAGGTGTCTTTTTTTTTTCTTCTGGCTTCTGCTAAGATATTTTTTCTTTGTCTTCCGTTTTTAGAAGTTTGACTATGTTGTGTCTTCACATGGATTTCTTTGGGTTTATCATGTTTGAGATTTGATCAGCTTCTTAAATCTGCAGGTTCATGATTTTTGGCAAATGCCTGACATTTTCAGTCATTATTTCTCTGAATATTTCTTCAGCTCTTTCATCTTTCCCCATCATTTGAGACTCCAATGACACAAGTGTTAGATCTTTTGTTATATTTCCATAGGTCCCCAAGGTTGCTCATTTCTTTTTTCAGACAGTTTTCTCTATCTTGTTCAGATTGGATAACTTCTATTATTCTGTCTTGCAGTTTGCCAATTCTTTTTTCTATCCCTTCCATTTTGCTCTTGAAACCATCTATTGATTTGTTTTGTTATTATATTTTTCCAGTTCTAAAATTTCAAATAGGCTCTTTGTATATTCTTTTTTTCTTTTTTCTTTTTCTTTTTTTTTTTTTTTTTTTTTTTTTTTTTTTTTTTTTTTTTTTTGGCTGAGATGTCCTTATATTCTTTTGTTTCTAATGTGTTCATAATGGGTCCTTAAAACATTTTTACAATGTGTATTTTAAGATAATGATCTCACCTGTGTGTAGTCACATGTACCTATAGTCCTGGCTAGTCAGAAGGCTGAGGCAGGAAGATTGTTTGAGCCCAGAAGTTCAAGGCCAGCCTGGCCAGTATAGTGAGACTCTATCCCTTAAGAAATAAAACAAATTTGTCAGACAGTTTTAACATCTCTCTCATCTCAGTGCTAACATTTGTTGATTGTCTCTCTTAATTTACTTTGAGATCTTTCTGGCTTTTGATATGTTGAATCATTTTTATTGAAGCCTACTTATCTAAGGCATTATGTCATGAGACTCTAGATCTTATTTAAACTTGTTTTAGCTGGCCTTTCCTGATGCCACACCAGCAAGAGAAATTAGAAATGCAACTTTGTTACTGCCAGATGGGGATAGAATTCAACCTCTGTTGACATCTGTTGGGAGCAGTCATTTCTGCTGTGTAGGGGTGGGAGTTCCAGCTCCCGCAGCAGTCGTCCCGTGATAATGTTCTGGATAGAACAGTAGAAGCGCCTTATTACTGCTCACCACATGACCTCCACTGATGCCACAGGGGAAGACAGCTTTATTACGCCTGGACAGTGGTAAAAGTCCTGACACTCCACTGATCCTCCTCTGATGCCACCCATCAGAGAGAGGGAGGGATGCTCCATTATTCCTGGGTGGGGCTGGAAGTCCAAGCTTCCCATATGGTCTCCACTAATACCAAAGGGGGCATCATTACCTCCCAGTGAGGATGAAAGTGCTGTATCCCTATTTGGCTTTCTCTAACACCATGAGAAAATGAGGAGAGGAATTTGGGGAAACTTGTTACACCCTAGCTAGAGTGGAAGTCTGGGCTCCACATTCAGTCTCTGCTGGTGTGGGTGGGAATAAATAGCTCAGGATTTTTCTGTGATGTTTGGTTAGAGTAGAGCAGTTATTGCCTCAAAGTTTTCTGTCTTGCTGGGCTGCCCCTTCTCGGTCCTTTGAATAAAGACAGTTAGCTTTTCCTGGGGCTTTAAAAAAAAAAAATCTGTGCCCATTGGCATTTCTGGATTGCCAGGATATAAAAGACAAAAGGACACAAGGGACTTATCACAATGTTATTGCTTGCATCTTAAGATACCTAGCCAGTCTGCTTTCTCTCTACCTTTCAGAGTCTTCTTATCTTTATTTTACTTACACATAATTTACAGGGGTTTTAGTTGTACTTAATGGAAGGAATAGGGAAAAGTAAGTCTGTTCTCTCTTCCTGGAGAAAGAAGTTGGTTGGCACTTTCATGTATTGCTTTTAATACATTTGTATGTTTACAGCTGTTGCTTTTTCAATTGGTAATATATCATGAGCATCTTTTTGTCATGTTAGTATATATGCATGAATCTATTTTTTTTTAACAGCTGCTAGATTGCTATTATATAAGATTGTACTTTGAGACATAGTAAACCTACAGATCTACTTTAATGTGAAAGGTCATATATGGACATTTAGATTTTTCCTAATTGTTTTCTATTCTAATGATGGACATTCCTATACATATATCTTTGCACATGTATGATATTTCTACAGGGAGATTCCTGGAAGCAAGTTTCCTAGGTCATAGGGTTTGCACGTTTTTAATTTAAATGGATTCTCTCAAGTTGTCCTCCAAAGATGGCTTACCCTTTTACATTTACATAAGTGATTTTATGAAGGCGCATATTTTCCCATAAGTGTTTTAAAGAGAGGCCAAATGCAGTAGCCTATTTTAATATTCATTTCTTTAACTATTAGTGTCATTGGGCATCATTTTCTATGTTCATTATTCGTTTATAATTATTATTCTTGAAGCATGTTCCTATTATACTCTTACTTACTGATTTATAGAAACTCATAACCTATATTTGACATAAACATTGGAAATGTTTTTCTAAGTCTCTCATTCATGCTGTAAGTTTGTATATAAATCCTTTTATCTCACAGAAGTTTGGGGTTTGTCTGTTTTTATTTTTCACTCTGTCAACATTTGTTTTACAATTATAGATTTCCTGCCTTTCTTAGAAAGACTACCTTACCACAATGTTGCAAAATTTATCTCTTATACTTTCATCTAGTACTTTCATCGCTTTATGTAAGATTTTAACTGTGTCACAAATGTATATGTGTATATAATGTGAGGTAAAGATTTAGCTTTTTTTTCCGTATAGAAACAGTCACATTTTTCCTTCCTCCCTTTCTTACCTAATCTAATTTTTATTTGTATATTCACCTTATTTTTCTGAATATTCACATACAGCTAGCAGTATATGTAGGTGATTTTAGGAAAAATTGAGCTAAAATATAATTTTCAAATAATTTTAAATTTTTTAATGAGATATTTTATAATTTTTTAAATAAAAATAAGTTCATCACCTATATGTTTGGTATATGCCATGTACTGTGGGAAATACAGAAAGAAACATAAGAGATACTGCTTACTCCCAAAAAGCTCCTAATATACTTAAGAACATTGGTCGACTATACAGGAAACAAACAAAATCATATGTAATATCAGACAAATGATAGATTCTGGTACAGCACGTAGGACAAACTAATACTGTACATGCTCAGAAGAGAAAGATCAATGAGAAACAATAAGACTCATAATATTTCATTTATTGTAACAAATATGGGGAAATATCAATGACCAGTTATTTCTAATTAATTTTATTTTTGTTTTGACAGTGGAATCATATCAGATCTTTTTCCTGGGGTCCAAATTCCAGAACATGATTATGGTATTTTACAGTCAACAATTGTGGATGTCATGAATGGACAAAATCTTCAGCCTGAGATGTGTATGGTTAGAAAAGTGATACAGTTTTATGAAACTATGCTAGTAAGGCATGGTGTTATGTTAGTTGGGCCAACAGGCGGTGGCAAGACCACAGTTTACCGAGTACTAGCAGAAACTTTAGGAAATTTACAAAAACTTGGGATAGAAAATCCCTTTTACCAGGCAGTTAAAACATATGTTCTCAACCCTAAATCAATTACCATGGGTGAATTATATGGAGAAGTTAATAACTTAACCTTGGAATGGAAAGATGGTTTGATGGCACTAAGTGTCCGAGCAGCTGTGAATGATACTTCAGAAGACCATAAATGGATCATCAGTGATGGGCCAGTAGATGCTCTTTGGATTGAAAACATGAATACAGTGCTGGACGATAACAAGATGCTTTGCCTGGCTAACAGTGAGAGGATTAAACTCACACCTCAAATTCACATGCTTTTTGAGGTAAGTGTGCACATTACTGTGGAGTGAAATAATTCATTAAATTGGCATACCATCATTACTTTTTTTCTCACACTGATGTAGCCTTTACTATCTATAATGTCTATTATTATTCTCTGTTTACTTATTAAGTTATCCTTTTGTAATAGATTATCAGTCCTGACAGTCAAAGTCTCAAATGTTCTTGTCTCTATAAATAGGAAGAACAAAATAAATTCTGGCTTCCTTAGCACTTGCTTTCCTTTGGAGAGAGAGACAGAGATTTGAAATGCATTTCAAATTAAACAATTATTATATTTAATAAGAATAAATTATCCCACTGTGATGTGAATATTTGATGAGGAATTGGAAGAGGAATGTGGACCAAGCACAGCTACAAACATTATGAAGGTTACCATCTGTGCTATATTCATTCATCAAATACTGATTGAATGCCTACTGTGTGATAGGGATTCTAACACAGGAATGAAAAGAATAGAGAAAAGCAAAGAGAATAAAGAAAAAAATACCTATTCCTGCTCATAGGATTTGACAGTATCCTCCTATACTTGTGGGAATTTTTTTCACCTTATACCTCATGTAACTTTCCTCTTCCATTTCTAATTACGTATTGCTCTCCCACTCTCTTCCACACAAAGCCTTTCAGTGTTAAGTTAGACTTTAAAAGTGTGAATCATTTTAAAAGTGTGAACACTGAAGTTGAATAAATAAGGAAGCATCATATTAGCTGTTTCCTGTTCAACTTTCTTCAACTTTAGGTGCAAGATCTGCGGGTTGCCTCCCCTGCAACAGTCAGTCGGTGTGGAATGGTGTTTGTGGATCCTGAAGAACTGAAATGGATGCCTTATGTTAAAACTTGGATGACAGGTATTTCTGAAAAAGTAAGTGCAACCAGATATTCCCCAATATCTCCATCTGTCAGGACTCACACTACCTTCAGATGTACAAATAGTAGGTTAAGGATTCATTGTTCTTGATTGAGGGGACTTCATTATTTACCTAGTACTCCCTAAGAATTCAGGAATCCTTCAGGAATGTTTATCTACTCCCCAAATCTGTCCCCATTCCTTGTTATCCCAGCCTGCCAGCCTGCCAGCCTGCCTACTCACCCTGCCTCCTGCCTATTCTGGCTGGCTTCTCCCCAGACTACAAACACAAGCCACTTTTTTGGGTCCCTAAAAACACAGCTACAACAGCCTGAGGCATTGAGACTTTGATGAAAGCTTTGTAGAAAGAGGGAAACACAATGAAGAAAAAGAATATTTAAGTCCAGACACTAACCGTCATTGCTTTTGGATTTTCAGAGCCCCAAACAACCAAAGATAAAAGAAAAAGCAGTTTACATCCTACCCCAATTGTAGGTTCATGACCCAAGACACATTCTAGCCTCAGAGGTATAATTCCACCCAAAGTGAAGTAAAGTTTATATATTATTATTCAAAACAATTTAGTTTCATACTACCTTCTGTAGCCTCTCCATTCTAACATTGAATTTTTCTCTTTACCTTAACAAGTAGTCCTTTGAGATGTTTCCCCCTATCTCATCCCCTACTCCGAGTAAACCATCTTCTTCTCTGCCTCTTCCCCTCCAAAGATGAGGCAGAAAACTATTGTTTTCCTCCTTTTTAGGCATCCACATTTTAAGAATATTATGGTCTAGTCTCAGAGTATCTTATTATATAGAAAGTAATTCTCAGAATTGAGAGCTTATCATTGGCTACCTTAAATTTTTAAACTTTTCTGAATTCACTTTTTAAAAAATTAACAGACTATTTTATGCTTATGGCAGTTTTAAATTTATAGAAAAATTGAACAGAAATGAGAGTCCTCATGTACCTCCTCTCCCCCAAACAGTTTCTCCTATTATTAACACTTTGCATAAATGGTGAACCAGTATTTACACATTCTTATTAACCAAAGTCCATAGTTACGTTAGAGTCACTCTTTGTGTACAATTTATATGTTTTGAAAAATGCATAATGTCGTGTTTCCACCATTATAGTATCAGGCAGAATAGTTTCATTGCTCTAAAAATCCTCTAAACTCCACATATTCATCCCTCCTCTCCATCCCTAAACCCCTGGCAACCACTGATCTTTTTACTATCTCTATAGTTTTACCTTTTCCAGAATGTCATACATTTGAAATCATACAGTACATAGCCTTTTCAGACTGGCTTTTTTCACTTGGTAATATTCATTTAAGGTACTTCCATGTCTTTCTGTGGTTTGGTAGCTTATTTCTTTTAGCATTGGATAATATTTTATTGTATGAATGTACTACAGTTCATGTACCAGTTCACCTACTGAAAGACATCTTGGTTGCTTCCACGTTTGGGCAATTATGAATTAAACTCTTAATAAGCATTAATGTGCAGGTTTTTGTGTGGACATAGTTTTCACCATATTTGGGTAAATACCTAGGAATGTGGTTGCTGAATCATATAGTATATGTTTAGCTCTGTACAGAACTGTCAGAATATCTTCTAATGTGGCTGTATCATTTTGTATTCCCACCAACAGTGAATGAGGATTCCTGTTGCTCACATCCTTAGCATTTGGCATCGTCAGTGTTGTGGATTTTATCCATTCTAATGTGCATGTAGTAGTATCTTGTTTTAATTTGCAATTTCTAATGACATATGGCTTGAGCATATTCTCATATGTTTGTTTGCTCTCTATGTATCATATGTCGTGAGGTGTCTATTAAGGAAGGTCTTTAGTCCATTTTTAAGTTGGATTGTTTGTTTTCTTATTGTTGAATTTTAAGAGTTCTTCATATGTTTTGAATTCAATTCTTTATCAGATTATATCTTTTGCAAATATTTTCTGCCAGTCTATGGCTTGTCCTTTTATTTTCTTAACCATACTCTGGTTTCTCTTCAGATTGAATAAATATTTCATCTTCTATTCTCTTTACAACGTCCTTCACAGAGTAGAAGTTAATTTTAATGGAATCCAACTTACTGGTTTTTTTTTTTTTTTCCTCATGGATGGTGGCTTTGGTGTCATACCCAAAAATTCACCACCAAGCCCAAAGTCATGTAGATTTTCTCCTGTTATCTTCTAACATTTTATATTTTGTGTTTTACATTTATTTTCAGTTAATTTTTAGGCAGGTTTAAGGTCTGTTTCTAGATTCTATTTTTTTTTTTTTTTTTTTTTTTTTTTTTTTTTTTTTTTTTTTTTTTTTTTTCTTTGGTATATCCAGTTGTTCCAGCACCACTTGTTGAAAAGACTGTCCTTTCTTCATCAGGTTGCCTTTGCTGTTTTGTCAAAATCAGTTGACTACTTAGGTCTGTTTCTGTGCTCTCCATTCTGTTTCATTGATCTATTTGTCCATTCTTGCACCAATACCCACTGTCTTGATTACTGCAGCGGTATAGTAAGTCTTGAAGCGGGGTAGTGTCAGTTTTTCAAGTTTGTTCTTTTTCTTCATTGTTGTGTTGGTTATTCTGGGTCTTTTGCCTTTCCATATAAACTTTAGAATCAGTTTGTCAATCCACAAAGTAACTTACTGGAATTTTAACTGAAATTGTGTTGAAGTTATAAATAATATAAGGAAAATTGACATCTTAAGACTATTTAGTCTTCCTATCCATGAATGTGATATTTCTCTCAATTTATTTAGTAGTTCTTTACTTTTTATAGCTTGTCTTATATAAATCTAGTACATACTTTGTTATATTTATAATTAATTTTGGCACTAATATAAATTGTGTTATATTTTTAATTTCAAGTTCCAGCTGCTGCTTACTGATGTATAAGAAAATAATTGACTTGTATATGTTAACCTCATATCCTGCAACTTTGCTATGATTGCCTATGAGTTTCAGTTTTGTTTTGTTTTGTCAATTTAGGCAGATTTTCTGTATAGACAATTATGTTATTTGTAAACAAAGACAGTTTTATTTCTTCCTTCTCAACCTTTATACCTTTTACTTCCTTTTATTGTTCCATTGCATTAGCTAGGACTTCCAGGACAACGTTGAATGAGTAGTGAGAGGGGCTAAGTTCACTTTTAAATCTTTAGAAATTATTTGTCTATCTTACATTGATATTAAAATGTTATCTTCTTTGTTTCTTCTTTTTCATTGTTAATAATGGTGAAAAACATCAATATAGAAGAGTGCATGAAATATATATAGGCAGCTTAAGAAATAATTATGAAATTAACACCTTTGAATCAATTGCCAGACCAAGAAATAGAACATGATCAACTACATATAATCTGCCCCATGTATCCCTTCCCAGTCATAAAGGGTTTTCTTAAAATTTAATTTGTTTAGTATGTTGTGATAGTTATAGCCTTTGGTCTAAAAGTCACTGAATATATAGAAATATTCAGATTTTAACCAACTTGTTTCTAAACTTTATTATATAAAGTCTTGCTAAACTATCATTTGTTTCATTTTCAGCTGAATGAGGAAACCCAAGAATATATATTGAATCTTTTCCAACGTTATGTTGATGAAGGTTTACATTTTATCAATAAAAAGTGTGGCCAAGCAATTCCACAAGTGGACATTAGCAAAGTTACTACACTCTGTTGCTTATTGGAGTCCCTGATACTTGGGAAAGATGGAGTTAACTTGGCAATGGTATAAGGCATCTTCTTACTGCTATGAGGCTAGAAAAATTAGATTATTGTATAAATTCTTTGCAAAGAAATGACTCCATTCTAAAATATAATCATTTTATTTTTATGTTAATTTTACAAGGAACTAATAGCTACTATTACATTCATAGAATCTCAAAGCTAGAAGGAACATTAGAGTATATAATTTATTCCACTACTCAATTTTGATTTCTCTTATGGTCTACAACATATTCCCAATACAACATATTCTCAATCTGCTTACTTACCTTCATGCAGGCATTAAAAAAATTATAACAATCGGTTGAAAAACAAGCTTGGACTTTTTTCCCCACATATTCCTTCTCATTCAATTTTTCATCAGTGGTTGTAATATATAGCCATAAGAAAACACTACTCTGTGAAACATTGAATGAAGCATAAGAAGCATACACTGTGCCCATTTAAAAATATGTAAGTCTAAATGAAATAAAAACATCTTAACACTTTGCAGCTTAAAATTCTTTTTATGTTTATATATAAAATATTAACTCTGTTTCTCTTTATTCTTTCAGGAACAAATAAAACTGAACACTATACTATGTCAGACTTTTGTATTCTGTTATTTATGGGCTTTGGGTGGAAACCTAACTGAACACTATTGGGATTCTTTTGATACGTTTATTAGAACACAATTTGATGATAATCCTGATGCTAGGGTAAGAACCAAATAAATTGTATTTTAACATAATAATTCTGAATTATTAAAATTAAATTTTAAGGTTAAAACTTTAAGAGCTTTAGTTCTACTAAAAATGTAATGTGTACACTAAGCTGATTCCTAAAATTATTCAAGTTTGTCCAACCATAGTTAACATTTATCATATTTCATAAGTTAGGAGTACTCTCCCTGTCATATGAAAAAAAGTAAGATGTATAAATATATAAAAACTCCCTACTATAAACAAATATTGAATTCTAGTTAGTAAATTTATTTTTCACAGGTTGATTGGTTAGCTATTTTGAATTGCTAGATGGTACTTGCTGTATATTCTAAGATTGACTACATAAGTAAATGTATTGAGAATAATGGTAATGAATTTCTCACCGTTAGAGAAGGGATTTACGAATATGGAAGGAGGAAAATTAGAATACACTCTGTATTATTGCATTGGAATTGCAGGCCTCAGTACTCACTGATACTCAAAATGTTAACATATATACATATAAATGTTTGAAAATTGCCTGGGCACATGGCTCACATCTATAATCTCAGCGCTTTGGGAGGCCAAGTTAGGAGGACCACTTGAGGCCAGGAGTTTTAGACCTGCACAAATATAGCAAGACCCTGTCTCTACAAAAAAATGTTTAGTAGCCAAGCTCCATGTTGCATGCCTATAGTCCTAGCTACTCAGGAGACTGAGGTAAGGGGATTGCTTGAGCCCAGGAGTTTGAGGCTGCACTGAGCTGTGATCGTACCACTGCACTCCAGCCTGGGCAACAGAGCAAGACTCTGTCTTTAAATAAGTAAATGTATGAAAATTGGTGTGTGTGTGTGTGTGTGTGTGTGTGTGTGTGTGTGTGTATAAATTTTCTAGTCTATGTGCTGAGAGGAACTAGACATAAAGATATCTTGATAACAGCAATGAGCATATCTAGTATACTTATTTTTAAATACTATTGTCATTCTCCACTAAAGGAAATGAGAAATTCTTAGTAAAATAGTTGATTTCAAGACTGGATCAGGGAAGATAGAAAACAACTATTGTATGTCACACAGTAAAAAAGTGCTCAAAGAATGATGTGACATGTTAAAAGAACACAGAAGGAAGTTTGAAGGGACTTCCACTGGTCAAAACTGGATAGATTTTAGCATCAAAATCAATAATCATAGCATAGGATCATAACCCTTTTAATAATAATACTCATAATAAAAATGTGCATGACTAAATAAGTAGGAAGAAAGAAAAACTTTTTCTGATAATCACCTTGCAACCATTTTTGTAATAATTGATTTAGGTGGGAATCATCAATGGATACTAAAACTAATGGGTGGAGGTTTCATGATAAGCAATATTTACATAGTTTCAAAGTATTTAGTAAAGAAAAAAAAACCTTGTAAACAGTACCTTAGCTATATGATCAATTTAGCTTAATTAACATTAAGACATTCCTATGCCTGCCTCCTGATATGGGACACTGTGAAAGATATAATCTTGCTTCTGTGATAGTTCTTTTAAAAATATGTAACTTGAATCTAATCATGAGGATACACCTAGAAAACCCAAAACAATGAATATTTTATAAAATAAACTGGACTATATTTTTCAAATATGTCTTATGTCATAAGAGACAAAGTTGAGAGACTTTTGACTAAAAGGAGATAATTAAATGCAGTACATGACCCTGGATTGGATCTTAGACTTGGAAAATATAGCTATAAATAATATTATTAGAAAAAATGGCAATATTTGAATATCAAATGTAAATTAAATAATAACATCTCAGTATTCAATAAATTTTATTTCTTAAGTATTTTTTTAAGTATGTTCTTTGTCTTCAACCTTGCTGCCTTTGGATAACCCAGGTTCTTATCATTTCTTCCATGGGCTATTAAAATAACCTATTTAGTATTCCTTTGCTTTTGCTCCAGTCCTATCTAATTCACCCTTTCTACCAGTATTTTTTAAATTAAAGATCACAATCTATTAACTGGTCATGAAATCAAGTGAAAGGGTCACAATCCAGTTTTTAAAATGGAAATATCCTCTATTACAACTTTTTGTCAACACTATATTGGAGAGTCTAGCCAGTGCAATAAGGCAAGAAAAAGAAATAAAACATATAAACTTTGGAAAGGAAGAAGTAAAATAGTCATTTCCTGCAGAAAAAAATGGCTGAACATATAGAAAATCCTAAAAAATCTACAAATGATTATAATTAATAACGAAATTAGTAGGGCCCTTGGATATAAGGTCCACAAATAGTTAACAAGTGAAAGTTTAAAACAATACTATTTACAAAAGCAACAAAATACCAAGGACTTAGGAATAAAATCAATGAATGATGTGAAAGACCTCTGCTGAAAATTGCAGAACATTGTTGAGAGAAATTTTAAAAGATCTGTATAAATGGAGAGATACACTATGTTCGTGGATTGAGATACTATTATTAACTTATCAGTTCTTCCCAAAATATTTTTAAGATTTTAGGCAACTTCAATCCCAAAATCCCAACAGATTTTTTCTATGAAATCTGACAATCTCATTCTAAAATTTATATAAAAATATAAAAGAGCTATAATAACTAAGATAATCTTGAAGGAACACACATTTGGAGAACTTAAACTACATGACTTGAATAATTCACGACAATAAAACAGCAGCAATTAAGAGTGTGGCATTGATGAGAGTACAGTCAAATAGACAAACTAGTATTGACAAAGAAGTAGAAGAAAGAAACTTTCCGAGTTGCTGTACATGTTCTATGATTTAATCTAGGGTGATTATATTAACATTTACGTATGTTAAAACTCTCTAAAATGGACTCTTAAAATTTGACCAAAAAAATTATGTATACCTTGAGTTTTAAAAAAAAAAATAGAAAGTAGAGTGAATTGCACGTAGTAGGGATAAATATTTTACACGTTTGTAGATACACATATGTATGTATTTACAGAGTCAATGAAAAATTAATTTCTTACTAAAAGTCACTGTCAAATGAGCTTAAAGCAACTCTGGTGCTGCCATTGCAACATGAAGTTTCTCTGTACAGCTGCCAGGATGAAACTTCTGAAATGCAATCTAATTATGTTACTTACCTACTTAGAATCCCTCACTGAACTGTTGCTCTCAGATCTTTAATAAGTAAAGCTTTTTATAATGTGGCCCATCTGTATTTCTAGCCTCATCTCACTGTATGCAATGCTCTCATGGCATCAGACTTCTAATCCTGTTTTTTCAGTCTGAATCTTGACCCCTTCTTTCCCACCGCTATTCCATCCCTTTTTTGTCCATCCGACACCAGTTTGTTCTTCAAGTCTGAGCTGTAGCATTATCACCCCTGGAATCCTTCCTGAATCTCTAACCATCACCATAACTTCCCTGCAAATAGAAATGAGCAACCCCTCTGTGCGTGTGTGTGTGTGAGTGTGTGTGTGTGTGTGTGTGTGTGTGTGTGTGTGTGTGTGATTGTTATAAACTCCTTTAGAGACCTTATTTCCCCATGGGTATTAACTGAAGTGCTTATGTCCCCCAGGGGGGATTACCAGGTCATTGAAGACAGAGGCTGGGTCTCATTCAGCGTTCATCCTCAGCATCACAGACGGTATTTGGCATGGAATAAGCCCCTGACTGTTAAATTTAATTAAAAATGCTTTACAATTCTGACATGGGTTTTAATATAATCAATATAACAGATATTTTAATGCATTGTGTTGCATGATTTTGTTTAAATAACTAGTCTCAGATACCTAAATAACTATGTCTCTACAAAGAAAAAAGAAATCCAAATCCATTTAGGTTTTGTGACTACCTTTGTTTCTGTGTGAATGTATCTACTACTGTGTGTCAATATTGCCTATAGCCTATTGAAAGTGGTGTTTAATTTTGTACTTTAGCTTCCCAGTTCTGGTGATCTGTGGAGCATTCATGTGGACTTTGACACCAAACGGCTGGATCCCTGGGAACGAATCATACCTACCTTCAAATACAACCGAGATGTTCCATTTTTTGAAATGCTTGTCCCCACAACTGATACAGTACGCTATGGATATTTAATGGAAAAACTACTGGCAGTCAAGCATTCTGTGTTGTTTACTGGAATAACTGGAGTAGGCAAGGTAGGAAACTTACATCAAACAAGAAGTTCTTTCCAAAAATGAGGGTGTGGTAGACATAGAAATATCAGCACCAGAAGTAATATTAATTCTAAGAGGAATTATTTTTAACTTTTAGCACTTTATTAGGAAGAACATTATGCTGAATCTATATTGATCCTGGGAATTGTTCCAAAGTTTGCCGGTTTCTGAATACATTTTTTGGAGTTGATATTATATGAACTAGAGGGCCCTGTAGGCCTGCATTTGTGTTTAGGGGCTTTTATGTTTTATCTCTTGGTATTTTGGGGGCTACCACTGCACTGGTTGGATGGCAATTGGCCAGGGGAGTATGCATTCCCAAGACTGTTGATGGAGATCAGCCCATCCCCTCCTGCCTGTTCATTTCTACCTGATACAAAAATGATATCCTTGACTACTTGGGTTTTTTTGTTAAAGTAGAATGGAGGAGGAATATTGATGGTTTGGGCTTCTATGTTTTGGAGAATCCACATAAACAGGACTTCACTGTTTCCCCAAAAAGAAATTCTAAAAGAAATTTGGATCTTTCTGTGACTCTTTCCATAAATTGGCTTAAAGAGTAGCCAAGATAGATTTTGGTATGAAACTAAAATAAAACTTTTTGCTGAGATAGTGCTGATTAGAATATCTCTTTGGTTCTGAAAAGAATAACTAAATGGAATCTCCAGTAAGAGAAAGCAGACATTTTAAGCTGGCTTTAACCCCTCTTTTTATCCTGTTTCTTACCCATGGTACCAAATTATTACAGATATAGACAACTGAAAGAGATTATATTTATGTGATGTTAATTAACTTATTTTTAATTTAAGTCTGTGATTACAAAAGGATTGCTAAATAAAATTCAAGAATCAGCTGGCTATATCCCTGTTTATCTGAATTTTTCTGCTCAAACTTCATCTGCAAGAACACAAGAGATCATTGAGTCAAAATTGGAGAGAAAAAGAAAAAATATTCTAGGTAAGAATCATCGTTTTAGTTTGTCCCACACAAATTATTCATTAAATTAATAAATAACATAAATAGTGCATGTAATAAAATGACAATTGGATATTTTATTTGCTTAATTTACTTGTAAAGATGATTCTGTTTATGGCAATTTATGCTAGCTATGTAGATGTCTTAGTGTTACCAAGCAAGTCATTTATTTCTATCATCACCTTCAACTCAGAACATCTTCAATATCTGCCTCTCCATGGCTCTATCTCTCTCCACTCAGGTTCTTCCAACATGTACTGATTTCCCCTTATTTAAAACAAACAAACCTGAGTATATCTGGCACATTGAGTTATCTGAACTCAGTGAGGAATAGGCATGAGACTGTTTTGATTTTTAATTCAGTCAGTACTTTCAGCCAGGTTTTTTGGTAACTTCTCCACCTTCCTTTATTAACTGCTTAGAAAAATAACAACCTGGTCACTCACCTTCAGACATTTGCAGTCTGGGCCAGTGTAAAGCTTCAATTCAATACTCAATTCAAAGCACCTCCTCTTGTGTGTCATAAGCCAGGTTTGTGGCTGCAGATACATATGGGAGGTAAAGGGGTCATGGGGTTCTCTTTACTTCGCCCTACCCTCCCTGTAGGAGGCTGGAGTACACAGGAAATTGGAGGAAAAGAAGGAAAGGACAAGTGTCTTCTCCCTAACCAGTGCTTAGATGGGCCTCTCCATGACTGGTCCCTGCTTCTCTAGCTGGCACTGAGTGGTGTCCATGCTGTCTGTGAGGCAGGCTTTCAGGAGTGGGCTCTTGTAAGCAACCTCTAAAAGAGATGTTTGCAGGTCAGGCATTGGCCTCACCACTGGAAGTTTCCCTGAGGGTGGAAATCAGGACCTCAGCCTTCACCCTCCAGTAGTCCATCCTGCAGCTCTTGCAGCTAGGGCCCACTTGCTCAGCCTGCAGTCTCTGGGATGGCACACCAGTCAGGTTTCAGGCTTGGCTGCCTCCCATATTGCCCACCATCTACCAGGCCCTGTCATGTCAAGCAACGGTGCCACTAGCTGCTTCACCACCTCCTCTCTCTGTCCCCTCTCTCCTGCTCAAGTAGTCACGGGGCAACAGATGTCATTCTGTTTTCTGCTGGGGGCACCAACTCCTTATGAATGTTTCTCTTAGACCCCTTCTTTGCCCCCTGTCCTGTTACTTGGCTTCCAGCGGGCCACGGATGGAATGGAGCACTCAGTTTACCTTGGAATCAATTCCCATAATTATCCTAACCAAGGGACATGGCTATTTGCCCATCACGTCTCTCTTTTCTCTGCTAACACTCATTCGTTTTTCTAATAAGTATGTATATTTATTTAAATGTGGCCCCACTGCACTGGATTTCCCTTTGATGTGATCAGGATGCTTTTGAATAGCTAACCTATTTTCCCTGTGAGGGTGGTGTGATGACATTTATGAAAGGAAACTTTGGCATTCTTCCTCTTCCAACTATGGAAAGAAAATGACGTTCCTCACTCATGCCCAAGCCACACAGTTGTTGAGGGCAGCGGGTGTGACTGAAACAGAGAAAGGTTCACTCTCTGCTGGAGAGAGGCCACCGTCTTGTGCCCTGACAGTGAGGGTGAGGGCTACCATGCATGACATTATGGACTTCCTGACCAGGACCACATCTCCCTGCAGGGACCTGGCTGGGGCCAGAAGAAAGTCTGTCCTCCTCCAAGAAGGACTCAGAAGTGAGCTCTCTATGACCTACAGAATGTCATTGAGTCCAAAGTCATACCTCAGCCTTGTCTTCCATTTCCTAAAGGAAAAGCATAATTCTTAAATTCACTTTCTTTCCCCAGGAGCACCAGGAAACAAACGAATTATAATTTTTGTTGATGATTTAAACATGCCCAGACTGGATCGCTATGGCTCTCAGCCTCCGATAGAATTACTTCGGCAGTATCAAGATTTTGGGGGATTTTATGACAGAAACAAACTCTTTTGGAAAGAAATACAGGTTACTTTAGCTTTTAAATTACTTGGTGTGCTTAAATGTAAACGTCAAGGATATATGATGGATAGTTTGTGAGACTACCATAACAAAGTACCACAGATGGGGTGGCTTACACAACAGAAATTTATTTTCTCATAATTCTGAAGACTAGACATCTAAGAACAAGGTGTCCACAGGATTGGTTTCTTCTGAACACTCTTTCCCTATGTCTTTACATGGGCTTCCCTCTATGTCTGTCTGTGTCTGAATCTCTTCTTATAAGGACTCCCGTCATCCTGGATTAGAGCTCACCCTAATGACCTCATTTTCACTTATCACCTCTTTAAAGACCCTATCTCAAATACAGTCACATTCTGAGACACTGAGGTTAAGACTTCAACATATGATTTGGGGACAGGGGACACAATTCACATGTGGCCTCAGTTTTTCCTCCATGTAATTCAATGCATTCAATCCATATTGAGTTTTTATCATGCTTGATTCAAGAGATTCATGGACAGGTGAGACAGTCCCTGACTCCCAGAGAGCTCAGCTTCAGAGGGTGGACAGATATTTCTAATGCATAGTGATGAGAGGGGAGAGAAAGGAGAGAGTCATGGGTTGGGGTTGGGTTGAGGATGGGAGAAGCCTCCTAGAGGAAGCGATGTTGGAGTTGGATTCTGAAGGCATGCATGCCAAAGCAGGGAAAGGGAGCATTCTACACCCCAGAAGCGGGGAATGTAAAATACATGATGGTGTGAAATGTGAGCACCAAAGCAACAGAGGCAGAGGTCACATCCCACAGCACTGCAGGCCCAGAAGGAAGAACCTGGATTTATCCTGTAAGTGCTCAGGAACTGCTGAAGGAAATGTTATGGCAAGATCCCCTTGGCTGCAAGAGAGGGATGAGCTGAAGAGGAGGCAAAACCAGAGGCAACTGCAGTAACCTAGAGGAGAAGAGATGAGGGTCAAGCCTCCTGTGGTGATTTGTGTGGTCAGAAGGGTTTAGAAGCCAGAAGGCAGATCAGCAGGACTGGTGGTGTATTAGTCAGGGTTCTCTAGAGGGACAGAACTAATGGAATAGATATGGCTACATAAAAGAGAATTTATTAAGTATTAACTCACACGATCACAATGTCCCACAATAGGCCGTCTGCAGGTTAAGGAGCAAGGAGAGCCAGTCCAAGTTCCAAAACTGAAGAATTTGGAGTCCAGTGTTCAAAGGCAGGAAGGATCCAACACGGGAGAAAGATATAGGCTGGGAGGCTAGGCAAGTTGCTCTTTTCACATTTTTCTGCCTGTTTATAGTCTAGCCACACTGGCAGCTGATTAGATTGTACCCGCAATTAAGGGCTGGTTAAGGAGGAGTCTGCCTTTCCCAGCCCACTGACTCAAATGTTAATCTTCTTTGGCAACACTCTCACAGACACACCCAGAATCAATACTTTGTATCCTTCAATCCAATCAAGTTGACACTCAGTATTAACCATCACAGGTGGGATATGGAATCAAGAGGGAGAAGGGGAAACCTAGCTTGACTGCCCGATTTCTGTTCTGGAGAACAGAAACCAACACCCTCAACAAGAAGAGGGTGGGGGCATGTTTAGTTTTGCTCATGATAAAAACAAATAATATACCAGGCACTATTCTAGGTGTTTCCCACCTACTGGCACCCAGCATCCCTATAAGATGGATAATGCTGTCAGCCCTGTTTTATAGATCAAGAAACAGGCCAAGAGTGTGGAGCTGTATGACTGGCCCAAGGTCACACTACTAGTAAGTGGCAAAACTGGGATTAGAGCCCAGGCCATTTGGCTCCTGAATATGTGATTTGAGCTAAGATTCCTCTCTGCCCGTCTTGCTAAGCTCCAGAGCCTTGGAATTTCCAGGTAGAGGACTTTCTATCAAAATGAGAGTTTAAATAAGGCATAAACATTCTTTGAAGTGAAAAATAAGATGAGTGTACAAGCCAGAGGGATAAATGGAGACTGCAGAGAGAGTTCCAGCTGTGTAGAGGTGAAAACTGTTGGGGCACAGTCAGTAGGTCCTGACAAAGGGGCTTCGATCACCAGTACAGGGAGCCCGGATGGAAGATGAACCCATGTTCAGTTCTTGGGAAGTGGTTAGCAGCTTTCTTCTTCCAGACTGTATTTAGAGCCTGTATTAAACAGGAAAACCATTCCTAAAAAGAGAATATAATTAGGCCTCTTTGTAAACAAAGAAGTATTTTGCATGTAAGTCTTTTTACTTTCCAAGTAAGTCTATCTAACTTTATCTTCCCAACAAAGCAGTGAGGAGAAAATATCATGTGCCCTTTGCAGGTTTAGAATTCCCCTGACTCAGTGCCATGGGGATGAGGGTGGAAAGGGAATGACTGCCAAACCTCCCACCAGGCCAGCGCTCAGTGGCTCCTCTCTGCCAAACAAATCACGTGGAAATGCCTTGCCCTGACCTCTGGGGTTCCCACATATGGCCATGAATGGCTGCTCTGATCCACGGGTCTTTTGCTGCTCCCTGCACATGCCCCACCTGTAATTATAGTGATCTCTTGGAGTGATTGTGAGAATTAAGTCATTTAACATACACCAAAAAAAAATGTAATGCAATGCTGGCATTTGGGAAGTCCTACCATTGGGATAGGCAGGTCTCATTTCGTTCTCTGCTGAGTGATCCTGGTGGATTTCTCTGCACACAGGATGTAACAATTGTATCGGCGTGTGCACCTCCAGGCGGTGGGCGCAACCCTGTGACTCCTCGCTTCATCAGACACTTCAGCATGCTGTGCCTCCCAATGCCCTCAGAGCACAGCCTGAAACAGATTTTTCAGGTGAGTGTTGATTTTAACTTAGGCAAAAGGGGGAAAAGAAAACATATGTTCCAAGGTTCCCATAATCAAAGTGGTGTCTTGTGTTTCCAGGGGGTCCATCTATCCATCTCTTTCCTGAGCAGGGGCTCAGGAAATATAGATATCTGGAGAGTAGCTGGCAGGCATTTGCATCACTGCCTTCCATGTCTGTTGGTCTCAGAGAGTTCTAGAAATGCAGAAAGATTGTGCAAACAAAACCCATACCTTTAGAGAAGGCTGCATCTTAGGTCCCTGCCACTTGGCACTCCACACACAGTCCTTAGCAGATCTCATCACTACCTAGTCCCTGCCTCTGTGCTCATCTAATACCTAACCACCAGGTCTGTGTGTCCACTTGCTACCAAACCTGACACCTGATATGCCAGGGAGCTCAAGCTCAATACACCTAAAACAGAATTCATCTCCTTGGCCACCATCACTAAGAACAATAACCTATATTTCATCCACCTGTACTAACTTCCCTAACCAGCTGCTTCCTCATCCTTTATATGGGAAAATAATAGTGCCTGCCCTATAAGTGTTCAACAGATTGTGAGGCAGATTATTTTGAGTAGAACGAGGAGAGAATATGAAGCAACATGACTAAAGCCCCGCATTACCAACCTGCAAAGGTTGCTTAGAGAAGAGAGATTGTGAGCTATGTCTTGGGGATGCTGGGAATTAACAGAGCTTGGGAATAGGAAGTGCTGGGTGACTGCAACTGCAGAGGCAAGAAATGGTAAGGTGGGCATAAAGGTAGAATAAGACAGTTCAGGTGACTGGTCTGGAGAAGCTGATGACAGTGATGTGGACAGTAAGAACCAAGGATGTGGCAGTTAAGTGAACCTCCTATTAACCAGTATCAGCTTCTTCTAGTGGAAGCCCTTTCTCAAGAGGGACGGAGCCCTCATGTATACAACCTTCAGCACATGGACAGGAGTTTTCTATTTGTTTTGAAATAGCTTATATTTGTGGGAAATTGTTTTAATAAATTGAAGTAGTTCCAATAAACTGTTTAAGAGCTAATGCCAAAATTATATATAAAAACTGCCACATTTTGAAAAACGCTGGAAGAGTGCTTTAGAAAATATGAAAAGGGGTGGATCCAAGATGGCCAAATAGGAACAGCTCTGGAGTACTGTTCCCAGCAAGAACAAGGCAGAGGGGGAGTGAGCACCACATTTCCAAACGAGTTTTTACTAACCACAGACCAGGAGAATCCTGGGTTTCCAGCATGGCTGTTTCAGCTGGCGCAGCAGGTCTCTGCAAAAGAACTCACACAAATCTGGGCATCCATTTTAACAGGCACCTGGAACGCCTGTGAGACAGAGCCGCCCATTCTCTGAAAAAAAAAGGGGGCTGAAACAGGGAGCCAGGTGATCTGGCTTGGCAGTCCTCACCCACACAAAGACCAGCAATCTGAAATGCTCTGGATTGAGAGTTTTGCAGAAAGCGCAGCTGGACCCAGGATGCCAGCTCTGTGGGGAGAAGGGTATCCGCCATTGCCAAGGCAGTCCACCACTACTGCGGAAATCTGCCATTACTGAGGCAGTCCGCCATTACCAAGGCAGTCCAACATTACTGAGGGAGTCTGCCATGAACAAGGCAATTCACCATTACTGAGGCAGTCCACCATTACCAAGGCAGTCCGTATTCCTGATGCAGATCCCCATTACCAAGGCAGTTCTAACTATACCTCTGTAAACAAAACCACAAGAAAGTCCACACAGGAGCTGGGCAGAGCCCACAGCAGTTCAGCAATGCCTCTGCTGGCAGATTATGAGTAGGCTACCTCCTTGCTGGGCAGGGCATCACTGAAAAAAGGCAGCAGCACATCAGGAAGTTATAAATAAGCCCAACCTTCCCAGGACAGAACACCTGGGAAAAAAGGCAGTTATGAGTTCCACTGCAGCAGACGTAAATGTACCTGCCCGGCAGCTCTGAATGGAACAACAGAGTTCCCAACTCAGCACATGAGCTCCTATAAGAGACAGTCTCCTCAAGGAGCTTCCTGACCCCCATGTATCCAGATAGACACCTCACAAAGGGCAGCTCAGGTTGACATCTGGCAGGTATCATTCTAGGACAAAGATAACAGAAGAAGAAACTGACAGCAACACTTACTGTTCTGCAGCCACCGCAGGTGATCCCCAGGCAAGCAGGGTCTGGTGTGGCCCTCCAGCAGAGGGGCCTGACTGTTAGAATGAAAACTAAAAAACAGTAGGAAATAAGTTCAACATCAACAAAAAGGACATCCACTCAGAGACCCCATCCAAAAGTCACCAACTACAAAGGCCACAAGTAGATAGATCCACAAAGATGGGAAGAAACCAATGTAAAAAGGATGAAAACACCAAAAATCAGAACGCTTCTCCTCCTCCAAGGGATCACATCTCCTCTCCAGCAAGGGAATAAAGCTGGATGGAGAATGAGTCTGATAAATTGACAGAAACAGGCTTCAGAAGGCGGATAATAACAAATTTCTCTGAGCTAAAAGAACATGTTCTAACACAATGGAAAGAAACTAAGAACATGACAAAAAAGGTTTGACAAAATGCTAATGAGAATAAACAGCTTAGAGAAGAATATAAATGAATTGATGGAGCTGAAAAACACAACACGAGAATTTTGTGAAGCATAGACAAGTTTCAATAGCCAAGTCGACCAAGCAGAAGAAAGGATATCAGAGATTGAAGATCACCTCAATAAAATAAAACAAGAAGGCAAGAATAGAGAAAAAATAGTAAAAAGAAATGAACAAAGCCTCCAAGAATTATGGCATTATGTGAAAAGACTTAATCTATGTTTGATAGGTGTACCTGAATATGACAGAGAGAATGAATCCAAGCTGGAAAACACTCTTCAGGATATTATCCAGGACAATTTCCACAACCTAGCAAGGCAGGCCAACATTCAAGTCCAGGAAATACAGAGAACACCACAAAGATATTCCTCAAGAAGAGCAACCCCAAGGCACATAATTATCAGATTCGTCAGCATTGAAATGAAGGAAAAAATGCTAAGGGTAGGCAGAGACAAGGGTCGGGTTACCCACAAAGGGAAGCCCATCAAACTCACAGTGGATCTCTTGGCAGAAACCCTATAAGCCAGAAAGAGTAGGAGCCAATATTCACCATCATTAAAGAAAAGAACTTTCAACCTAGAATTTCATACCCAGCCAAACCAAGCTTCATATGTGAAGAAAAAATAAAATCCTTTATGAACAAGCAATTGCTGAGAGATTTCATCACCACCAGGCCTGCCTTACAAGAGCTCCTGAAAGAAACACTAAACATGGAAAGGAACAACCAGTACCAGCCACTCCAAAAATGTACCAAATGGTAAAGAACATTAACGCAATGAAGAAACTGCATTAACTAATGGGCAAAACAGCCAACTAGCACCAAAATGGCAGTATCAAATTCACACATAACAATATTAACCTTAAATGTAAATAGGCTAAATGCCCCAATCAAAAGACACAGACTGGCAAATTGGATAAAAAGTCAAAACCCATCAGTATGCTGTATCCAGGAAACACGTCTCACATGCAAGGACACGCATAGACTCAAAATAAAGGCATGGAGGAAGATTTACCAAGCAAATGGAGAGCAAAAAAGAAAGGAGTTGCAATCCTAGTCTCTGATAAAATAGACTTTAAACCAACAAAGATCAAAAGAGATAAAGGAGAAAATTACATAATGGTAAAATCAGTGCAACAAGAAGAGCTAACGATCCTAAATATATACACACCCAATACAGGAGCACCCAGTTACATAAAGCAAGTTCTTAATGACCTACAAAGAGACTTAGACTTCCACACAATAATAGTGGGAGACTTTGACATTCCACTGTCAATATTAGACAGATCAAGAAGACAGAAAATTAACAAGGATATCCATGACATGAACTCCTATCTGGCCCAAGCAAACCTAATAGACATCTACAGAACTCTCCATCCCAAATCCACAGAATATACATTCTTCCCAGCACCGCATTGCACTTACTCTAAAATTGACCACATAACTGGAAGTAAATCACTCCTCAGCATATACAAAAGAATGGAAATCATAACAAACAGCCTCTCAGACCACAATGCAATCAAATTAGAACTCAGGATTAAGAACTAACTCAGAGCTGCACAACTTCATGGAAACTGAACAACTGGCTCTTGAATGTTGACTGACTAAACAATGAAATGAAGGCAGAAATAAAGATGTTCTCCAAAACCAACAAGAATGAAGACACAATGTACAGGAATCTCTGGGACACATTTAAAGCAGTGTCCAGAGGAAAATTTATAGCAATAAATGCCCACATGAGAAGCAAGGAAAGATCTAAAATAGGTACCCTATCATCAGAATGAAAGAGCTAGAGGGACAAGATCAAAAAAACTCAAAAGCCAGAAGAAGGCAAGAAATAACTAAGATCACAGCAGAGCTAAAGGAGATAGAGAACCAAAAAACCCTTCAAAAAATCAATAAATCCAGGACCTGGTTTTTTGAAGAGATCAACAAAATAGACAGACCACAAGCCAGATTAATAAAAAAGAAAAGAGAGAAGAATCAAATAGATGCAATAAAAAATGATAAAGGGGATATCACCAACAATTCCACAGAAATACAAACTACCATCAGAGATTACTGAAAACAACTCTATGCACATAAACCAGCAAACCTGAAAGAAATGGATAAATTCCTGGACATTTGTATCCTCCCAAGCCTAAACCAGGAAGAAGCCGAAACCCTGAATAGACCAATAACAAGGGCTGAAGTTGAGGCAGCAATTAATAGCCTACCAACCAAAAACACCCCAGGTCCAAACAGGTTCACATCCAAATTCTACCAGACATACAAAGAGGAGCTGGTACCACCCCTTCTGAAACTCTTCCAAAGAATCCAAAAAGAGGGAATCCTTCCCAAATCATTTTATGAGACCAACATCATCCTGATACCAAAACCCGGCAGAGACTCAACAATAAAAGAAAACTTCAGGCCAATATCCACAATGAACATAGATGCAAAAATCTTCAATAAAATCCTGGCAAACCAATTGCAACAGCACATCAAAAAGCCTATCCATCACGATCAAGTAGGCTTCATCCCAGGGATGCAAGGCTGGTTCAACATACACAAGACTATAAACATAATCCACCACATAAACAGAACCAAAGACAAAAACCACATGATTATCTCAATTGATGCAGAGAAGGCCTTTGACAAAATTCAACAGCCCTTTATGCTAAAACTCTCAATAAACTAGGTACCAATGGAACGTATCTCAAAATAATAAAAGCTATTTATGACAAACCCACAGCCAATATTATACTGAATGGGCAAAAACTGGAAGCATTCCCTTTGAAATCTGGCACTAGACAAGGATGCCTCTCACCACTCCTATTCAATATAGTATTGGACATTCTAGCCAGAGCAATCAGGCAAGAAAAAGAAATAAAGTATTCAGTTAGGAAAGGAGGAAGTCAGATTGTCTCTATTTGCAGGCAACACAATTGTATATTTAGAAGACCCCAATGTCTCAGTCCAAAATCTCCTGAAACTGATAAACAGCTTCAGCAAATCTCAGGATACAAAATCAATGTGCAGAAATCACAGGCTTTTCTATACACTAATGCCATACTAAAAGAGAGCCAAATCAAGAATGAACTGCCATTCATAATTGCTACAAAGAGAATAAAATACCTAGAAATACAACTAAAAAAGGATGTGAAGGACCTCTTCAAGGAGAACTAGAAACCAGTGCTGAGGGAAATAAGAGAAGACACAAACAGATGAAAAAACATTCCATGCTCATGGTTAGGAAGAATCAATATCATGCAAATGGCCATACTGCCCAAAGTAATTTATAGATTCAATGCTATGCCCATCAAGCTACCTATGACCCTCTTCAAAGAACTGGAAATCACCAACTTGAACTTCATATGGAACCAAAACAGAGCCTGAATAGCCGAGGCAATTCTAAGCAGAAAGAACAAAGTGGGAGGCATCACACTCCCTGACTTCAAACTATACTACAAGGCTACAGTAATCAAACAACATGGTACTGGTACCAAAACAGATATATAGACCAATGGAACAAAACAGAGGCCTCAGAGGCAATGCCACACATCTACAACCATCTAATCTTTGACAAACCTGACAAGAGCAATGGGGAAAGTATTCCCTGTTTAAGAAATGGTGTTGGGCC